>NC_047120.1:11569158-11897435 GCF_902500255.1 Thalassophryne amazonica
AAAAGTTCTCCATATTCTGTAAAATCTCTGAATGATTTATTCCTGAAGGAAAGTGACATCACCACACTCAGTGTTTTGACTCCCTTTGTCCAAGATCGACAGGAACTTTGAATTTAGAAATGAACAAAGGTAACTGAAAGGATTCTGGTGGCAGTGATTTGTGTATTCTGGGATGTAGAGGTTTGGTTTATTTTGATCCAACATCAGTAACCTGTTGTACACGGGTAAGAGCTGCTCTGGTTATGAGCAGACAAAGAATAATTATATTTACTCCCAGAATTTATTCATCACTGCAATATTATTTCAAATCAACATGACTTCAATGAATACGTAAAATCCATTATTTTCTATCATATTTATTTTCTATTTTCTAGCTCCCATCATCAACCCAAACTAGGGAACGTTTCCTTGGTAACTTGGTCGCATTAATATCTGGCTTTGCTACCAGGCGTGACACGTCGACCCAAATAGTGTAAATGTGGAAGTGTGCAGAAATGTTGGTTTGAAAAAGAGAAAGAGATGCTGTGATGGAAGTCTGGTCCAAGAAACAGTCTTTGTTAACAGAACTGTCTTTGGTTTTGTGATATCAGTCCACTTAGCCTGTAACAAAAGCAGACTCAAGCCTTTGAAACTCAAGCTGGTTCTTGTTGTTCGTAACTGAAATTGTCTGCTCACACAAACGTGTGGATCTAAAATAACTTAAGCCTTTTCTTTATCTGCTCCTTAATCTGTTCTTGTTTGGTCTTGAAAGCTTTTGATGTAAAGCAGCTCTTCTGCTATGTTCATGCCATCGTCAGAGCCTAAAATCAATCAGTAACTGATTTGTGTCAGAAAAATCTGGGCTTTAAATTCACATTCGTCCCCCAGTTGCCTTTTTAATATCAGATGATGTGTCTTCTGTCCTCTGTGCCACAGTGTTATGAGCCAAACACACATCAGCAATCTTGTCAGGGCAAAATGTTCTCCACCAGTGGCATGAGATAGTTGTTATTAAACTCTTTCCCACTTCCCAGCCTGATTTCATGATGTTTTCACGATGTGTGAGGGATGAAAAATGTCCAATCTTTGGTGGATTTTTTGCTTTTTTGTGAGTCGCCTGGGTTATTTTTGAGATCAGTGTCATCCTGCAGGAACCGTTCAGTACTGAATTTAGTGTTTTTTAACATCAGGCACCTTGTTGGGCAGCTATGGAGTCTTGGGATTATAATATTGAGCTGTTGGTGCACTCGTTCCCTTTACATTGATGGCTGTCTGTGTTTGTGATAAAGGTGGGCTATAATGGTCCATTAATGATCATTAATTTGTTCTTTCGGTATGCAAATAGGCCAGCTAATTTTGGCTCTAATATAAGCTAACATTGTTTGTATAGCCATGTCTATCTGATGTTTAACATGCTGATTTGTGAACTTAACATACTTATTAAGCTAGTGCCCCTTTTCCGTTATATTGTTTTGTTTATTGCAGATACCAGTAATTCATACAAAGATATGTCGCGTGCATTCTGTCTGTGAGAATGTGACTATAAAAGTTACACCTTTAAAAAAAAAAAAAAAAAAAAAAAAAAATACAAATATGAAGTGTGCTTTTACAGTTGGTTTTTGTTATTATAAATACAAATCAATGTCTAACTGTCAACAATGTGTCACAGGGTCACAGATATTACGCATGGAGCAGAAGATACATTGATTCCACATACTGTGCATGTCTTCATCTCGGGCAACTATTCATCTTTGTGGTGGCAGGATAGCTGATAAAAGAAATACCACCAGTGTTTCTATCTCTCTCTCTATCTCGCTCTTTATCTTTATCCCGAGGACCACAATGGAAATATGTTTTTATGCTGTGTTTTGTGTATTTTATGTGCATGAACTTTTATTGCCAAAAAAAAAAAAAATCAGTCAGTCAGACATGGAACAAAATCAGGTAACTTTAGTTTGTTGACATTATATTGCAGTAACGTAATAAAAGTTTTGTGTTTGATTTGTTTTGAAGTGCATCTCTATCTTATGGCCCAGTCACACGGCACACGACGATTCCTGAACGAAGGGAAAAGTAAAAAAACGTCACAATTCGTTGAGAAAAGGTGGACGAAAGAGCTTTTATCACCGAACAGTCTGCGAAGCAAGAGTGCAAAAGGGATGAAAGAGGAACTTAACAAAACCGAAGCTCACGATCTCGACGCTTTAACGAAACGCACCTGGAGCCACAGCTGGAGCAGTGTGTGTCTGCGTCTCTGCGTTCCAGGACTCGGCGCTGGGTCCTGGAGAAAGTGCAAACAGAATCTGTGGAGATCTGTGCGCACGTTGGTCGACCACCTGCTCCTCATCCAGAACAAAAGAGGGATCATCTCCATCATTATCAGAATCCACACCGTCTGTTGACACGCTGCGCACTCCGTCTTCCTCCAATTTAAAAAAAAAAAGAAAAAAAAGTGCGCTGTGGTCACTGCTGTATCACTGTATTATATTCTAAGCCATATATATTGATTTATAACAGAAAACTGTCAAAGGGAGAATAAATATAAGTGCAAAGATGATTGAATATATCAGAGCAGTAAATTAATAAGTGCGTGTGAACGCGTGCATTGACTCACATGTGCGGTTATTCCACCAGCTGATCACTGAACCACAATGTGAATTCTGCCTTCCTGAACAGCTCTTTATATAATAATTCTGATTCATCTACCCGTTGCCACATGTACAGAAGGGCTGGATTGTCATTCCTACACTCAGATTGTTATATTTAATACAAAATAATACGTCACGCAGCAGCCCCTGCTGCCGCTGATGCTGCATTCAGGTACCGTCGGAAATTACACAGCTTTTTTGTTTCAAATTAAGCAGTTGCTTGTGGCAAAATAATTAATTATATCCACACAAGAGATTAATTCTGGCCTATGTAAGGTGCCTGAGCCCATTGAAGCTGCCCCCCCACACAGATAAAAAAAAAAAATCCAAGCAAGCAGGCTGAGTTTGTCCTGTAATTTCCAACAGTACATGAACGCAGCAGCAGCCTCAGAAACCGGCTTCTGCACTGTGTGAAAACGTTCAGCTGCTCCAACCAAGTCAAATTAAACAATAACGTTACAAAAACTACACAAACGATTAAAAAACGTCAAGAATGACAGCAAAACGAGACACAGACGAATTGAGGTTTTCATTGCCCTTCGTTCAAATTTTTCAACAGTTTAAAAATCCTGAGGTAGCGCCAGCTGCAGGAACGAGACTGCGCGAAGGTTAAACGATGCCAACGACAGTCAACAAAAGTCCAGATTTCTTGTTTCCTCAGGGCATGGTCACCCTTCGTTAAGTGCCGTGAGACTGGGCCATTACATCAATAAGAGTAACAACCAACTTGATGTGTTTTTGATTTGTTGGTTTGGGCTTACTTGGTGAGTTCCCAGTGAGCATTTGTCGTTGAAAGACATCTGAAAAAACATAAACAAAAACATCTACACTTACCACTGAAAAGACATTCAAAAGTGAAAGATATTTCACAGTCTGTAGATGTTGAATAAACTTTTGGATTTAGAGTTTTTAGCCTGCATTCTCAGTAGTGTTATTTTTCAGCCTGTACAATGAGTAAATTATAGCAAATCACAATTTTGGAGCATAACTAGCAAGGCTAGTTTTTGTTGCTAGTTTTAACAACAAGAACAAAACTTATGGTCATTAATAAAGACTTCAAAAAGGGAGCATTTTCAATTTATTTGATTTATATAGTGCCAAATCACAACAAAGTTGCCTCAAGGTGCTTCACACAAGTAAGGTCTAACCTTACCAACCCCTAGAGCAAGCACACAGGCAACAGTGGTAAGGAAAAACTCCCTTTGATGATTTGAGGAAGAAACCTCAAGCAGACCAGACTCAAAGGGGTGACCCTCTGCTTGGGCCATGTGACCGACACAATTGACAATACGAATATACAGGACGTTTTTGGAGTCCATGCTGGTGCACAGGACAGGAGGCCTGCAGAAGAAAACACTCACTCCCATCTCTGGATGGAGCTGCACCTCAAACAGATGAAAAAAACAGAATCAGGCATCAGAAAGACAACAAATATAGTATAATTTGTCATCATTAAGCAACAAGAAAAACAGAAGAAATACTGAGGTGATCGCCGGCCACTAGCCCTAAGCTTCACTAAAAGCCCCAGACTCTGACCCGCTCTGTTTCCTAATAAAATTAATTTAAAAGTGTAGGAGGCATAGTAACATACTATGCCAGCATCCTAGCTATACGGAAAATGGGAAAATGAGTGCATCTTAAGTCTGGACTTGAAAGTTTGCTACAGAATCTATTTTATTGATGCTGGGAGATCATTCCACAAAACAGGTGCATGATAAGAGAAAGCTCTGTGACCCGCAGACTTGTTATTTACCCTAGAGACACAAAGTAGTCCTGCACCCTGAGAACGCAGATCCCGGGCCGGTACGTAGGGTTTAAGTAGGTCAGCTAAGTAGGGAGGTGCTAGTCCGTGAATAATTTTATAGGTTAGTAACAGAACCTTAAAATCTGATCTCACAGGGATAGGAAGCCAGTGAAGAGACACCAAAATATGTGTAACGTGGTCAAACGTTCTGCTTCCTGTCAAAAGTCTGGCAGCAGCATTTTGAACCAACTGGAGACACCTAATGCTGGACTGCAGTAAACCAAAAAATAGAACGGTGCAGTTGTCCAGTCTAGAAGAGACAAATGCATGAATCAGGGTCTCCGCATCAGCCGTAGACAGGATGGGACGAATCTTCGCTATAGTTCACAGGTGGAAGAAAGCAGTCCTCGTAATATCTCTAATGTGGAGGTCAAAGGGCAATGTAGGATCAAAAATTACCCCAAGGTTCCTCACTTTGTCAGTGTGATGTATGGTACACAAGCTTAGGCTAAGCGTTAGCTGGTCAAATTGATGCCGATGTCTCACTGGACCAAAAACCAGTGGGTTGGCTCTCACTGCGGTATTGTATCACTTCCTGTTCCGGAGCACAGCGGTGTTTTTCTGTATCTGTTAGCTGTTTAATCTGCGCAGTTAGATTGATCTAGTTATCTAGATTACGATTTGTTTCCCAGTGTAATCTTTACGTGCCTTAACTAAAGCACTCCTTCTGCTGAATCACCTCTAAATTATTTACACATTATTCACTTTGCGTGTTTTTAGGAATCCGCTAGGTTAGCGTAGCTACTAGCTCTTAGCCGATTTAGCATGGCAGCTTCTCCTGTCTCTCCCGCACTTTTCTGCTCTGGGTGTGAAATGTTTAGTTATTCCTCGGCCTCCTTTAGTAGTAACGGTACTTGTAATAAGTGTAGCTTATTCGTAGCTTTGGAGGCCAGGCTGGGCGAATTGGAGACTCGGCTCCACACCGTGGAAAATTCTACAGCTAGCCAGGCCCCTGTAGTCGGTGCGGACCATGGTAGCTTAGCCGCCGTTAGTTCCCCCTGGCAGATCCCGAGCAGTCGGGAAAGCAGGCTGACTGGGTGACTGTGAGGAGGAAGCGTAGCCCTAAACAGAAGTCCCGTGTACACCGCCAACCCGTTCACATTTCTAACCGTTTTTCCCCACTCAGCGACACACCCGCCGAGGATCAAACTCTGGTTATTGGCGACTCTGTTTTGAGAAATGTGAAGTTAGCGACACTAGCAACCATAGTCAATTGTCTTCCGGGGGCCAGAGCAGGCGACATTGAAGGAAATTTGAAACTGCTGGCTAAGGCTAAGCGTAAATTTGGTAAGATTGTAATTCACGTCGGCAGTAATGACACCCGGTTACGCCAATCGGAGGTCACTAAAATTAACATTAAATCGGTGTGTAACTTTGCAAAAACAATGTCTGACTCTGTAGTTTTCTCTGGGCCCCTCCCCAATCGGACCGGGAGTGACATGTTTAGCCGCATGTTCTCCTTGAATTGCTGGCTGTCTGAGTGGTGTCCAAAAAATGAGGTGGGCTTCATAGATAATTGGCAAAGCTTCTGGGGAAAACCTCGTCTTGTTAGGAGAGACGGCATCCATCCCACTTTGGATGGAGCAGCTCTCATTTCTAGAAATCTGGCCAATTTTCTTAAATCCTCCAAACTGTGACTATCCAGGGTTGGGACCAGGAAGCAGAGTTGTAGTCTTACACACCTCTCTGCAGCTTCTCTCCCCCTGCCATCCCCTCATTACCCCATCCCCGTAGAGACGGTGCCTGCTCCCAGACCACCAATAACCAGCAAAACTCTATTTAAGCATAAAAATTCAAAAAGAAAAAATAATATAGCACCTTCAACTGCACCACAGACTAAAACAGTTAAATGTGGTCTATTAAACATTAGGTCTCTCTCTTCTAAGTCCCTGTTGGTAAATGATATAATAATTGATCAACATATTGATTTATTCTGCCTAACAGAAACCTGGTTACAGCAGGATGAATATGTTAGTTTAAATGAGTCAACACCCCCGAGTCACACTAACTGTCAGAATGCTCGTAGCACGGGCCGGGGCGGAGGATTAGCAGCAATCTTCCATTCCAGCTTATTAATTAATCAAAAACCCAGACAGAGCTTTAATTCATTTGAAAGCTTATCTCTTAGTCTTGTCCATCCAAATTGGAAGTCCCAAAAACCAGTTTTATTTATTATCTATCGTCCACCTGGTCGTTACTGTGAGTTTCTCTGTGAATTTTCAGACCTTTTGTCTGACTTAGTGCTTAGCTCAGATAAGATAATTATAGTGGGCGATTTTAACATCCACACAGATGCTGAGAATGACAGCCTCAACACTGCATTTAATCTATTATTAGACTCTATTGGCTTTGCTCAAAAAGTAAATGAGTCCACCCACCACTTTAATCATATCTTAGATCTTGTTCTGACTTATGGTATGGAAATAGAAGACTTAACAGTATTCCCTGAAAACTCCCTTCTGTCTGATCATTTCTTAATAACATTTACATTTACTCTGATGGACTGCCCAGCAGTGGGGAATAAGTTTCATTACACTAGAAGTCTTTCAGAAAGCGCTGTAACTAGGTTTAAGGATATGATTCCTTCTTTATGTTCTCTAATGCCATATACCAACACAGTGCAGAGTAGCTACCTAAACTCTGTAAGGGAGATAGAGTATCTCGTCAATAGTTTTACATCCTCATTGAAGACAACTTTGGATGCTGTAGCTCCTCTGAAAAAGAGAGCTTTAAATCAGAAGTGTCTGACTCCGTGGTATAACTCACAAACTCGTAGCTTAAAGCAGATAACCCGTAAGTTGGAGAGGAAATGGCGTCTCACTAATTTAGAAGATCTTCACTTAGCCTGGAAAAAGAGTCTGTTGCTCTATAAAAAAGCCCTCCGTAAAGGTAGGACATCTTTCTACTCATCACTAATTGAAGAAAATAAGAACAACCCCAGGTTTCTTTTCAGCACTGTAGCCAGGCTGACAAAGAGTCAGAGCTCTATTGAGCTGAGTATTCCATTAACTTTAACTAGTAATGACTTCATGACTTTCTTTGCTAACAAAATTTTAACTATTAGAGAAAAAATTACTCATAACCATCCCAAAGACGTATCGTTATCTTTGGCTGCTTTCAGTGATGCCGGTATTTGGTTAGACTCTTTCTCTCCGATTGTTCTGTCTGAGTTATTTTCATTAGTTACTTCATCCAAACCATCAACATGTTTATTAGACCCCATTCCTACCAGGCTGCTCAAGGAAGCCCTACCATTATTTAATGCTCCGATCTTAAATATGATCAATCTCTTTGTTAGTTGGCTATGTACCACAGGCTTTTAAGGTGGCAGTAATTAAACCATTACTTAAAAAGCCATCACTTGACCCAGCTATCTTAGCTACTTATAGGCCAATCTCCAACCTTCCTTTTCTCTCAAAAATTCTTGAAAGGGTAGTTGTAAAACAGCAAACTGATCATCTGCAGAGGAATGGTCTATTTGAAGAGTTTCAGTCAGGTTTTAGAATTCATCATAGTACAGAAACAGCATTAGTGAAGGTTACAAATGATCTTCTTATGGCCTCGGACAGTGGACTCATCTCTGTGCTTGTTCTGTTAGACCTCAGTGCTGCTTTTGATACTGTTGACCATAAAATTTTATTAGAGATTAGAGCATGCCATAGGTATTAAAGGCACTGCGCTGCGGTGGTTTGAATCATATTTGTCTAATAGATTACAATTTGTTCATATAAATGGGGAATCTTCTTCACAGACTAAGGTTAATTATGGAGTTCCACAAGGTTCTGTGCTAGGACCAATTTTATTCACTTTATACATGCTTCCCTTAGGCAGTATTATTAGACGGTATTGCTTAAATTTTCATTGTTACGCAGATGATACCCAGCTTTATCTATCCATGAAGCCAGAGGACACACACCAATTAGCTAAACGGCAGGATTGTCTTACAGACATAAAGACATGGATGACCTCTAATTTCCTGCTTTTAAACTCAGATAAAACTGAAGTTATTGTACTTGGCCCCACAAATCTTAGAAACATGGTGTCTAACCAGATCCTTTCTCTGGATGGCATTACCCTGACCTCTAGTAATACTGTGAGAAATCTTGGAGTCATTTTTGATCAGGATATGTCATTCAAAGCGCATATTAAACAAATATGTAGGACTGCTTTTTTGCATTTACGCAATATCTCTAAAATCAGAAAGGTCTTGTCTCAGAGTGATGCTGAAAAACTAATTCATGCATTTATTTCCTCTAGGCTGGACTATTGTAATTCATTATTATCAGGTTGTCCTAACAGTTCCCTAAAAAGCCTTCAGTTAATTCAAAATGCTGCAGCTAGAGTACTGACGGGGACTAGAAGGAGAGAGCATATCTCACCCATATTGGCCTCTCTTCATTGGCTTCCTGTTAATTCTAGAATGGAATTTAAAATTCTTCTTCTTACTTATAAGGTTTTGAATAATCAGGTCCCATCTTATCTTAGGGACCTCGTAGTACCATATCACCCCAATAGAGCGCTTCGCTCTCAGACTGCAGGCTTACTTGTAGTTCCTAGGGTTTGTAAGAGTAGAATGGGAGGCAGAGCCTTCAGCTTTCAGGCTCCTCTCCTGTGGAACCAGCTCCCAATTCAGATCAGGGAGACAGACACCCTCTCTACTTTTAAGATTAGGCTTAAAACTTTCCTTTTTGCTAAAGCTTATAGTTAGGGCTGGATCAGGTGACCCTAAACCATCCCTTAGTTATGCTGCTATAGACGTAGACTGCTGGGGGGTTCCCATGATGCACTGTTTCTTTCTCCTTTTGCTCTGTATGCACCACTCTGCATTTAATCATTAGTGATCGATCTCTGCTCCCCTCCACAGCATGTCTTTTTCCTGGTTCTCTCCCTCAGCCCCAACCAGTCCCAGCAGAAGACTGCCCTTCCTGAGCCTGGTTCTGCTGGAGGTTTCTTCCTGTTAAAAGGGAGTTTTTCCTTCCCACTGTAGCCAAGTGCTTGCTCACAGGGGGTCGTTTTGACCGTTGGGGTTTTACATAATTATTGTATGGCCTTGCCTTACAATATAAAGCGCCTTGGGGCAACTGTTTGTTGTGATTTGGCGCTATATAAAAAAATTGATTGATTGATTGATTTCAGTCTTATCAGAGATTAAAAATTGGAAATTGCTAGACATCCATCTTTTCACTGATGCAAGGCAATCTTCTAAGGATTTTATGTGGATGAGATTACCAGTAGTTATCAGCATATATAACTGAGTATCATCAGCATAGCGATGAAAGGTAATGCCAAAATGCCACAGTATATGCCCAAAGGGTGCTATATAAAGGGAGAAAAGCAGGGGGCCTAAGGCGGACCCCTGTGGAACCCCAAATTTCATGTCACTAAGATTAGAGGTAGTGTTATTGTACAAAACACAGTGAGAATGACTAGTCAGGTATGACGTCAATCATGCAAGGGCATTCCCAGTAATCATCAAATGATTCTTCAGCCTGTCGAGTAGAATATGGTGATCCACGGTGTCAAATGCAGCACTAAGATCTAACAGCACCAGAACCGTAGTGGTGTCTGAATCCATTGCAAGCAGTAGCTCATTCACCACTTTAGTGAGAGCTGTCCCTGTGGAATGATATTTTCTGAAAGCAGACCACAGTGGCTCAAAAAGATCTCAATAAAGTGGTTCACGACCTGCTGTGAAACCACCTTTTCCAGAATTTCAGAGCAAAATGATAGATTTGATATCGGCCTATAGTTTTTCAATATCCTAGGGTCAAGATTAGATTTCTTAAGTAATGGTTTAATCACTGCAGATTTGAAAGATTTAGGAACAGATCCAGACGTTAATGAGAGATTAATAATTTCCAGCACAGTCGGCCTAAGAGTGGGCCACAGGTCCTTAAACAGTTTTGTTGGTATAGGATCAAATAAGCAGGTTGTGCTTTTTGTAGGTGTAACGAGTTTCATCGGCACGCCTTGTGAGATACTATCAAATTCTGTAAATCTAGCTAATACCTCAGTGATGGCACCCACCTCAATATCAGGATGTAGTGGCTGGGTTAAGGCATGCTGGGATATGTTGAACCTTATGTCATCTATTTTCTTCTTGAAGTAATCTAAGAAATCTTGTACTGTAAAAGGAGAGTGACTTACAGGTGGTTGTCAATGAATAAGTGTTGCCACTGTGTCGAACAAGAACTTTGAGTTATGCTTGTTTTTGTCGATCAATTCAGAATTATAAGCCTGCTTTGGAGCCAGTAGTACATGCTTATAGTCTGAGATAGCATCACGCCACACAAGATGAAATACTTCTAATTTTGAACTTTGCCATTTTTGTTCTAGACCTCTAGCCTTATACTTGATGTCACTTAAATAATCATTGAACCAAGGTGACTGTGTTTTGGGGGCCATGGTTTTGATATAGCTGGCACAATCATGTCTATCATTCCACTAAACATGTCAGCAAAACTGTAAGCCTAATAAGTGAATGATCAGAGACCACTGATGCAAGAGACATGATGTCAATATTTGTGACAGCAATACCACGTGCGAAAACCAAATCCAGGGTATTTCCACTAATGGTCGTCAAATCCGGAATGCATTGCTAGAATCCTGATACGTCCATAATTTCCATAAATGATTTAGGAGTGTTTCCAGAGTAGCATATATAAGATGCCTGGAAGTAGGTTTCGGTTTGAGACATTCCACATAGATTGTAGGTAGCAGACAAAATATTTGATTTGCTGGAACAGCCAGTGGGCCATCCTCAATTTCAGTGTCATCCAATGTAGCAATGGGTATTAAGTTTGCAAAGCATATCCCTCTATGCTTTTTATGAACATGTCTGTGGAAACAGGCCACAGTCTCAACTGGATGAATTTCCCTCCTTGCCACATAAACTGTACTCCACACCCACATTCGTCATAAGCCTTGAAGGGTCTCTAATCATCTGCTCCATGGCCTGCTGTAAAGTCCTAATGTTACCTTCCCTGCAGAGCTCTGTCTGTTTGCAGACAAGATGGCGGCACCTTCCACAGTAGGGTGAAGGCCGTCCGGCATCAGCAAACCATGGCAGCCCCAAAACGAAGGCCAGTTATAAAACTAAAGCCTTGCTGTCTACAGAATTGCCCCAGCCACCTATTTAATTTTCTTGACCTAAAAGAATCCTACAATAGAAATGACAACAACACATCCTAATTTCATTTAAAAACACAATGAATGGAAAGCACTCAATGGATTAACTCAGTGACATTAAAATTTATTTTAAAATGCTGAACAATGCATTTAGTGGGAGACACTGGCTCTTGACAGGCTGAAGAGTGTTTTGTTAATGCAGTCATGCTGGTGGTCTGTTTGACTATTTTCAGTCAAACTCAAAATTAATATTCTGTTGTTCTGTTTTTTTTTTACCCCTAACAAAACGAATGAAAACCAAAGAATTCCGTGTTTGGATTTTTTTCTCAATACGATGAGTGCCATTTCCTCAGTGAGACCGAAGTGGACAAACTTGTTACATGAGCCACGATTGGTTGGAAATTGAAGCGACTCAGCTCTGATGAAGCAGCTGGACAGGCGCTTGTGGTTCAAGTCATCCATTCCATCAGCTGCCTGAGCCGTGTGCTGTTCACTGCGGAATTTGTAATTTATTTTCTCTGTTGTAATTAAAGGTAAGAACACTACAATTAATATAATGAATAAGACGTTGTTTCATAATGAAAGTAGAATGAGACAGTAAAAAAAAAAACTTTGTGGTCAACATAGGCGGTAAAGCTGAACACATTTCAGTGGACCACGTCAAGCCAGTACACCTGGATTTGGACAGACCCATGGCGCTTTCCTGTCCTCCTCCACTGTGTGCTTTACACCACAGGGCCTTTGATGGTACGGTGAGGTGTTGTCATTGTGGCCAGATTATATTCACCCACATCATTTATGCTGAATGTTTGGAGGCTGCGTGTGATGGGCGTTAAATTGGTGTGTGTGTGTGTGGCGTGCACATCTGTATGTGTCTCGTTCAAAGCTACATGGCCCCTTTGGTGTTTTCACGTCGGGACTTGTGTTTTTGATGTGCAGAGCTGGTTTTGAAGTCGGAGAGTTTTTGAACCTGTGAGACAAAAAATGACACGATGTTGCTTTGTCGACATGGAAAATTGTCTCTGTCAAAATTTCCACAGAACACTGTTATCTGGATGGGTGAGAAAAGTCACTAAATCACATTCAAATAATGACCGTTAACGTTTTAGTCATATTTTGATGTAGACAATGATCTGAAGCTTTTATTATTTCATATAAAAGTACTTAAACAGAATATTTGGATGTCTTATTATACTATGATATATTGGGTTATAGTGGTACCATAAAAAAAAATTGGTATCACTGTATACAACTTTTCTTAGAGTGAGATACACTTTTTACTTAGATAAAAATCACTTTCTAGGGTTATATCTTGTTCAGATACAACTGAGAACACAACTGCCCCCCCCCCAGAGGACTTTGCGCCTTCGGCTCTCATGTTGTACCATGTCGCCGCACAATCTGTCCAGTGCCAAAAAAGGTACAGCTAAGATGCAAGCCTAGATTTGATGTTTTGGTGAAATAATTAAATACATTTGATTGTTCGGTCAGTGGCTGAAGTTTCATCTCTTGAACACTAGATGATATACCCACTCTGAATACATCAACCGTTTTGGTGATTAGGGATGTCTTCATGTATTGTAATAAACATTCCAGAGAAAGGCAAGAGCTTCTCTCAGAATTGAGAAGAATAGGCCTGAAATAAGTTTCTGTTAGAAGTATTTTAGACATATGATCAGAATGGTAGGTAAATTGGAAACTTTATAATTGTCCGGGTCTGGTTAAATAAAGATTAAAGTGGGAGGGGAAGTGTAGGCTTTTTAAATACTTGAAAGACACTGGACTCAAGAGGATTTAGTACTGTTATAATGGACTGATGCAGAAGGTGGCAGCAATGCAACAACGCCGGTTGCCCTTAAAAGCCACAGAAGAAGAAAGGGTTTGTTGGACTTACATCACAGGAGCGTGTTTTGAGGTCGGAGCGCATTTCTGCATTCACAAAATACCTCAAGACGCCACAAAAAAAAAAAAAAAATACAAACGTACTTAATTTACTCATATTTTATGTCAGTCTGGGTAAATCATCAGACTCAGATCCAAAAAACCCAAACCCCTTACTCCCATAATGCATTGCAGCACAACAGTTCACAGCCCGGTGATTGCTACAATTTTTATAAATCTTTAACAGAGCTGCATAAACAAACACAAAAAAAAGCACAATAAATAAATAAATAAAATCCCAAACACTGTCATCGTCTTTATAAAAAGCAGTAATTGCAGTATTGATAGTCCGTTTATCTCTGTATAAACACAGGAAAGGCTCACCCGTGTTGTGTTCAATGCAACTGGTAAAATCTACACCTCATCCATCGCGTTGAGCTTCCCCACCGAAGAAAATCCACGTAAAATTTGTCTTCACATAAAACTAAAGCAATGTACTCTCACTTAAAAAAAAGAGAAGATTTGCATGTACACACTGTCTAATGCCAACACACTGTAAATTACGAATTGCTGCTGAAGCTCCGAAATAACTTGTGCAGTGGAGGCACAGTGAAGACAGTGCCCTCCCCCTTCTAAGAGTGCCTCCTTCACAGATTATCACCTCGTTTCTCCTTAAAAATGCACTCCAGTCATCATCTGTCTGTGACAGATATCTGAACATTGTGTATGATGAGATCAGCATTATTACAAAATAATTAAATTAGTTGGCTTTTATTATTTTTAAAATTTGTTTTAATGTCACTGTAGATGTTTGTCATATTTAATGAATTTTGATATTTTGTTCAAGTGCAGTTTAGTAGCAATAACAAATGATTTAAAAAATTAAAGCGCACTTTCAATAAAGAGAACAATGAAACATTAAACAGAGATCCCCCTATCACAGAGTAAAAAATAATTAAAAACCCCAAACTATTAAGCACAACAAGCAACAATAATGAAAAGAAGATAAAAACCATGAAATTATTATATGAATAGAAAATGAATATGTTTTAAGAGTAGTCTTAAAGTTGCCTTTCCAGTGATGAAAGATTACCAGAAACCTGGGTTTTTACTGAAGTGGTGAACGTTTCCGGGTCATTTTTATTTTTGATAACATACGTCAGAAATGATTCATTCAGTTCCATGCCCAAACAGTTGGTGGCAGTAATGTGCTGTGTTGGTTTGCAAGCTGGCAATAATCTCCAAAAGCGAATGGTTATTTTGTTTTTAGACTTTATGAAGTCATATTTTTGGGGACTGTGTGTTGGTTCTAATGGCTTACGTTGTTGTGGACATTAAAATTTATGAGCTGCATATTTTTCCCAGTAATGATATATTAACTGAAATAGCTTAGATTTTTTTATTTCAATTTTTTATCTATCAAGTAATCAAAGAAAGTAGCACAGCGCTGTTTCATGTTTCTTTTTATTTAATGTACAAAATAATGTACAAGTAATAAATGCCCAAGGTTCCTTATAATGTTAATCAAGAAATTATCTCAACAACAACAGATAAGTTATGGCTTTAATTTGCAGATGAACATCAAAGATTTCTAAAGAATCTTTTTATTAAAACTATTTTTATTAAAACTATAACTATTTTATTAAAACGATTTTAATTAATAATGAAGTTTTCTAATGTAAGAAAAGTATTTTTAAACGTCAAAATGTACAGTCATCAGAAATTAATTTTGAAGTAAAAACACATTTGTAAGGATTTTACGGTGGCCAAGAATATGAAAACAGAGCTTATCAATTGCTCCAAAGCTCCTGCCAAAACGAGGAAAACTCAGAAGTGAGCGAAAGTTTAACAAGTTGATGCATTAAAGTGCAATAAATACTCCTATTGTTCCATTTGAAGTGATACTGAGAATGATCATATTTGAGTTCTTTGAATTGTTTTCTTTACTCTGCACTTTTCTGAACAACAGTGTATGTTTTTTGGATTAGAGGCTGGTAGCACAAAACAAATTGTATGAAAAGACTGGGATGGAAAACTTCACCTGACCTAAACAAAAAATTTGGGGGAGTTTTTTTGGGGGGGGGGTTTTTGGTGGGTAAATACACATGAAAATACACCAGAATGGATCTGAGATTCCAAAATTTTCTGGGGGAGACCCCCCAGCAGGTGCCTTAGCCCTTTGCCAAACTTTCAGATTTTTTTGGTTGTTGTTGTTGTTTCCGTAGCCCACTTTCATGACTGCTTTCAAATGCCAACAGACAGCCTGGTATGAGGGTACACAAGGTATGAGGACAGCAGAAAAAAAGAAAAGGCTCTGAAGCCTGCTGAATTCTTTTAACCCTTGGGGCAGAGAACAAGTCTGCATCCAAGGACACAAGAAGGCAGATAAGACTGAATAAGTTCAACAAGGTAGTTGGGTTTATGACCATTTAGAACCTTATCTTTCAGCAACAAAACCTTGAAATCTGTTCTTCAAGTCACATGGAGCCAGTGAAGGGAAGCCAGAATGTCTGTGATCAAACCTACTGGTTTTCATCAAAGCTCCACTAGCAGTGTTCGGTACCATTTGCTGACATCCTATACTATTTTGTGGCAAAAGGGGAGGTGATGGTCTATTAAGCATTGGGCTTCAGACCAGAGGACCCTTGGTTCAAAACTCAACCAGACTGGAAAATCAATAAGGGTCCTTGGGCAAGGTCTTTAATCTCATAGTTGCTCCAGGTGTATAATGAGAGCCTTGCATGGCAGCACCCTGACATAGGTGTATGAGTGTGTCTGTGAATGCGAGGCACAATTGTAAAGCGCTCTGAACTTCTGATGCAGATGGAAAAGCGGTCCATTTACCATCAATCCGGAAAATAAAACACTACAATAGTCCATTGTGGAAGACAAAGATGTGAATTAAAATTTGTGACATTTGAAACAAATCCAGATGTACATTTCCACTTCATCAGTTCTATCAGTGCAATAACTTACTGTCATCAGGTCAAACTCACCACTCTGTTATTTTATTTTAGTGAGTGTTGTTCTAACATTTATTGTTAATTTGTTTCTTTATAGACATGCAGCCGTTGTTGGTGATTAAAGAAGAAACTCTCCCTGAACACCAGGAATGGAATCTGAATGTTGACCAGGAGGACATTAAAGAAGAAGAGAAGCTGCGGATAAGTCAGCAGGGAGAGCAGCTTCAGCAGGTGGAGGAGGCAGATCTCACCAAGTTTGGTTTCACTGTCGTCCCTGTGAAGAGTGAAAATGATGTTGAAAAACTAGTCATTACAGCTTCATCAAAGCCAAAGTGATGAGAGCACAGAGGCTGAGCCTGTAGCCAGCAGCTTATCTGTACACAGAACACTGACAGCAGAAGCTGATGGAGAGGACAGTGGAGGACCACAACCAGCCAGCAACTCAGGTCCAAACAGTCATTTACAACCAGATACCAGTGGCAGGAATTCAGAGAGTTCTGGAAGTGAGACTGATGACAGTGATGATTGGATACAGACCAGAGAACTTCAGTCACGTTTTAACTGTTGGAAAAATATAGATATTATTAGTTTGAGTGATTGCAACATTGTTGAGAAACATTTTATTTGCTCTAAATATGTAAAAGCATCTGGTCATATGAACAACTCAGAGCAATGTAAGGGGAGGCAAGCAAGTGTAAAACCAAATAGCTGTTCTGATCGGCATAAAAGACAACAACAGAAGGGCACAGAACAAACGTGGCAACAAACACATGGCAGTTCATACAGGACAAAAACTATTTGTCTGTTCTGAATGTGGTCAAACATTTGGACATAAGAGCACTCTGAACAGACACATGATAATTCATACTGGAGAAAAAACAGCACCAAGACTCTAAACAGCACCAAGAGGCTGAGTGGATTGAAATAATAAAACGGAAAAACAAAGATAAACAGCAAATGCCAGCAATGATCATAACTGAAGAATTGATAAGAAATAAAATTCATGAATATAGTAACTTTAAGGCACCTGGCATTGATAAAGTTCCAAATTTTTGGTTAAAAAGGCTGACAGCACTGCACCACCATTATGCCGTGGCTTTCACAAAAATATTGAACGGAAAAGAGGACACACCAGACTGGCTATCGACTGGGAACACAACCCTACTCCCAAAGACCAAGGAAACGCAGCTCCCCAACAAGTATAGACCCATCTGTTGCTTAACAACAACGTATAAATGGCTGACAGGAATTATAGCCGATGCCGTTTATGAACATTTGGACACTGGTGGCTACCTGGAGAATGAGCAGAAAGGTTGTCTCAGAAAAAGATTAGGCGCTAAAGACCAGTTATTGATAGACAATGCTATCCTGGAGGACTGCAAAAGAAGGAGGAGAAACCTCAGCATGGCTTGGATTGACTATAAAAAGGCATTTGATAAAATCCCACATTCATGGATTATGAGATGCCTAGAACTTTATAACATCAATAAGGAAGTAAGATCTCTCTTGAAAACACAAATGAATAAGTGGAACACCACCATCACCCTAAACCATGCAGAGGGGCAGATAATAATCCCAGACATAAAAGTGACGCGAGGGATATTCCAGGGAGATAGTCTCTCTCCACTCCTTTTTTGTCTTAGTATTGATCCATTAAGCAAGATCCTCAAGGAATTGGACATTGGGTATGACTTAGATGGAGGTAGAGGAAGAAAACATAAACAGGTGGTGAGTCACCTTCTGTTTATGGACGACTTGAAAATATTTGCAGATTCAGAGAGGGGACTCAGGAGATTAGTGGAGGCAGTCCATACTTTTTCTAAGGAAATCGGTATGGAATTTGGGCTGGATAAGTGCTCTAAATGTACAATCAGAGGTGGTAAAAAGCAGGTCACAGAAAATATACAGTTGGATGAGGGGAACGTTATTGAAGATTTGGCTGAGGATTCCACGTACAAATATCTGGGAATTGAAGAAAATACTACAATAGAGCATAAAAAAATGAGAGAGAAAGTAACACAAGAATACTTAAACCGCTTAAAGAAGATCTGTAAATCAGAATTGATACCAAAGAACAAGATCACGGCCATAAACCAGTTTGCATTGCCTGTGTTGAGCTATGGCTTTGGCATAGTAGACTGGCCACAGGGTGAGCTTAACAAATTAGATACTAAAACTAGGAAGATGCTCACCCTACATAAAATTACATACAGAAATCAATGTATGGATAGAATATATCTCCCTCGTCGAGAAGGCGGCTTAGGTCTAGTGGAGATCAACCAGGCTTATAGAGCATCTATAATAAGTATTGGGCAGTACTTAAAGAGCTCTCAAGAAGAAGTTATGAAAAAGGTTATGCAACATCATATTAAGACTATGCCACAACAGACCTCTATTATAAAATTGGCAGAAAACTTTGGCGGAGATCTTTTGCGAGAGAGAGAAAGTAATGAGCTGACACCTGCAACGACACTAGCAAGACAGGCCAGGGAAAAATACAGCAAAAGAGAACAAAAACATCGAATGAATAGATGGAAACAGCACAAAAGGGCTGGCCGATTCCAAGAAGAACTTGAAAAAGAATAGATAGACAAAGAAGGATCTGTGCGCTGGCTTACAAACGGAGAACTTGGTTTTGATGGGGAAAGAATTATAGTTGGAGCGCAAGACCAAGGACTATTAACAAATGGCTTCAAAAAAATGGCAGGAATATCACAGAATGATCAATGCCGTTTCTGTCATGCAGCTGTTGAGAGTGTAAACCACTTAGTATCAGCATGTCAGATCCTCATGGCAGACGGACATTACACAAGCCGGCATAACAAGATCTGTAAGTATTTACATTGGAAAGTTTGCAAGGAACTGGAGGTGGAAGTAGAGGGACACGTTTGGGAGTATGAGCCAGCACCAGTCTCATCCAATGGAAAAGTGATTGTCTTTTATGACAAAGAGATCCCAGCAGGAAGACATATCGAAAGAGGTGCAGTAAAACCTGATATTGTCATTTGGAACAAGCAAGAGAAGACAGCAAAAATTATTGATGTGACAGTCCCCAATGACTATGGCCTGAATAGAGCTGAAAGGGAGAAAATTACGAAATACCAAGACCTTAAAAATGATCTACGAATAACGTGGTCATTGAAAGAAATTGATATCATACCAGTCGTGGTGGGAGCAACAGGGCTTATGAAGAAGAACCTGAAGAAATATCTTGAGGCAATCCCTGGTCACCCAAGTGCCCATGAGGTGCAGATATCCGCAGTTAAAGGAACAGTTACCATCTTGAAGAGAGCCCTCGGATACAATGCCAATAATGATTAATGATTAGGATGTAACTGTAGACCCCAGGGTTGGGGCCCATTACACTCTGTAAAAAAAGAAATTGAAGAGAAATAAAAAAAAAAGAGAAAAACCATTTGTCTGTTCTGAATGTGGTCGAAGATTTGGACATAAGGGCACTCTGAACAGACACATAATAATTCATACCGAACAAAAACAATTTGTCTGTTCTCAATGTGGTAAAAGATTTCGACGAAAGAGCCACTTGAACGGACACATGATAATTCATACCGAACAAAGCATCAGCATGTCAGATCCTCATGGCAGACGGACATTACACAAGCCGGCATAACAAGATTTGTAAGTATTTACATTGGAAAGTATGCAAGGAACTGGAGGTGGAAGTAGAGGGACACGTTTGGGAGTATGAGCCAGCACCAGTCTCATCCAATGGAAAAGTGACTGTCTTTTATGACAAAGAGATCCCAGCAGGAAGACATATCGAAGGAGGTGCAGTAAAACCTGATATTGTCATTTGGAACAAGCAAGAGAAGACAGCAAAAATTATTGATGTGACAGTCCCCAATGACTATGGCCTGAATAGAGCTGAAAGGGAGAAAATCACGAAATACCAAGACCTTAAAAATGATCTACGAATAACGTGGTCATTGAAAGAAATTGATATCATACCAGTCGTGGTGGGAGCAACAGGGCTTATGAAGAAGAACCTGAAGAAATATCTTGAGGCAATCCCTGGTCACCCAAGTGCCCATGAGGTGCAGATATCCGCAGTTAAAGGAACAGTTACCATCTTGAAGAGAGCCCTCGGATACAATGCCAATAATGATTAATGATTAGGATGTAACTGTAGACCCCAGGGTTGGGGCCCATTACACTCTGTAAAAAAATAAATTGAAGAGAAATAAAATAAAAAAAAAAAAAACAATTTGTCTGTTTTCACTGTGGTGAAAATTTTCAACTAAAGAGCCACCTGAACAAACACATAACTAGTACAGGACAAAAACCATTTGCCTGTTCTGAATGTGGTCGAAGATTTGGACATAAGGGCACTCTGAACAGACAGAGTGACACAAGATTTCGACGAAAGAGCCACCTGAACACACACATGATAACTCATGCAAGACAAAAAAGGAAAAGGAGCTAAAAAGGATGCAGCAGAAAAAATACAGTTGGATGAGGCGAGCTACATTGAAGATTTGTCTGGAGACTCCACATACAAATATTTGGGAATTGATGAAAATGCTACAATAGAGCACAAGCAAATGAGAAAGAAAACAACACACGAATACCTAAACCACTTAAAGATCTGCAAAACAGAGTTGACACCAAAGAACAAGATCACAGCTATAAACCAGTTTGCAATACCAGTGGTGACCTATGGGTTTGGCATAGTAGACTGGCCATAGCGTGAGCTTAATAAGTTGGACACGAAAACCAGGAAGATCTTCACCCTCCACAAAGTCACGTACAGAAATCAATGTATGGATAGAATATATCTCCCTCGTCGAGAAGGCGGCTTAGGTCTAGTGGAGATCAACCAGGCTTATAGAGCATCTATAATAAGTATTGGGCAGTACTTAAAGAGCTCTCAAGAAGAAGTTATGAAAAAGGTTATGCAACATCATATTAAGACTATGCCACAACAGACCTCTATTATAAAATTGGCAGAAAACTTTGGCGGAGATCTTTTGCGAGAGAGAGAAAGTAATGAGCTGACACCTGCAACGACACTAGCAAGACAGGCCAGGGAAAAATACAGCAAAAGAGAACAAAAACATCGAATGAATAGATGGAAACAGCACAAAAGGGCTGGCCGATTCCAAGAAGAACTTGAAAAAGAATACATAGACAAAGAAGGATCTGTGCGCTGGCTTACAAACGGAGAACTTGGTTTTGATGGGGAAAGAATTATAGTTGGAGCGCAAGACCAAGGACTATTAACAAATGGCTTCAAAAAAATGGCAGGAATATCACAGAATGATCAATGCCGTTTCTGTCATGCAGCTGTTGAGAGTGTAAACCACTTAGTATCAGCATGTCAGATCCTCATGGCAGACGGACATTACACAAGCCGGCATAACAAGATCTGTAAGTATTTACATTGGAAAGTTTGCAAGGAACTGGAGGTGGAAGTAGAGGGACACGTTTGGGAGTATGAGCCAGCACCAGTCTCATCCAATGGAAAAGTGATTGTCTTTTATGACAAAGAGATCCCAGCAGGAAGACATATCGAAAGAGGTGCAGTAAAACCTGATATTGTCATTTGGAACAAGCAAGAGAAGACAGCAAAAATTATTGATGTGACAGTCCCCAATGACTATGGCCTGAATAGAGCTGAAAGGGAGAAAATTACGAAATACCAAGACCTTAAAAATGATCTACGAATAACGTGGTCATTGAAAGAAATTGATATCATACCAGTCGTGGTGGGAGCAACAGGGCTTATGAAGAAGAACCTGAAGAAATATCTTGAGGCAATCCCTGGTCACCCAAGTGCCCATGAGGTGCAGATATCCGCAGTTAAAGGAACAGTTACCATCTTGAAGAGAGCCCTCGGATACAATGCCAATAATGATTAATGATTAGGATGTAACTGTAGACCCCAGGGTTGGGGCCCATTACACTCTGTAAAAAAAGAAATTGAAGAGAAATAAAAAAAAAAGAGAAAAACCATTTGTCTGTTCTGAATGTGGTCGAAGATTTGGACATAAGGGCACTCTGAACAGACACATAATAATTCATACCGAACAAAAACAATTTGTCTGTTCTCAATGTGGTAAAAGATTTCGACGAAAGAGCCACTTGAACGGACACATGATAATTCATACCGAACAAAGCATCAGCATGTCAGATCCTCATGGCAGACGGACATTACACAAGCCGGCATAACAAGATTTGTAAGTATTTACATTGGAAAGTATGCAAGGAACTGGAGGTGGAAGTAGAGGGACACGTTTGGGAGTATGAGCCAGCACCAGTCTCATCCAATGGAAAAGTGACTGTCTTTTATGACAAAGAGATCCCAGCAGGAAGACATATCGAAGGAGGTGCAGTAAAACCTGATATTGTCATTTGGAACAAGCAAGAGAAGACAGCAAAAATTATTGATGTGACAGTCCCCAATGACTATGGCCTGAATAGAGCTGAAAGGGAGAAAATCACGAAATACCAAGACCTTAAAAATGATCTACGAATAACGTGGTCATTGAAAGAAATTGATATCATACCAGTCGTGGTGGGAGCAACAGGGCTTATGAAGAAGAACCTGAAGAAATATCTTGAGGCAATCCCTGGTCACCCAAGTGCCCATGAGGTGCAGATATCCGCAGTTAAAGGAACAGTTACCATCTTGAAGAGAGCCCTCGGATACAATGCCAATAATGATTAATGATTAGGATGTAACTGTAGACCCCAGGGTTGGGGCCCATTACACTCTGTAAAAAAATAAATTGAAGAGAAATAAAATAAAATAAAAAAAAAACAATTTGTCTGTTTTCACTGTGGTGAAAATTTTCAACTAAAGAGCCACCTGAACAAACACATAATAACTAGTACAGGACAAAAACCATTTGCCTGTTCTGAATGTGGTCGAAGATTTGGACATAAGGGCACTCTGAACAGACAGAGTGACACAAGATTTCGACGAAAGAGCCACCTGAACACACACATGATAACTCATGCAAGACAAAAAAGGAAAAGGAGCTAAAAAGGATGCAGCAGAAAAAATACAGTTGGATGAGGCGAGCTACATTGAAGATTTGTCTGGAGACTCCACATACAAATATTTGGGAATTGATGAAAATGCTACAATAGAGCACAAGCAAATGAGAAAGAAAACAACACACGAATACCTAAACCACTTAAAGATCTGCAAAACAGAGTTGACACCAAAGAACAAGATCACAGCTATAAACCAGTTTGCAATACCAGTGGTGACCTATGGGTTTGGCATAGTAGACTGGCCATAGCGTGAGCTTAATAAGTTGGACACGAAAACCAGGAAGATCTTCACCCTCCACAAAGTCACGTACAGAAATCAGTGCATGGACAGAATATATCTCCCTCGCAGAGAAGGCAGTCTGGGTGTCACTGACATCAACCAGGCCTACAGAGCATTGATAATAATTACTGGACAGTACTTAAAGAGCTCTGAAGAAGAAGTTATGAAAAAGGTTGCACAACATTATGGTAACACCTTAACACCTTATCCAAACATCGAACTGGCAAAAAAAAAAATCTTTGGCGGAGAACTCTTACAAGAGAGAAAGCAACAATCTGACACCGGCAACAAAACTCATAAGGCAGACCAGAGAACAATACAGCAAAAAAAAAAAAAAAAATCGAGTGGACAGCACAAAAAGGTTGGAGGATTCCAAGAACTCGAAAAGCAGTACATTGACAAAGTTGGACCAATGCAGTGGCTGAAAAATGGAGAACTTGGTTTTGATGGAGAAAGAATTCTAGTTGGAGCACAAGATCATGGACTTCTAACAAATGGCTTAAAAAAACATGGCAGGGATCTCACAAAATGATAAATGCCGATTCTGTCATACAGCTGTTGAGAGTGTAAACCATCTAACATCAGCATGCCAGATCCTCATGGCAGATGGACATTATACATCCAGACACAACAAGATCTGTCAATATCTCCACTGGAAAGTATGCTAAGAACTGGAGGTGGAAGTAAAGGGAGCATGAGCTAGCACCAGTCTCGTCCAATGGAAAAGTAACTGTCTTCTACGACAAAGAGATCCCAGCAGGAAGACATATGGAAGGAGGTGCAATAAAACCTGATATTGTCATCTGGAACAAGCAAGAGAAAACAGCCAAAATCATCAATATGACAGTCCCCAATGACTATGGACTGAATCGAGCTGAAAGAGGAAAGATCACAAAATACCAAAACCTGAAAAATGACCTACAAACAACATGGTGATTTAGAGAAATCAATATCATCCCAGTTGTGGTGGGGGCAACAGGCCTTATGAAGAAGAACCTGAAAAAATACCTCAAGGCAATCTATGGTCATCCAAGCGCACATGAGGTGCAGTTGTCTGCAATTAAGGGAAAAATCACCATCTTGAAGAGAGCCCTCGGATACAATACCAGCTATGGTTAGGGTAACTGCAGAGCCTAAGATGCAACTTTAAGTCTGGGGCCCACTGCATTCTATTAAAAAGAAATCAAAGATAAATGAAAAAACAAACACACAAACAAAATACCAAAACTTTAAAAATGGCCTAAGAACAACATGGTCATTGAAAGAAATTGATAAAGGGATTAAAGTTCTCCGTCACTGTGACAGATTTCTTTCAACTGGGCTCAGAGCCAGTTCTTGTCATTCTGGCACCCTAGATCTCAGATTTGCTGTGGCAACCCTGTGTGCAAGGAAACAAGGAAACAGGCAAAGGGACTTACTTTTTTAGGTGAGAAATTGATTTAGATTATAGATTGACAGACAGTGGTATGACAGACCTCAGTGGTTTTATTGTTGAACAAACACACACTAATATAACTTAAATAACAGTGAAAAAATTATTGAAGTACTAACATAAATAAAACCATTTTAAACCATGAAGTAACATACTTCTCTTTATGTACATAAAAAGGAAAATATGTAAACTTGACAAAAATCTATCTACAGAAGTGTTCAGAAAGTCTAAAAAGTTTTATTTACACTTTCTGTGGGGACAAGATGGCACCAGCGGTGCGCACGGCGAAACGTCTCTCTGCCCTACTTGGACTATTTATTGTTTTATTACATGTATGGATCCAGAACGCTACAGCTGTAATTGTATATGATCGCCAATCACTTCTAAATATTCGAACATCATATGAGGCACTTTTTAATCATGGCTTGAAACAGCATGATTCCACAAACTGTCCTCCCCTCGCATCTATTCCGGCGTGCCTACGAAGGCTCTCCTGGGCATGTCCCCGAAAAAGACGCTCCAGGAGAAGGGGAAAGAGAGGCGTCCTTGTTCGGGTAAGGGCCTACCTGAGAGTTCATGGTGGTGATTTTTCGTCCTTGTCGGGGCAAGCAGCAGACGCCCGTATGCGGTGGATCACTCCATTGGCTCCGGATAGATGCGGCCCCATGGATAACCTGCATCCGCCCGTGTGTTGGTTCGTCCCCCGGCATTCGAGAGCAGGCAAGCGGGGTGTGGACTGGGGAAACATCCGCATGGTCGCCCGTGCTCAAACTCCTCGCATCGAGCACATCACACACCGTTTGGCGCTGTTAAACTGCCGGTCGGTCACCAAGAACACCTTCCTTCTTAACGACTTTTTTGCCTCTAAAAAAACTGGATTTTATGTTCCTGACGGAGACATGGCTGCAAGTGGGTGAGTGCTCGGCCTTTTCTGAACTTCTTCCGCCGGGCTGCACATATTTTAGTGCGCCTCTTAATTCTGGAAAAGGTGGAGGGCTTGCAACAGTTTTTAAATCCAGCCTTCACTGCTGTCTCTCTCCTTCTGAACTCTTCTCGAGTTTTGAAATACAACTGTTAAAACTCCAGACAAATCCACTTGTCCTTTGTGCGCTCATCTATCGCCCTCCTAAGTTCAACAAGCACTTTATACAAGAGGTTTCAGATTTCCTGACTGGAATTGTAATCACCACTGACTGTTTGTTGATTGTGGGTGATTTTAATATTCATATTTGTTGTGACAATAAGCCTCTGGTCAAGGACTTTTTTAATGTGATTGACTCTTTTAATCTCACGCTGTAGGTTAGTGGTCCCACGCATGAAAAGGGGCATACATTAGATCTTATTCTTTCTTTTGGCCTCAATGTTCAAGTCGAGGAGATATGTCAGATCTCGGATCATCTGCCGATTTTATTCAGCTTAGCTCTTCCGGGCTCAGTGGAAAAACAGGACCTTTCTGTGCGCACAAAGCGCACGTTAAACTCAGTCTGAGGAGCAATTTACGAGTGCGTTTCTGGCCACTGTGCCCTCCACTTCGTGACCCGAGTGCTTTGAACTGTGAGGAGCTTCTTATTTTATTTAATTCTGTCTGCACAGAAGCGCTAGACTCTGTTGCGCCACTTGTGACCAAGCGCTCCAGGTCTGCGTCGGAGCCGTGGCACAATGAGACTACTCGTGCGCGCAGACGCGAATGCAGGCGCACGGAGCGTAAATGGAAGAAGGACCATTTGCATGTTTCCCTGGGAATATTTCGAGACTGTCTTGTGGATTACCAAGAAGCTGTTAAGTCAGCAAAAGCCCAGTTTGTGTCAAATTTTATTGCAAATAACACTCACAGGCCTCAGGTCCTTCTTAATGTACTGAATCGTCTGATTAACCCAGAATCTAAATCTGGTCTTGTGCTGTCTGACCCACTGTGTGACAGCTTTTTGTCATTCTTTGTTGAAAAAGTGTCACAAATCAGGGCTTTGATCTCAGTGTCTTACTCTAATGATTTTAATTTAAACACTGAGTGCACTTCGGCCTTTGCTGAGTTTCAGCCTCTAACTTTAATTGAATTGCTCAAAGTGGTTCAGCAATTAAGACCTTCCAATTGTCTTTTTGATTCTGTTCCCGCACGATTTTTAAAAAGTGTTATTTCTGTCCTTGGGCCATACACTTTAAATGTTATGAATGTTTCTCTTTTATCTGGTTGTGTTCCAGCAGTTTTAAAACATGCTGTAGTTCAGCCTCTCCTCAAAAAGCCCACCTTGGATCCTAATATTCTTGCCAATTATAGGCCCGTTTCAAAGTTACCATTCTTAGCTAAAATCCTTGAGAAAATTGTCTATGATCAGTTTCAGTCTCAGTTGGATTCTAATGGTATTTTTGAAAAATTCCAGTCTGGCTTCAAATCACTTCGTAGTACTGAAACAGCACTGTTGAAGGTTTTTAATGATCTCCTTTTAATTGTTGACTCTGGTTGCTCTGGGATTTTAGTTTTGCTGGATTTGACTGCAGCCTTTGACACGGTTGATCACTGTATTTTACTGTCCCGTCTGGAGTATTATGCCGGTTTTAAAGGCACAGCACTTGAGTGGTTTAGATCTTATCTTAGAGACTGTAGTTTCTCTGTGCACGTTGGGCCACACCAGTCCAGCTCAGCACCCTTAAATTATGGTGTTCCACAAGGCTCTGTTTTGGGTCCTGCTCTTTTTTCACTGTATATGCTGCCACTTGGCACCATATTCAGAAAATACAACTTGGCCTTTCAATTTTATGCTGATGACCTGCAAATCTATCTGCCACTTAAGCTCCCATCAAATTCTCTGACTATTTTGGTAAATTGTCTGCAGGAAGTGAAAACTTGGTTGGCTCAAAACTTTCTAATTCTCAATGAGAATAAAACTGAAATAGTTAGTTTTGGCCCTGCATGGTCATCTGGCTCATATGATGTGCTTGGTCCTTTGTCTTCCTGTGTGCATGATTCTGTCAGAAATTTGGGGGTTATTTTTGACAGCTCCTTCAAAATGGACAAGCAAATTAATTCTGTGGTAAAGGCCAGTTTCTACCAACTTAGAATTTTGAGAAAAGTGAAGGCTTACCTCCCAGCGTGTGATTTTGAGCGAGTTATTCATTTGCTTATAACATCTCGTTTAGATTATTGTAACTCACTCTACTGTGGACTGGACCAGTTGTCTCTAAAGCGTCTGCAGCAGGTTCAGAATGCTGCACGACTGCTCACGGGGATGAGGAAACAAGAGCACATCACCCCTGTGTTAGCCTCGCTCCATTGGCTCCCAGTCTCATTTAGGATTGATTTTAAGATCCTGCTGCTTGTGTTCAAGTGTTTAAATGGTTTGGCTCCCGAATACCTCTCTGAGCTTTTGACTCCTTATGTTCCGGTCAGATCAGTGAGGTCAGAAAGCCAGCTTTTATTAAATGTGCCCAGATCTCGATTAAAAACTCGAGGTGATCGGGCTTTTTCGGTGGCTCCGCCTAAACTCTGGAACAGTTTGCCTATGCACATCAGAGCTGCTCCATCTCTAGAGTCTTTTAAATCTGTTCTTAAGACTCATTTTTATGCTTTGGCTTTTAATACAATTTAAGCTGTGTGTGTCTGGTTTTATGTGTTTTTGTATATTTTGGAATTTTAATGCTCTGTTTTGGTGGTATGGTTTTTGATATTGTTTTTACTGTGAAGCACTTTGGGCAGCTGCTGTTGTAAATGTGCTATATAAATAAAATTGACATTGACATTCTGTTTCTATTTCTGTCTTTATAATTGTAAATAACTTTATCAGACACACGAGGGCTGCATTGCACCAAAAATACAGGTGTCCGCGGGATTTTCATGACGAAGCCATCAGTTTGTCTGAAAGCACCAAATTTGGTGTTTATGTTGATAAAACAGTCCGTGAGCGGAGGGGATTTCTGTCCTGTTTCAGGAGAATAAATTCTCTGATCATAAAGATTCTATAAGTGTATAGTTTATACTATTTATTACAGAATGTTTTGGAGTTTTGACACGGGTCAAAAGTTAAAGTTGCTCCAAATTTGTTAAAACGTGATACTCAAATAATGTGGTTTATGCTTGAATCTGATTGGAGTATTTTTAAATGTTGACCCTTGTGTAACCCTTGGTTGACCTCTACCTGGCTCCAGCTGCCACCCTGAGATGGCTCCATGTGTTACTGAACCACAAGACAAAATGTCACATTGGCCATAAAATGAAATTAATGGTGATTTTGTCTGCTGTCGTCTCCAAACAACAAAGTCACTCAGTTCTGATAAATTTGCTGCTTTCTGTGTTCTAACAAACTCCAGATCATCTCAAGAAACCCTTTAAAATGGACAGAATCAGCTGTTTTTACCACGTGTGGAAGCTGTAACATTAGTATTTTAACTCACCAATATTCAGCTGTAGACCAAAATGTCAGACTCTCTTCACTGGTGTTTGTCCGTCTTCTTTTTCTTGATGTCATATTGTGCCCAACGTGGAGACAAACTCAATGATATGAATGAATGATGATTTATTGTCATTACAAGTGCAACGAAATTGTCTTCACACCCAATTATCTCAGAAACACGGCAATTAATCCACAATTATTACTGGTTGAATGAAATAATGGCACACATCAGAATGGAAACAACCGCACATATACATTCGATTTGTTTGTGTACACTAAACTTTGAGGCAAAATGAGTGTAGGCCACAGCAGAGTCCTTGTGCGGCTTCCCCGAGTGGCAGAGCAGAGGCTGGGGTGGGAACAGAAACACAAAGGAGGGGTAGGGGTGGGGGGGGATGTGCATCATGTGTGCAGATGAGTTCATATCAGTCTCTGTCCACCTCTGTCAGTCTGTCCGTGTGTGCGTAGAGTCTGTAGGGGAGGGTAAAATGAAGAGGGAGCCAAATGCTTCACCAAGGCCATTGAAATCCTTGTGGAGGAAAACAGCGGGGCATTTTGACCTTCAGTAGCTGATAAGGCTGATAACCCATGTTTGGGTTAGGCAGAGAGACACAGAATTCCAGTACAGCCTCTCTTTAACCATCCAGATCCAGTTCACTGGACTCTAACATCAATTCCTTTGCAGGGCAGACAAATTGCTCCGAGAAGGTTTCCAAGGTTTCCGGATGTGGGGTTGTGGTTGTGGTAGCAGCTGTCTTGCCAATTTTCCAGTCGGTCAGGGCAGCGCATAATCCTAGCAGCAAAAGACCTCCTCCCATAAAGGCAAATAAGAATAAATCCTTAACGTCTTACACGGAGAGTGGTGCCAAGCACGTGACGCACCACTTCTCCCAGGAGTTGAGAACATAGCCCACAGGATAGGTTTCATCTGGGCGTGCAGGGTTCCCCAGCCCTGATTCCTTGTTGAAAGGGTGTCAATAGCATTGAGAGACCAGTTGATCAGTTCCATCATTATTCCAAATATAATTCGGAGATACACAGTCTGGTGAAGTTGGGACGTTTGAAGGTTGGGGCAGAGATACAGAAAAACACAGGAGAAGGAGATGCTTGGGACTTGGGACTCCGACAAGGGCGGCCCCTTGTCAGAGTCCCAAGCTGTTAATATCTTGTTGGCTGTAATTAGGGTTGGGTATCGAGAAACGGTTCTTTTTGGGTATTGTTAAGAAATGATTTGACACACTGACATAAATAGCCTTTTTGCTTAACGATTCCCTTATCGGTCCTTCAGAGCGGCCGTTGTTTTGAGGGTGTTAGTGAAGAAAATAATCATTTCTCTACGCTGATTACAGACCCTGTAGTGGGTCTTTAATCAACCACTTCTGCAGTGCGACTCCACTTTGAAGCTTGAACCAATGAAGCAGTATTTCGATCCACTGCTTCATTGGTTCTTTGATTCGCTGCTCTTCAGAAGTGGCACGTCCGCTTCTTAACCCCTCTCAAAGCCATTAAAATATGTCAATCATGATTCACTTTTGTGTGGATTTAAGTCACTAACTGGGGCGCTTGTGTTGTTACAGTCAAGAAGTGAGACTCATCTTCCGTTCCGTTGGCACAGCTCCAAACACTGTGCCGCTGTCTGCCGAGACAGAGTCCGGTCGGAATGAATAACTTCAAAGCGAATCGCCGCTTTAAATAAAATGACACCTCTTTCCAAATGCTGTCATACCAACAACAAACTACAATCGACTAAAACATTTTTTTTGCCTCTCAAAATGAGACGTCCTGCATTCTTTATGAATTACATCCTGATGTGCAGCACAGCCGGCTGCAAGACCTCAGACCAGATGTATGGAAAGACATTCGTGCCAATAATGGCTGAAAGGAAATGCTTTGACAAAAACGACAGATTTTGTTTATTTCTATTTATGTCCAGAGATCAAAGATCCACTATGTAGATTTTATTTATGTCCAAAGTTTATGATCCGGTGACCAATTTCATATTTATTTACTTTAAGACTCAATAAAATGTTGACATAGAAAACCTGTAAAGCCTCCTTTTAGTACACAGAAAATTCACAAGAGGTATCGATAAGGAATTAGATTGATAAGCTGAATTGATAATGGCATCGATATCGATAAAATCTTATCAATACCCATCCCTAGCTGTAATATCGGCTGAATTCCTTTATTAATGTGACAATATAAAATTTAACACCTCATTGCTGAATGGATCACTGAGGTCCACATATGTGACCAAGAGTAAAACACAGTAAAAGCAGCAGCCGCTCTCCACTGTGAGAAAACGTAGTGTCATGAATGTAGACTGTTAAAAACAGTTTCTGCTGTAGGCTCAGCTTAGTGCATGCTCATAAGTGTCATCAATACAGTAACTTAAAAATCTAAGAAATACATCTGTGTGATTAGGCAGCCTGTAAAAACAGCTGAGAGTCCCACATGCACGTTCACAGCAGCAGCTATAACGGGGTTAAAGTGGTGTCCTGCTCCGGTGCAGACAGACTCTGCACACATCCAAAATCTGACAGACTGTCTCAATTAAAAAAGAAAAAAATGGTAACAACAAAGCGTACCAGCTCCGCTGAGGAAGAAAACTGAACAGGGCACTCACCCACTTGTAAAATTGTTTCCTGTAGGCTGAAATATATAATGTCCAACACTCCATGCCCTCAGACACAACCTCGCTGGTACAATTACACACTGATGGGGCTACCATGGGCAGATTTCCCCGTGCGTGTTCACATCAGCAGTTATAACGGGGTTAAAATAGCCTCCTGCTCCACAGACAGCAGACTGCTCTCAGATCGGGATCTGAAATCTGCTAGGCTACAAGAAAAAATAGAGTTTTGGGGTGAAGTGTGTTGTCTCCTCTGAGCGGACCACTGAAACGGGCATCGAGCACGGCGCTCGTGCACAAGTGTGATTTAAGTATGAATTATGCAGAAGTTAGTGCCATTTAATAAATAATAATTCACACAAACTCATCTTCAACCGCTTAGTCCAATTAAGGGTCGCGAGGGGCAGGAGCCTATCCCAGCAGTCATAGAGCGTGAGGCAGTTGTTTACACACTAAAATGAAAATGGTCACACAATTAACAGATCTTTACACTCGAGAAGTAAAACACCTGTCCAACAAGCAGACTCAGCTTTACACTTTTTGCAAAACATTACATGCATTTTCACACCTTAGACACAGATAAGGATTGTGATGTTACTTCCTTCTCATTACAAAGCCCCGGCTTGCCAGTGACCATATGAATGAACAAACTATCATCACATCTGCCAGGTGTGGAAACTCACATGTGCTTAATTGAAAATACAGCATTCAGGTATGTAGGTGATATTTACAGTATTGTTGTTGCTTTAGTTTTTCTTCAAAGTTGCTGTAAGTGTATGTACTTCATGCAGTAATTTTTATTTGTCTACAGATTTTCATCTACACTTTGTTCTCATTTTTGTTGATTGATATGTTACTGTAACTGAGTTTGGTAAGAAATAAATAATTTCAGTCTGCAGTGTCAGTGTTGTGCAGTACTTGGTAAGTTTATAGTGTTCAAATCCTTCTTCAAATCCAACTAGGACTGCAAGCAGTCATATACGGGCCCTCGTTCCGTGCGACCGCCTACCCAGGCCAGTGGGTGCCCTTGTGACCACATGTGGGCATGTGCATGCAGGGGCAACCACTCATCACACAGTTAAAATTTTAAACAAATCACACAATGCATCAATGAATTATGACATGTTGACTGTTCATCCACTAGGGGGCACTCAGTGTACAAACAGAGGGGCTGGGTGTGTTCAGGAGCCAACCATCATCATACATGTGAAGTTTTAAGTCAATCAGGCAAAGCATGAAGGAGTTATCATGACTTGATGTTCCATGGCAAAGGGTCAAAATGGTGGCACCATAGCGGCCACACCCTTCAACATAGAGAAAAGCTTTCGATAACTTTTGGTCAGTGTTATCTCTGGATGCTGTCAAAGAAATTTGAAGTGCATTGGACAATATCCCTAGGAGGAGTTTGTTCAAATACAACATGTGGAAATCATTGCAAAATGAGAAGAAAATTCAAAATGGCCGACTTCCTGTTTGGAGTAGACTGATGGTGCAAGAGACTTTTTTGTACGTCTATGCAAGTCACACGTGTACCAATTTTCATCTCCCTACTCCAAAAAAAACCCTATGGGGAGGGTTTTTTGAAATTTTCAAGGGGGCGCCATTGAGGCATTTTGCCCCGCGCATGGGCGAGGCCCCTATGAATTGTAAGAGGTTGTCGTGCTTGACCTGTGTATCAATTTTCATGATGATATGACAAAATTAAAGCCGTCAAAAGAAAGAACGTAATTTCATGGCGAAGGGGCGATATTTGGTACACCGCCACACAGAAGCCATTACTCGTAAGTTCACGGCGATCATCGCCTACGTTCAACAACTTGTTCTGCATGGTTTAGAAGTGGAAGGAAGTTCATGAGGTTAACTATGTGACTTCAGTACCTGTTTAAGTATAATATTCCATGGCGAAGGGTCAAAATGGCGGCGCCATAGCGGCCACACCTTTCAACATAAAGAAAAGCTTTCGATAACTTTTGGTCAGTATCGTCACTGGGTGATCTGGAAGAAATTTGAAGTGCATTGGACAAAATCCCTAGGAGGAGTTCGTTCAAATACAACATGTGGAAATCACGCCAAAATGACAAGAAAATTAAAAATGGCCGACTTCCTGTTTGGAGTAGACCCATGGTGCAAGAGACTTTTTTGTACATCTATGCAAGTCACACATGTGTACCAATTTTCATCTCCCTACTCCAAAAAAAAAAAACCCCTTTGCAGAGGGGTCAGACCCCATCAAAGGTCTGTCCCATTTTGATGGGGACAATAAGGAGCTGAGGTCTCATGCTGAATGGTGTTTTGACAAAGCAGTGACTGAAACTCTGTGCCGTTATCTGATCTGATGCACTTGATTTTTCCATCAGATGTTCCATCAGCAATGAACTTCATTGTAGCTTTAATTGTGTCACTCTCAGCTTTCAAAAAATACACTAAAGTAGCTCCTGAATAGTGATCAGTGAATGTTATTGTGGACCTGAAACCATCCTTTGCTGCTGGCTCTGTAGGTCCTGACAAATCTGCATGTCCAAGTGAGACATTTGCTCTTTCATCTGGTTCTCTGTGACACTTTCCAACTTTAACATGTCCTCATAGTTGCAGTGACCTAATATTTGGTGCCATGTTTGAAGATGGTAACATCCATCACATTGATTAACATCACTTTCATGTGGAGGCTGAACGATCATCATCACCACAGCATTCACTTTGGAAATGATCTGATCATTTCAGCATGTTGATGGCCGACCGGAGCGCGGCTCGCTCTCCACCATTGTGCGGACGTCTTTAAACCAGTTGTACTGCTCCTTAATCTATGTGATGCCCATAGCATTGTCACCGAAAGCCGTCTGAATCTTCGGAATGGTTTCCACCAGGCTGTGGCCCAGTTTCTGGCAAAATTTGATGCAGTGCTGCTCCAGTTGTTCCGCCATTTTCCTTGCAATGAAAATCTGCCGAGAGCACAACACACGTCCTCACACAAAGGCTTCTTGCCAGCAAATGATGCAATCGACAGGCGTGAAAAAGTTCACGCATGCGCACGAAGGTTCAAGGTTGGCTCATCAGGTTTTTGCAAAAAATAAAAAGGACCGATACTTTTCTAACAGACCTTGTATAACTCAAAGATGGACTTGCTTTTCAATCAAACCTGGGCCCAAATGAGCTGATGCTGTATCAGAGGAAGATTTTCCACGAGGAGGTATGAAGCGGACACACGGAAGACCTAGCACCGTGAAGCTAACTGAACACGACTACGCTCTGAACATGTAAAGTTTTGAAGAAGACTTTCCAGAGCTCCCCTTAACACCGTCTAAATCACCAGCTATGAAAAAGAAGGAGCATGAGGTGGAGATGAGCCCTTCTTTGATAAACCAGATGCATGCTCAATTTGAAGCTGTAAAAGCTCTAATTAATACAAGATGTGACTCACTCGAGTGTAAAGTAACCACCATGGAGGTCAAAATTGAAAGTGTAGGTACTGACTTGATTGTAGCAAACAACAAAGTGGCTGTGTTGGAGGAGAAGGTCGCTCACATGGAGGAGCATTTGAGGACAGCGCTAAGAAGATTGGATAAACAGGAGTCACATTCAAGAAGAATGAACCTGAGACTGATCAACTTACCAGAGTCGGACCAGGAGGACGTGCGTGAGAAAATCATCAACATTTGTCAGCAGGTTGTACCAGAGTTCAAGGTCCAGATAGCTCCAAACATGGATATTACCCACCATGTAGGGGAGAAGCGGAGGCCTGCTGGTGGCCCGGTCTGCCCCAGAGTGGTCATTATACGGTTCACCCAGTGCTGCTACAGGGGACGTTGTGTGGAAAGCAGCTAAACAGTCTACATACCTGGAACAGCGCGAACTGCAATTCAAACAGGACTTCTCCCAAGGGGATCGAGAGCAGAGAGAGAAACTGTGGCCCCTGGTCCAGAAGGCTCGCACTGATGGAGACATTGCATTCTTTATTGGGGCTTGAACCTGTTGTGTGGGCCGCTGAAGAGGAGGTACTGCTGGCCCACCACCACAAGATGGCGCCCTGCTTGAAGTGCGGGCTTCAAGCACGAGAGGGCGTCGGAGCGACCAGGAGTGACAGCTGTCACTCATCATCCGTACCAGCTGTCACTCATCCACTACTCATCACCACCACCATAAAGGCCGGACTGCAACTCCACCTCCTCGCCGAGAAATCAGCTACCATTCAGGTAACTTCTCTGCTGACTTAACACTGACTAATAGTCTGAACTTCTTTGCAGCCGTTTTCCTGGTGTGTCCTTATCTGTGGGATTGGCGTTTGGTGTGATCAGCGACAGATTCGCTTCACACCCCAACCAGATAAGTGGTTAGACAGGAGCTGCACGAGTGTGTGATTGGAGGTGGAGGTGCTCCCTCCTAACTAAACACTGACTGTGGGATTACTGAGTGTGCGAACTCACACTCATCAGGACTGTCTCTGTTCTCTGCCAGCAGTACCGGGTCTGACTGCTGAAGACAGCGGCCACCTGGGGCGCAGGGCTTGGCGGCTCCGGTGTTCTTCAGCTCCGTTGGCAGTGGAAGCTGTGGGGATCCGGCTCTTCTCTCGCCAGGCGTCTTCTATCGTCGAGCCTGCCCACACGTCACCTGGTGTATGATTGACAGTCACCATATTGTTATTGTCTGTACGTCGTTGTGCGATTCACAACATTAAATTGTTACTTTTGGCTTATCCATTGTCCGTTCATTAACGCCCCCTGTTGTGGGTCCGTGTCACGACACTTTCACAACAGAACCTTTATCCAGGGTAAAGGAGAAATCCTTCTCCCAGAAGATGGGGATGGAGTGCGTTACCCACTCCCATTGTAACTGCAACTCAAAGGTGTGATTCACCTCCCTTGGTTCTTTAAAATAATGTCAAAAGCTTTCTTTTAAGAACTATTTGAAGGATTTTTGGGATGAAACATGAACTGTCTTTGACCTGTAGTTTTTCTCTAAGTATCTGGTACTATTTTCTGTTAAATGGTAAATGGACTGCATTTATATAGCGCTTTTCCATCTACATCAGACCCTCAATGCGCTTTACAATTATGCCTCACATTCGCCCTAATGTCATACAAGGTGCTCACTACACACCGGGAGCAATAGGGGATTAAAGGCCTTGCCCAAGGGGCCTTGGTGATTTACCAGACAGGTGGGGATTTGAACCCATGGTCTTCTGGACTCAAGCCCAACACCTTAACCACTAGCCCATCACCTCCCCTACTCTTAAAAGGTTATCTCATTTTCATTTCTCTATTCTTTCTTTTTTCTTCTTTCCTTCCTCCTCCTTTCTTTTTCCTATGCCTTTCTCTATAGTTTCATTAAATAGCAGGGGATTAAGGAATAATTTAAAGCGTAAAGCCATATTTCTATATGCTAAGCAGCTGAAAACTGATTTTGTATTTTTTTTTTCAAGAAACTCACTCACGTGCTGAAGACAAAAACTTTTGGCAATCACAATGGGGTAATGAAATATGGCTTTCTCATGGGTCTGAACTTTCTGCAGGTGTATCTTACATGAAGCTTAATTTCATGGGGGATATTTTACATACATCTGATAGTTGTGGCCATTATATTTGATTAATTTATGGATTAAAGGGCAAAAAAGTAATATTGGCTAATATTTATGGTTATAAATCCAAACTAAATAATGACAACCTTATGGAAAGACTGGACAGTAAACTCACTATCTTACTTCAAATGTTTCCCAATGCTTACCTGATAATTGGCGGAGACTTTAGTGTTGTTATGAATGAAACATTTGATAGATGGCATTCTGGGGAAATCTCAACCAAAAAGGCTTCTTTAAAGCAACTAATGGAAAAGTATGATTTAACTGATGTGTGGAGAGATAAGTTCCCTAATAATAGACTTTACACTTGGAGGAATAAAAGCGGCTCCAGACAGTCACGACTAGACTATTGGCTGGTTTCTAAATCACTGTGTAAGGACAGTATCTTAATCAATCCTTTACCAACTTCTTTAACTGGCCATGAGACAATAAGATCAACTTCTCTCTGGATATTAGTAAATCAAAAAGCTTCTCCTATTGGAAGATGAACAGCTCTCACTTAAAGCATAGCACTGTAAGACAAGGATTGGATAGATTGATTAGGTTTTTTCTGGAATAAAGCCCAACTTGAGGAATCATATGGAAAGAACTGGGAACTTCTTAAGAACTTGCTTAGGACTCCGGCAAGGACAGTCACATTTCCTCCCCTCTCCTTTCCTCCTTTCTGTTCTGTATCTCTGCTCCGACTTGCAAAAGCTTCACCAGACTGTGAATTCTTCAAATTAAGATTTGGATTAACCATGGAATTGATCAGCTGGTCTCTCAATGCTACTGACACCATTTTTTTTTTCGACAAGGAAATCAGGACTGGGGGACCCTGCATGCCCTGATGGAACCTACCCTGTGGGCTATGCTCTCGACACCTGAGAGAGATGGAGTGTGACATGCTTGGCTCCACTCTCTGTGGCAGACGTTGAGGATTTATTTCTATTCACTTTTATGGTGGGAGGTTTGGCGCTGATTGTGTTGTGCGCTGCCCTGACCCACAGGAATATTAGCAAGACAGCTGCTTTCAGAATCTCGTCCCCTTATCTGTCCATCATGATTAATGAGTTGGGCAATGCTGTGTAATCTCAGACTGCATGAACTCTTGAACTCAAATACAAAATGGATACCATCTTGGAGCATATACGCTGCATTGCAAAGGAATGTGCTGCTGACGACCGGATAATATTCCTCATAAATTTGGACTCTAGACGGTCAGAGGTGCAGTAAATGGAATTCTGTCTCTCTCTGCCTAACATCAACATGGTAGCCTTATTGGCTCCTGAAGGCCAAATACCCTGCTCTTCCCCCAGAAGGATTTACGGCCTTGGTGAAGGAATTCAGCTCCCCCTTCTCATCTGTCTACCCCCCCAGCCTGCAACCAAGGGCGTAGGTTTGGTCTCAGCTTTGGTAGGGACAATACCACACACCCCACCCGGCCCCCCTACTCACCACCATCACCCCCTAACCCACTCATACCATTAGACGCACAAGTACAGCATAATACATATGACGACATAATGCTGAATAATTTAACACTTTATTTACAATATTAAGTGTGTAGGCAAACAAACAAATAGCGTAAATAACAAAATTGCACCCAAAATCACGAATCTATTCTATAGGCCTACACCTGAGAGAACAAGACAACAACAAAAAAAATACTTGTGGAGCTAACAAAAAAAAAAAAGGTTTTTGCAAACAAGATGTATAATCTATTCTCTTCATCAATAATGCAGTTGTAGGTATCTGGCAACCTAATTTGCCAAAAAAAAAAAGGGATTTCCAATGATATATATGGTGTATTACGGTAAACGTAAGCCTGTGATGTCATAACACAGAGGAAAAACACGGAAGTTTCACACTAGTGCGCCGCTGATTCTCATTACCGTAAGTTCTCATGTAAGCCCTCACTCTGAAAAATTTCAACACTGACAGCAAGCCAAGAACCCGTGCTTTCCAACAGTGTGCTATATGTTGCATATATTACAGTAAAGTGCGTTCGGTGACTTTTGAAACGAGGGAAAAGTATGAAAAAGAGCGCAAAAGTGACAGAAAAGTACAGAGACAGACAGCAAACATAAATGTAGTATTTTTTGAGGAAAAGGCAGGATGTTAGTGTCATTTGTGAAGGTGTGTGTGCGTGTTTGTGTGGGTGTGCAGTTTATTTTAAGTGTGGCGCACAGCATTGTTCGCAACTCCTCCCCCCCGCCCTTCTTGTTTTTCTGCACCGGAGCAGTGTTGCCAGATATGAAATATGAAACTATCGTACCAAAACCTCAAAATTATCGTATTTTGAGAGAAATTATCGTACACAAACAAAATGCATACAACGTAGCTATTTTAGCGGGGTTTTTTTTAATTTACAAAGACTTTTATGTCACATTTTTAAACAGTAATTATAGTAATGGGGAAACTATGGCACAAAAAGAACGCAAATGCACAAGCAAATGCACTACCAGACTGTGAAGTAACACAAACATGTGTTAATTACCAGACTAGAAAGAGTCGAATTCAACCTCGAGGTCGCTGTCGTCATCCGATGCCACTTGTGCAGATTTTGTTGAACACAGAAAAAATGTTGACACCTCCATAAGGAACTTGAACTTTTTTTTTTTATTTTTCTTGTATATCTCTTTGCTCTTGTATTTTGTTCGTTTGTTATTGCATTTGTTGAAATACAGTTTCGAAAAAAAAAAAAAAAAGATGTTGGTTGGGGAATCTTCCTGTCCTGTCCTGCAGAGATTGGATGGGAACTCATTCAAATGACTGTCCCGGCAGCCCAAAGCCAGCAGCAGCCCTGTGTGTGGTGTGTCTTTGATGCCGCCTGAGTGCAACGCCTGCAAAATGATTCTTGGGTGTCAGAGAGAGATGCGTGTTTGGGCAACCAACTGAAATTATCATACATATTTGGGTTTTTTCCCATTATTGATCGTACAGAGGGCAAAACTATCGTACAAATACGATAATTATCGTACATCTGGCAACACTGCACCGGAGCCACCCATCCTCTGCGCTCCGGGACCTCCCACTTTACAAATGAAGCACTGCCTGCCACGAGATGCGCTTTGTTTACGTCCACGTGAGAAGAACGTGAGCCAATGAAATTGCAACATGGGTAACCCTGTCATTCTGGCACGTCGAAAACACAAAACGTGACGACTAAAATTATAGTATCGAGTTCGAAAAAAAAATAGTGAATGATTTTGTTATATAAACAAAAATGCTAAATATTGGTAGGGACTATTTTGCCATCCCAAAATATTGGTTGTGACTTGTCCCTATGGTCCATATGCAAACCTACGCCCCTGCCTGCAACATCAGACTTTACACACACACAGACAGAAACTGACAGAAACTTAACTCATCTGCACACGACGCATGTCTCCCTCCCTCCATCCCTATTACCCCCCCACCCCCATGTCTCTCCACTCCCCTCATTCTGGCTTCCCTGCTGTCACCTTGAAGGCAGTGCTGTTTTTACTGCTGCAGCCTTCAACCCCCCTAGCTGGGCGGTGCGGGTCCCTCCTGCTGCAGCCTTCACCCACTTTGCCTCAATTCGGATGATGGACTGCTTCAAGTTTAGTGTACATAAACAATGTCAAATGTACGAAGTCTATTAGAAAACTAACCGTCAGTTTTATAAAAAAAAAAAAACAAAACTATATGGATTTGAATCATGTGCGATTACACCAGACATGCTTGAACCCTCGTGCGCATGCGTGAGTTTTTTCACGCGCGTCGGTGACGTCATTCGCCTGTGGGCAGACTTTGAGTGAGCACTGGTCCAGCCCTCTCGGCTGAAATCCTTTGTCTGAGACGCTGCTGGAGACGGCGCGCGTTGCTTTATCAAAATTTTTCAGGACCTGTGAGGGATATCCGAGTGGACACTATTCGAGAAATTCAGCTGGTTTTCGGTGAAAAGTTTAACGGCTGATGAGAGATTGTGGAGTTTCTTTCGCTTTAAGGACAGCTCACAAAGCGGATCGGCGCGGCGTGGTCGGAGGTGGCGTCCGTCTGGTTGTTTCGAGCTGAAAACATCCTAATTTAAGGCTCTGTTCACCCAGGTCATCGTCAGAGAACAGAGAAGTTTCAGAAGAAGTCGGCATGAGGAGTCTATGCAGACATTCCACTGTTAAAGGAGATTTTGTAATGAAAGAACGTGCGGGCAAATTCGCCGAGTCAGTTCCGTGACGACGCCGCAAATCCGTCTGCGCCGCGACAGGAAAAACACCTCCGTGTTGAAAACCATTTGTAAAATTCAGGCGGCTTTTGATGGCTTTCAACAAGTGAGTATCTGAGAAATTGTTTAACAGCTGGGCATGTTCCAACTTATCCGTTAAGGTTTCCAATGGAGGTGTTTTTCCTGTCGCGACCCCCCGCGGTCAGGTCCAGCCCGACATGCGAATCTGCCCGCACGTTCTTTCATTACAAAATCTCCTTTAACAGTGGAATGTCCGCATAAACTCCTCATGCCGACCTCTTCTGAAACTTCTCTGTTCTCTGATGACGACCTGGGTGAACAGAGCCTGAAATGTGGAAGTTTTCAGCTTGAAACAGCGAAACAACGCCGCCTCGGAGCGCAGATCGTCCGACCATCAGGCGCCGTGGGCCGTCCTTAAAGCGACACTAACAGACCAAAATCTTTCATCAGCCGTTAAAATTTTCAACGAAAACCAGCTGAATTTATCGAATGGTGTCCACTCAGTTGTGCCTTACAGTTTTTGAAAAAATTTTGATCAAACAAAGCAGCAGTCTCTGAGCCATTCCTAAACAATGAAAAAATTGACGAGAGGGTGGGCCACTCCTCACTCAAAGACTGCCCACAGGTGAATGACGTACCCGACAGGCGTGAAAAAACTCTCGCATGCCCACGAGGGTTCAAGCATGTCTGATGCAATCACACGTGATTCAAATCCATATGGTTTTTGAAAAAAATAATAAGGTCGGATACTTTTCTAACAGACCTCGTATATGTGTTGTCTTTAATTCTGATGTGTGCCATTATTATGGTAAACAAGTAATAATTGTGGATTAATTGCTGTATCTTGTCTGAGGTAATTGGAGTGTAAACGTAATTTCATTGTTGTTGCACTCGTGTAATGACAATGACAATAAATCTCATCCCATCTCTCATCTCATCTCAAATTTGAAATAGGTAAATATCTTCAGCATTATGGGAAGGATTTAGCTAATTGTAGACACAAAACTGAAACTGAGGTTATTTTAGAAATTACCTCCATATCATGCCGACAACCTGCTGAAGAAAAATTTAAACTAACTGAACTTCAGAACAAATTAGATGAAATATATAAGTTAAAAGCAGAGGGTGCCTTTGTTCATTCTAGACAAAAGTGGCTGGAGCAGGGCGAACAAATGTCATGCTATTTTTTTTTAAATTGGAGAAATCTCATACTAAGCACAATGCTATGCTTGAGTTAAGAACTCATGGTGCTGTGACTGATGATAAGAGAAGCATATCTCAGTTTTGTCTTAAATACTTTTCCTGTTTATATAAAAGTAAACAGTCTTTTTAACCCTTGGGGCAGAGAACAAGTCTGCATCCAAAGACACAAGAAGGCAGATAAGACTGAATAAGTTCAACAAGGTAGTTGGGTTTATGACCATTTAGAACCTTATCTGTCAGCAACAAAACCTTGAAATCTGTTCTTCAAGTCACATTGAGCCAGTGAAGGGAAGCCAGAATGTCTGTGATCAAACCTACTGGTTTTCATCAAAGCTCCACTAGCAGTGTTCGGTACCATTTGCTGACATCCTATACTATTTTGTGGCAAAAGGGGAGGTGATGGTCTATTAAGCATTGGGCTTCAGACCGGAGGACCCTTGGTTCAAAACTCAATTGGAAAATCAATAAGGGTCCTTGGGCAAGGTCTTTAATCTCATAGTTGCTCCAGGTGTGTAATGAGAGCCTTGCATGGCAGCACCCTGACATAGGTGTATGAGTGTGTCTGTGAATGCGAGGCACAATTGTAAAGCGCTCTGAACTTCTGATGCAGATGGAAAAGCGGTCCATTTACCATCAATCCGGAAAATAAAACACTACAATAGTCCATTGTGGAAGACAAAGATGTGAATTAAAATTTGTGACATTTAAAACAAATCCAGATGTACATTTCCACTTCATCAGTTCTATCACTGCAGTAACTTACTGTCATCAGGTCAAACTCACCACTCTGTTATTTTATTTTAGTGAGTGTTGTTCTAACATTTATTGTTAATTTGTTTCTTTATAGACATGCAGCCGTTGTTGGTGATTAAAGAAGAAACTCTCCCTGAACACCAGGAATGGAATCTGAGTGTTGACCAGGAGGACATTAAAGAAGAAGAGAAGCTGTGGATAAGTCAGCAGGGAGAGCAGCTTCAGCAGGTGGAGGAGGCAGATCTCACCAAGTTTGGTTTCACTGCCGTCCCTGTGAAGAGTGAAAATGATGATGAAAAACCAGAGTCATCACAGCTTTATCAAGCCGAAGTGGTGAGAGCACAGAGGCTGAGCCTGTAGCCAACAGCTCATCTGTACACAGAACACTGACAGCAGAAGCTGAGGGACAGGACGATGGAGGACCACAACCAGCCAGCAACTCAGGTCCAAACAGTCATTTACAACCAGATAACAATGGCAGGAATTCAGAGAGTTCTGGAAGTGAGACTGGTGACAGTTATGACTAGAAACAGACCAAAGAACTTCAGTCAAGTTTTAACATTCGAACAAATGTCCGTGTTGTCAGTTCAAGCATTTGCAGCATTGCTGAGAAACAATTTAAATGCTCTAAATATGTAAAAGCTTCTGGTCACACAAAAAACCATTTAGCTGTTCTGATCGGAGTAAAAGAGAGAAACAGAAGGACACTCTGAACAAACACATTAGAATTCAGAAAGGACAGTAGCATTTGTCTGTTCTGAGTGTGGTCAAAGGTTTGGACGAAAGGGCACTCTGAACAAACACATGGCAATTCATACAGGACGAATACAAAACGAATACAGGATGGTGGGTTGGAGTTCCTACTGGACACGAGCCTCGCGTGTCCTCGGTCCCACTGTGAAGGGGTTTACTGGGAGAGATCTTGGTATGAGGATGTTTCAAAAGAAACAAACCCCAGCTAAAACCTCCACAAAGCGCCTAGGCACCAGGGCGTATCAAGAAAGCAATGGTGCAACTTCTCCCAGTGCTGCGGGGAGATATCTCTTCTGTAGCAGCACTCAGCTGGGTCATCCACCAGATCAGCGGTGTCATCCACCAGATAGTTCTGATGCTGGACCCCAGCAACAACACCATCAAAGGGCTAAAAGAATCCAGTGAAACTGCATCATTGTAAATTGGTCCATTGAGGAGAAGAAAAAGATCTTTCACTGCTTCGCTTACTCAAACATGAGAAGTGGGGCAGGAGATCAAAGATGAAATAGGTGGGTTAGGAGTTCCTACTGGACACTTGCCTCGAGTGTCCTCAGTCTCAGAAGAGGGTTTGCGGGGAGAGATCTCTGCATGAGGACGTTTCAATGAAAACGAACCAGCAAATATGAAAAAGTCTAAAAATGATCAGTTTTACTGGCCGGATGTCTCCCAGGATAAAAAGGTCCCCAAATCACGCCTAGGCACCAGAGTGTGTGAGGAGAGTAATGGTGCAACTTCTCCCAGTGCTGTGGGGAATGATCTCTCCTGTGGGAGCACTCAGCTGGATAATCCGCCAGATCAGCACAGTTTGATCCTGGACTCCAGCAGCAACAGCCTCAATGGGCCAAAAGAAATTTACAAAACTATGCCTCTGTAAATTGGACTATTTGTTGTGTGGGCCGCCGAAGAGGAGGTACTGCTGGCCCACCACCACCAGAGGGCGTCCTGTCTGGAGTGCGGGCTCCAGGCACCAGAGGGCGCTGTCGCCTCACAGGAGCAGCCAGGGTGACAGCTGTCACCCATCACCTGTGACGAGACAGCTGATATCAATCAACAGGGAGGTATATCAGCAGGACGGCATCTCCACCTCATTGCCGAGATATCGCTTTACCAAGGAGGTAACGTATCTAGCCGATTATATCAACCTTAATTACCTTTTGCCTTTATACAGAGAGAGAGGAGAGCAGCAGGAAACAGTATTTGGATAAGTACTCACACTCCTGCACTTTAGTGTTTTCCTGACAAGAGGTGGAGGTGGTGTTCCACCCTGTGTGTTGCTGGGTGCAGCCGCACCCACACCTGACTGTTTCTGTTCCTTGCCAGCAGTACCGGATCTGACAAGCGGAGGCAGTGGCCACCTGGGGTTCGGGACTTGGCGGCTCCAGTATCCCCGGGGTTCGGTGGCAGAGGAAATCGGGTGGTTCCGGTTCGACTCGGACAGACGCCTCCTATCGTCGAGCCTGCCCACACGACACCTTTGGAATTCGGTTACTGCTGTATTTGTAATCTGTTGTGTTTGTTGTGTGAATTCACAACAGTAAAACTTTGTGATTTGACTTTCTCCATTGTCCGTTCATTTGCGCCCCCTGTTGTGGGTCCGTGTTCCTACACTTTCCCAACAGGATATCTCGGCCAACGTCATGGATCCCGAGGGGCGTCAACCGGCTGTTGAACGGCCAATGGAAGAACAGGACGCGCAGGCGTCCGCAGGAGGGGTAATCGGTGAGTTGCAGCGGATCCTCTCCGCTTTCACGACTCGGTTAGATTTGATGACCGAGCAGAACGTCCTCCTGAACCGCAGGGTGGAGGCTCTCGCCGCGCAGGTGGAAGTGGGCCCCCCGGGCGCCACTGCGGCTCTCCTTCCCGTAGACCCTGTGCGTAACATTGACGTTCCACTGGTTGTTCAACGACCCCTCCCACCTTCCCCTGAAGCATACATAAGCCCCCCAGAGCCGTACGGAGGCTGTGTGGAGACGTGCGTGGATTTCCTTATGCAGTGTTCGCTCGTCTTCGCACAGCGTCCAGTCATGTACGCGACCGATGCTAGCAAGGTAGCTTATGTAATAAACCTGCTTCGCGGCGAGGCACGCGCTTGGGCTACAGCGCTCTGGGAGCAAAAGTCACGGCTCCTTCAGACATATGATGGGTTTGTGAGGGAGTTCAGAACCGTGTTCGATCACACCAATAGAGGAGAAACCTCTTCAACTGTGCTACTGTCGATGAGACAGGGGCGTCGGCGCACAGCTGCCTATGCAGTCGACTTCCGCATCGCGGCTGCGAGGTCCGGCTGGAATAGCACTGCCCTCCGCGCCGCCTTTGTAAACGGACTGTCATTGGTTCTTAAGGCGCACCCGGTGGCTAAGGACGAACCGCGGGATTTAGACGGGCTCATCGATCTTGTCATACGATTAGACAACCGGTTAGAAGAACGTCGGCGGGAACGAGACGAAGGGCGTGGCCGGGCACGCGCCGTCCCTCTCCCTTCCGGGTCCGACCGCGCTCCGCCTTCCCCACGCTCCACGGCCCCTGCGCTCCGTGGGGCCACAGCTCCCCCTGCTGACGAAGCTAAAGACACGAGTAGGGCAACATTTAGGGCACCAGATGCACAGAGGAGGCAGGCCCACGGAGCTTGTTTTGTTTGTGGCTCGACAGAGCACCACGTAAGAGACTGCCCCGAGCGGTCAAACTCCAAACGCCCGCCCCTAGAGACAGGGCTAGGGGTGGGCCGAGACATTCACGTGGGACACACCCACATTGCCACACGACTCCCAGTCACGATCCTTTATGAGGACTCAACCCTGAAGGCCCCAGCACTGGTGGACACGGGCTCTGAGGGGAATCTGTTGGATAGCAGATGGGCTAGGGAGATAGGGCTCCCTCTGGTGGCGCTTACCTCGCCTGTACAGGTTCGGGCACTAGATGGCTCCCTACTCCCTCCGATCACGCATAAGACACCACCTGTAACTCTGGTGGTGTCAGGGAATCACCGGGAGGTGATCGAGTTTTTTGTGACTCAGGCCACCTCCCGTGTGGTTTTAGGATTTCACTGGATGTTGAAGCACAATCCCCGGATTGATTGGCCGTCCGGGGTAGTGGTTCAGTGGAGCGAGACCTGCCATCGGGTGTGTCTAGGTTCCTCGGTTCCTCCCGGCTCCCGAGCTAAGGAGGAGGTCAGAGTCCCGCCCAATCTGGGGGTGGTGCCGGTGGAGTACCATGACCTTGTCGACGTGTTCAGCAAGGATCTGGCGCTCACCCTTCCCCCCCACCGTCCTTATGATTGTGCCATTGATTTGGTTCCGGGCAGTGAGTTCCCGTCCAGCAGGCTGTACAACCTCTCACGGCCTGAGCGCGAATCAATGGAGACCTACATCCGGGACTCGTTAGCCGCCGGGTTGATCCGGAATTCCACCTCCCCGATGGGTGCAGGTTTCTTTTTTGTGGGTAAAAAAGACGGCGGTCTTCGTCCATGCATTGATTATAGGGGGCTGAACGAGATCACGGTTCGCAATCGATACCCGTTGCCCCTGTTGGATTCAGTGTTCACGCCCCTGCATGGAGCCCAAATATTCACTAAGCTCGATCTTAGAAATGCGTACCACCTGGTTCGGATCCGGAAGGGAGACGAGTGGAAGACGGCATTTAACACCCCCTTAGGGCACTTTGAGTACCTGGTCATGCCGTTCGGTCTCACAAACGCTCCCGCGAATTTCCACGCGTTGGTTAACGATGTCTTGCGGGATTTCCTGCACCGGTTCGTCTTCGTATATCTAGACGATATACTCATCTTTTCTCCGGATCCTGAGACCCATGTCCAGCATGTACGTCAGGTCCTGCAGCGGTTGTTGGAGAACCGGCTGTTTGTGAAGGGCGAGAAGTGTGAGTTCCACCGCACATCTTTGTCCTTCTTGGGGTTCATTATCTCCTCCAACTCCGTCGCTCCTGATCCGGCCAAGGTTGCGGCGGTGAGAGACTGGCCCCAACCCACAAGCCGTAGGAAGTTGCAACAGTTCCTAGGCTTTGCTAATTTCTACAGGAGGTTCATTAAGGGTTACAGTCAGGTAGTTAGCCCCCTGACAGCCCTGACCTCACCAAAAGTCCCCTTCACCTGGTCGGATCGTTGCGATGCCGCGTTCAAGGAGTTGAAACGGCGCTTCTCGTCTGCACCTGTTCTGGTGCAGCCCGATCCTAGTCGCCAGTTAGTGGTTGAAGTGGACGCCTCGGACTCAGGGATAGGAGCCGTGCTGTCCCAGAGCGGGAAGACCGATAAGGTCCTTCACCCGTGTGCCTATTTTTCCCGCAGGTTGACCCCAGCCGAACGGAACTATGACGTCGGCAATCGAGAGCTCCTTGCGGTGAAAGAGGCTCTTGAGGAGTGGAGACATCTGTTGGAGGGAACGTCCGTGCCGTTCACGGTTTTCACTGACCACCGGAACCTGGAGTATATCAGGACCGCCAAGCGGCTGAATCCCAGGCAAGCCCGCTGGTCACTGTTCTTCGGCCGTTTTGACTTCCGGATCACCTACCGTCCCGGGACCAAAAATCAAAGATCGGATGCCTTGTCCCGGGTACATGAAGATGAGGTCAAAACGGAGTCGTCGGATCCCCCGGATCCCATCATCCCGGAGTCCGCTATCGTGGCCGCCCTCACCTGGGACGTGGAGAAGACCGTCCGGGAGGCCCTGACACGAGACCCGGACCCCGGAACCGGACCGAAGAACAAACTCTACGTCCCACCAGAAGCTAGGGCTGCAGTCCTGGACTTCTGTCACGGTTCTAAGCTCTCCTGTCATCCTGGGGTGCGAAGAACCGTGGCAGTCGTCCGGCAGCGCTTCTGGTGGGCGTCCCTGGAGGCCGACGTCCGGGGTTACATCCAGGCCTGTACCACCTGCGCCAGGGGCAAGGCCGACCACCGCAAGACATCGGGATTGCTACAGCCGCTGCCCGTGCCTCATCACCCCTGGTCTCACATCGGCCTGGATTTTGTCACGGGCCTCCCGCCGTCCCAGGGAAACACCGTCATCCTCACGATAGTGGACCGATTCTCCAAGGCGGCCCACTTCGTGGCCCTCCCGAAGCTACCAACGGCCCAGGAGACAGCGGACCTCCTGGTCCACCACGTCGTCCGTCTGCATGGGATACCATCAGACATCGTCTCCGATCGCGGTCCCCAGTTCTCCTCGCACGTCTGGAGGAGCTTCTGCCGGGAACTGGGGGCCACGGTCAGTCTCTCGTCCGGGTATCACCCCCAGACCAACGGGCAAGCAGAACGGGCCAACCAAGAGATGGAGCAGACCCTACGTTGTGTGACAGCCGCGCACCCGACGGCCTGGAGTACCCACCTGGCCTGGATCGAGTACGCCCACAACAGTCAGGTATCATCAGCCACCGGCCTCTCCCCTTTTGAGGTGTGTTTGGGGTATCAGCCCCCATTGTTTCCGGTGGTTGAGGGAGAGGTCGGTGTGCCCTCGGTCCAGGCCCACCTACGGAAGTGCTGTCGGGTGTGGCGTGCCGCCCGTTCTGCTTTGTTGAAGGCCCAGACGAGGGCGAAGAACCATGCAGACCGGCGGCGGACCCCGGCTCCTACGTATCGTCCTGGGCAGGAAGTGTGGTTGTCCACCAAGGACATTCCCCTACAAGTGGACTCCCCAAAACTGCAGGAACGATACATTGGTCCGTTTAAAATTCTCAAGGTCATCAATCCCGCCGCAGTGAGGCTTCAGCTCCCGGCCTCACTGCGGATTCATCCAGTGTTCCATGTTTCCAGGATAAAACCTCATCACACCTCACCCCTCTGCACTCCGGGTCCGGCACCACCTCCTGCCCGGATCATCGACGGCAAGCCGGCTTGGACTGTATGCCGGCTCCTGGACGTCCGACGGATGGGCCGGGGTTTGCAGTATCTGGTGGACTGGGAAGGGTACGGCCCCGAAGAGCGCTCCTGGGTGAAGAGGAGCTTCATCCTGGATCCGGCCCTCCTGGCCGACTTCTACCGTCGCCACCCGGACAAGCCTGGTCGTGCGCCAGGAGGCGCCCGTTGAGGGGGGGGTCCTGTTGTGTGGGCCGCCGAAGAGGAGGTACTGCTGGCCCACCACCACCAGAGGGCGCCCTGTCTGGAGTGCGGGCTCCAGGCACCAGAGGGCGCTGTCGCCTCACAGGAGCAGCCAGGGTGACAGCTGTCACCCATCACCTGAGACGAGACAGCTGATATCAATCAACAGGGAGGTATATCAGCAGGACGGCATCTCCACCTCATTGCCGAGATATCGCTTTACCAAGGAGGTAACGTATCTAGCCGATTATATCAACCTTAATTACCTTTTGCCTTTATACAAAGAGAGAGGAGAGCAGCAGGAAACAGTATTTGGATAAGTACTCACACTCCTGCACTTTAGTGTTTTCCTGACAAGAGGTGGAGGTGGTGTTCCACCCTGTGTGTTGCTGGGTGCAGCCGCACCCACACCTGACTGTTTCTGTTCCTTGCCAGCAGTACCGGATCCGACGAGCGGAGGCAGTGGCCACCTGGGGTTCGGGACTTGGCGGCTCCAGTATCCCCGGGGTTCGGTGGCAGAGGAAATCGGGTGGTTCCGGTTCAACTCGGACAGACGTCTCCTATTGTCGAGCCTGCCCACACGACACCTTTGGAATTCAGTTACTGCTGTATTTGTAATCTGTTGTGTTTGTTGTGTGAATTCACAACAGTAAAACTTTGTGATTTGACTTTCTCCATTGTCCGTTCATTTGCGCCCCCTGTTGTGGGTCCGTGTTCTTACACTTTCCCAACACTATTGAGGAGAAGAAAATTTTACTGCTTTGCTTACTCAAGGCATGAGAAGTGGGGCAGAAGGACAAAGACAGTATTTAAGAAGTGGATAAAAGAAGCGGATTTACCAGCAGAAAAGAAAGAAGCCACCACAACTGCAAAACTACAATCGACTGCCTCTGAAATCACAAAATATCTGACAGCAGAGGAAATACAAAAAATAAAGGAAGAATCCCAAAGAAGCGATAAAGGATCATCAATCAATGGAGGAACACAAGGTTGGACAAATGGTCAGGGACACCATCGGCCCTCTAACACAAACCACTGGCCCGCCTAGAAATGACTGTCCAACAAAGAACACCAGACCAAGCCAGCCTCTCACACCAAAGGAGTCAAACACAGCCCCAACAAAAAAGGAATCAGGCAGTGCTCCCCCAAAAAATGAGCCATACACTGCCCCCCCCAAAAAACAAGTCATTCACCAGCTCATCCACAAAACAATATACAGGTGCACCCAGACCCAGAACAGCAGGAACTAGAAGAGGAATTGGCAAATAAGATTGAGGAAACAAGAAAATGGACATGAAAGAGCATCCAAAGCTGACTAAATTAAAGGAGAATAAAAAATTAAAAACTATCCTACAAAAAGTTAACCTGGGACGGGCTAAACTGGTCCCAGAAGGAACCACGTTGACAGATTTAAACTGTGTAAATTATGGAGCAGCATGGTACATACAAAGTAAATTAGCCCCACAAGATTTGGAGAGAAAAGGAACCACAATTAATAAAAATAATACCGTGCCACAATGGAAAAAGAAATTACAACAAAAAATCAGCTGTCTAAGAGCAGAGATCTCCCAAATGGCAACATTTTTGGGAAGCCAAAACCAGAAAAGGAATCTTCTTAAAAAAGTAAATCGCATTAAAAGAAAATACAATGTTGAAGATAAACAGCTGGGTGGGAGGCTGGCTGAACATCAAGTCTTAGTGAAAGATTTTGCGGCACAGATTAGGAACAAAGACAAGAAAATACAAGCAAAACAGATAAACAATTCACAAAAAATCCCAGACTAGTGTACAGAAAGCTGGCAAACGACACAATAGAAGTACAACAGCCACCTGAGAGAGAGGAAATTGAAAAATTCTGGAGACCACTCTTTGAAGACCCAAAACAACACCAAGAGGCTGAGTGGATTGAAAAATTAAAACAGAAAAACAAAGACAAACAGCAAATGCCAGCAATTGTAATCACTGAAGAGGAAATCAGAAAGAAAATGAGTGAATACAGTAACTTCAAGGCACATGGCATCGACAAAATCCCAAATTTTTGTCTGAAAAGACTGACAGCATTACACCAACATTATGTCGTGGCTTTCACAAAATATTGAACGGAGAAGAGGACACCAGACTGGATAATAACTGGGAACACAAGCCTACTTCCAAAGACCAAGGAAACACAGCTTCCCAACAAGTACAGACCCATCTGCTGCCTAACAACAAAGTACAAATGGCTGACAGGAATCATAGCTGATGCCATTTATGAAGATCCGGACACTGGTGGCTACCTGGAAAATGAACAGAAAGGTTGTTCCAGAAGAAGATTAGGAGCTAAAGATCAGTTACTGTCAGACAAAGCTATCCTGGAGGATTGCAAAAAAAGGAGAAGGAACCTCAGCATGGCTTGGATTGATTACAAAAAGACATTTGACAGTGTGCCATACTCCTGGATCATGAGGTGCTTAGAACTCTACAACATCAATGAGGAAATAAGATCTTTCCTGTGGGCACAAATGAACAAGTGGAACACCACCATCACCCTCAATCACACAGAGGGACAAATAACAATCCCAGACGTATGAGTTCAGAGAGGGATATTTCAGGGAGAGAGACTCTCACCACTTTTACTCTGCTTAATCATAGACCCACTCAGCAAGATCCTGAAGGAGCATGACATTGGGTATGACTTAAGTAAAGACAGAGGAAGGAAAAATCAAAACTTGTGAACCATCTGCTGTTCATGGATGATTTGAAAATCTATGCCAACACAAAAAAGGGACTCAGTCAGCTCGTGGAAACTGTCCATTCATTCTCCAAAGACATTGGTATGGAATTTGGACTGGATAAATGCTCAAAATGCACAATCAAAAAAGGTAAAAAACAAAAACCGAAAACATACAATTGGATGAAGGGAGCTATACGTTGAAGATCTGGCTGTAGACTCCACATACAAATACTTGGGAATTGAACAAAATACTACAATCGAGCACAAGAAAATGAGAATGAAAACAACACAAGAATACTTAAACCGCTTTAAAAAGATCTGCAAAACACAGTTGACACCAAAGAACAAGATCACAGCCATAAACCAGTTTGCAATACCAGTGGTGACCTTTGGGTTTGGCATAGTTGACTGGCCACAACGTAAGCTTACTAAGTTGGACACGAAAACCAGGAAGATGCTCACCCTCCACAAAGTCACATACAGAAATCAGTGCATGGACAGAATATATCTCCCTCGCAGAGAAGGCGGTCTGGGTCTCACTGAAATCAACGAGGCCTACAGAGCATCGATAATAAGTATTGGACAGTACTTAAAGAGCTCTGAAGAAGAAATCGTAAAAAAGGTCGCACAACACCACAAGAAGACCTTATCCGAACAGACCTTAGTCACCAAACTGGCGAAAAACTTTGGCGGAGAACTTCTCTAAGGGAGAGAAAGCAATGTCTGACGTGTGCAACAAAACTCGCAAGACAGACCAGAGAACAATACAGCGAAAGAGAAGGAAAACATCGAGTGGAAAGATGGAAACAGCACAAAAGGGCCAGACGATTCCAAGAAGAACTCGAAAAGGAATACATTGACAAAGTTAGATCAATGCAGTGGCTGAAAAATGGAGAACTTGGTTTTGATGAAGAAAGAATTCTGATTGGAGCACAAGATCAGGGACTTTTAACAAATGGCTTCAAAAAATGGCAGGGATCTCACAAAATGATAAATGATACAGCTATTGACAGTGTAAACCATCTAACATTAGCATGCCAGATCCTTATGGCAGACGGACATTATACATCCCGACACAACAAGATCTGTCAATATCGCCACTGGAAAGTATGCAAGGAACTGGAGATGGAAGTCAAAGAAAACATATGGGAACATGAGCCAGCACCAGTCTTGTCCAACGGAAAAGTAACTGTCTTCTATGACAAAGAGGGGCAACAGGCCTGATGAAGAAGAACCTGAAGAAATTCCTTGAGGCAATGCCTGGTCACCCAAGCACACATGAGGTGCAGTTGTCTGCAATCAAAGGAATGATCACCATCTTGAAAGAAGCCCTCGGATACAATGTCAGCTATGGTTAGGGTAACTATAGAGCCTAGGGTGCAACTTTAGACCCCAGATCTTGGGCCCACTGCATTCTATTAAAGAGAAATCAAAGATAAATGAAAAAACAAAAACAAAAATAATTTTTTTTTTCTGTTCTGGGTGTGGTCAAAGATTTGGACAAAAGAGCACTCTGAAAACATCGAGTTGACAGATGGAAACAGCACAAAAGGGTTGGATGATTCCAAAAAGAACTTGAAAGGGAATACATTGACAAAGCAGATCAACTGGTAAAAGAAGCTCTGACATCAGAAATTCAGATGAACATTCCACTTAGTAAATCTGAAGTCAAAACGATCATCAAGACAAAAATGAACAAAGCCTGACAAAAGCAATGGGACAGAGAATCTAAGGGTCGGTTTTTAACATCAAATTTAGGGACATATTGTATCAAAGAGACAGAGGAGACGGAGTCACAGGGAAGAAGAAATAATCACATGACTACGTATATGTCACACAGGCTTAAATCAAAATCTCAACATCATTGGAAAACATGAAACCGGTCAGTGTTTGAGATGCAGCAGAAGAGAGGCTGTTGAGCACATGTTACTGGAGTGACAAGAATATAACAGAGAAGAATTCTACGAGACAAGATAAGAACAAAAGTAAAGTTTTAAGCCTAATCTACTTTTAAGATTAGGCTTAAAACTTTCCTTTTTGATAAAGCTTATAGTTAGGGCTGGATCAGGTGACCCTGAACCATCCCTTAGTTATGCTGCTATAGACCTAGACTGCTGGGGGGTTCCCATGATGCACTGAGTGTTTCTTTCTCTTTTTGCTCTGTATGCACCACTCTGCATTTAATCATTAGTGATTGATCTCTGCTCCCCTCCACAGCATGTCTTTTTCCTGGTTCTCTCCCTCAGCCCCAACCAGTCCCAGCAGAAGACTGCCCCTCCCTGAGCCTGGTTCTGCTGGAGGTTTCTTCCTGTTAAAAGGGAGTTTTTCCTTCCCACTGTCGCCAAGTGCTTGCTCACAGGGGGTCGTTTTGACCGTTGGGGTTTTTCCATAATTCTTGTATGGCCTTGCCTTACAATATAAAGCGCCTTGGGGCAACTGTTTGTTGTGATTTGGCGCTATATAAATAAAATTGATTTGATTTGAACACGAGGAAAGTTTAACACTTCACGGATTACTTTCCTTTTCTACTGTTACACTGCCTGCTTGGAGGAATGTAGTGACATATCTAAAGGTGTGGCTGCTGTCAAAGGCAACTGCCATATATGTAATTCATTATTTTTAATACTCTTGTAAAAAGACAATAAATACATAGTATTGTTTTATTTAAAAGGTTCAAGAATAAATAAGTAATCATTTAAAGTAAATTCATGTAAATATAGTAAATTCATTTGGATAAAAACACCTCAAGAAGAAGGGGAACTTGTGTTTTGTTCTGCATGTTCAGGGGATATAGTTAATTGGTGCACAATAGAAGCCACACGAGGAGAAGAGGTGTCTTGCATTGAGAGGAAGCTGTGTGAAGTCATGTGGCCAATGAGGTAATTTTTTTTGTTGGTTTCTGTCGTACTGCTTTATTCATCTGAATTTCTGTTTTATTTTGTGTAAGTTCTCCGTATTTTGTGAGCTAATTTATGTTTTTTATATTTCTCTGTCTTAGTTCTGACGGCATTATGGAGGCATACGAGGGCTGTCTGTAAAGTAACGGTCCTTTTTATTTTTTTCAAAAACTATATGGATTTCATTCATATGTTTTTACGTCAGACATGCTTGAACCCTCGTGCGCATGCGTGAGTTTTTCCACGCCTGTCGGTGACGTCATTTGCCTGTGAGCACTCCTTGTGGGAGGAGTCGTCCAGCCCCTCGTCGGAATTCCTTTGTCTGAGAAGACGGGTCCGCGCGTCGGGACGCAGCCGACGCGGCGCGGCGGCACAGGAAAAACACCTCCGTGTTGATAACCATTTGTAAAATCCAGGCAGCTTTTGATGGCTTTCAGTGGAGTGAGTATATGAGAAATTGTTTAACAGGCAGGACATGTTCCAACTTGTCCTTAAGGCTTCCAGCAGAGGTGTTTTTCCTGTGGCGGAGCGTCGCGGCAGCTGCGAGCCGACGCTGCAATCCGTCCACACGTCTTTCATTAAAAAAAATCTCCTTTAACAGTGGAATATCCGGATAAAATGCTGAAACCGACTTCTTCTGAAACTTCTCTGTTCTCTCACGACGTCCTGGATCAATAGAGCCTGAAATGTGGAGGTTTTCAGCTTGAACAGGCTGATGACGCCGCCTGAGAGCGCTGCGAGACGTCTCGCACCGTGAAAAGTCCTTAAAGCGACAGAGTCACCTCAAAATCTCTCATCAGCCGTTAAAATTTTCACTGAAAACCAGCTTAATTTTTCAAACCGTGTCCACTTCGATGTGTCTCACAGGTTTAGAAAAAATTTTGATCAAACAAAGCGCCAGTCTCTCAGCAACTTCTCAGACAAAGGAATTCCGACGAGGGGCTGGACGACTCCTCCCACAAGGAGTGCTCACAGGCGAATGACGTCACCGACAGGCGTGGAAAAACTCACGCATGCGCACGAGGGTTCAAGCATGTCTGACGTAAAAACATATGAATGAAATCCATATAGTTTTTGAAAAAAATAAAAAGGACCTATACTTTACGGACAGCCCTCGTATTAGGGCATGTGAAGGCATGTTGGCCAAAATAAATGTCTGTTCAAACCCAAGAATGATGTTGAGCCTTGATAAAACTCAAAAGAAGTAACAAAAGGAAACAGGGTTATTGAAGAGAATTTAGTCTGGATTAACTTCCCTTACCGTTTTTTTCTCCCCTCCCTCATCTCCACAATTCCTCAGCAGTGATTTCGGTAATGCGTTACTTAGTAACGTGTTACTCTAATCTGACCACTTTTTTTTTACTAACGAGTAATCTAACGTGTTAATCTTTCCAAATCAGCAGTCAGATTAAAGTTACTTCTCCATGTCACTGTGCGTTACTATTATTTTTGCATTGTGGGTCGATAGCAGCATTAAACTTGGTCCGTGGGAAGGAGGTCGGGGTTCGACTGAACTGCCCACTTTAAGCGAGCTGTGAGCTTTTCATCCTCGGTTTTCTGCAGCAGCATCAACTCGTCCTCACCTCTTAAAGCATGGTGACAACAGCACACCTGCACTGAGCTTTACAAAGACATTTTTGTGCTTTTTTTTCTCCTTTATTTCGAATTCTGAGCTGAGCTGCTCCGTATCTGCTCGTTAAAAACAGCTGAACTGATCCTTCGCGACGTGTCAACAACTAACACTATTTTCCACTCAAATGCACTTAAACTGTCTTTCTAAGGACCATATCATGTGAAAACACAATAAAACTTTCTTACCTGTAAATCTGGTCATGTTTTCTGCATAAATAAATGTTATCCATTCTTTGTGCTCAAATGCTAAAGCAGGGGTGAATCCAGATTGAATTTTTACTTACTTCCATTTATTTGTACAAGGACAGCATACAATTACATTATGCTCATCAAGCAGAGATGTTTGTACCAGATTGTAGCTGCAACAGCTAATTTCCATCTGTAGTCCTTGAGGGTCAGGGGGGATACACATAGGGCTATTAAATACATCACAAACAAACCTACAGAATATATAATATTGGATGGGGGCGTGGGGCAAAGATGTGCCTCCCCCCAACACCCCTACATTAAAGGTCCAGTTTTGAAGCCTTTTTTTTTTTTTTTTTTTACAACTACTAATGCTACTTATAATAATAATAATAATTTCGACAAGTAAAATGTTTAGAGAGAATTTAATAGTTACATTTATAAACAATGTAGGTTAGAAATTGCAAATTTTACTGTTACAGTGCTGTCAGTGGTTAAATATGGGGTCAAGAAAGAGGTCTTTATTTTACTTTTATAAAACAAGTATTTATTTTCATTGAAGTCACGAAAGGGTGACTATAAAGTGAGTTTTGGCAAAACAAGTATCATTGTCATGTTGAGGTGGTTGTTGTCGGCAGCTGGGGAAAGTAACTAAAAAAGTAACTAGTAATTTAACTTAGTTACCCTTTAAAATTGAGTAATCAGTAAAGTAACTAAGTTACTTTTTCAAGGAGTAATCAGTAATTGGATTACTTTTCAAAGTAACTGTGGCAACACTGTTCCTCAGTAGAAAACGTACGTCAGAATCCAGTATGCTCCCCTCCTAAACAGTTGGTGGCGGTATTGTACCGTGTTGGTTTACAAACCCCCAGTAAAATCCAAAGAAGGGGAAGAAGAAGAACCCAACGAAGAAGAACTTTGCTTTTGGCGCGCGAGGCTAAAGCTAGTTAGCTGGAAACTCTTCTCTGAGTAGATCAGATTTCACTCTGTGATCCTCGACTATGTTTTTTGAAGAGCTCCAGAAGCGCAAAGGTTGACAGTAAACCGGAAGAAGAAGAAAAGGCGAAGGTAGTGCGAAAAGGTGGAAGAGCTGAGAAGGTTGTTGAAACAGCGGCTAACTGCTGCTAATGCCAATATATGAGTTGGCAGAAACAAACATATCGCAGAGCAGCAAGAAGAAACGAGTGGATTTAAAGAAGAGAAGAAACTAGTCAACGTGCTGGATGCTGTTTTCAAGCGTGAAGTTCGCTGATCCAGAGTAGGTTTGTCCACTAAACTTTATTTCAGACCAACTCCACCACATCCAAAATAGCTGTTATTTTGTGTTGAAGTTCTTATTATAGATTGACCACCAAATATCTTGTTCGGCTGGACCACAGTGAAATTAACCCGCTCCAACATTTCAAGTGCGCCCGTATTGCAGACTTTACAGTAAACACGCGGAGACGGTCGACGACGACTACGGTGCGTACCGACTTCCTGTTTTCAAAATAAGGGTTATTCAAACCAGAGATATTGTTTATCTTGTTATTGTATCTGATGTAGCTATTGGAATGTGGAATCATAGTGCTCCACTCAGGGGATGTGAGATACATCTCTTGTGTTTGTATTTTAAATCTTTTCGTGTTAATTAATTTTAAATGTAAATATTAGCATTTTAGCTCAATAGCTTCCAGGTCATGTGATCAATTGACTCAAAATCAGGGTGGAATCGTAGTGCTCCACTGGCTGCATGAGATACACCTCATGTTTTTGCATTTTAAATCTGTTCGTATTTTGATTCATTTTGAATGTAAATATTAGCATTTTAGCGCAACAGCTCCTCAATAGCTTTAAACACTGTTTTGAATAGCCCACCTTTTTATTTTGAAAACGAAGTCGGTACGCACCGTAGCTACTGTCGCCGTGTGTTTACTGTAAAGCCTGCAATACGGGCGCACTTGAAATGTTGGAGTGGCTTGCTCAGTCTCACTGTAGCCAGAGCTAAGAAGAGGGTAAACCGGAGCGAATATCTGTTGAATATCCAACATAAAACTAATTTCACTGCAGTCTGGGCTGCACAGTTGTGAGGTACAATCTAGCATATTAGCTCATAATCTGAATGACAAAAGGTTAATAAAGGTCAAAGGTCTGAGGAAGCAGCATCAGCAGCTCTCGATCTACAGGTCCTAGAAGGAACCTTTAGAATGTGGAACAGTGTCTGTGAACAGCTTGAGGGAGTGAGACGAAGACTAGAACACCTGAACAAGGACAAGCACAGTAATGCCCTGGTCCCACCAAATAATGAAGGGTGAATAATGAGCCACGTAGCATGTTTTATTGGGTACAGTTATTCAACAATCGTGTGAAAATGGTAGCTCTTAGAGGCAGAATATTCGGCTAATGGGGCTCATCTCTGAGTATGGCGCTAATTTCAAGAAGTTCAAAATTTAGCAACAACAGCGTGGGGCAGTTTGTGTACGGTACCGACGAGGATTTTTTTTTTAATCCTTATCGTTTTTATTTTTTATTATAACATAACAAAACACATTTAAAAGAACAATAGCGCAACAAAACAAAGTAACATGTGACAACATTACATATTCACATAGAAGTCTTAGATCATAGATTTCTTCACCGATGTTTGAATTCTGTCCATTTTTTCCACAGCTCTTCACGTTTTGGTGGCTGTAGTCTTATATGTGTAAGTCTTTCCATGTTATAAATGTCATCCACTATTTCTCTCCAATTGTTTGAGGTGGGAGCGGTGGCCTTGTACTACTTTCGTGTAATTGCTTTTTTATGGCCACCAAAAGAATCTTCACCAAGTATCTGTCTTTAACTCGGATTGCGATGTCTGTTAAATATCCTAAATATAATACTGTACATGCCAAAATATATGTGTGTGATCAACATCCTGCTCTCCACACAATCTCCAGCAAGGTTGATGTGCTGACAATGAACACTTCTTTATCTTTGGAGTAATGAAAAAAACGTACAATATTTTTCCAACAATGTTTTCCACATTTTGGAACTCAGTGTGTCTTGTTGCATTTCACAGATGTCATACCACATCTCATCACTTATCTCTATCTTTAGTTCTTTTTCCATTTATTTCTTATGTATAATGTTGAACTCTTACTGTTACCTACCAAGCCTTGATACAATTTCAAAATCAGTTTTACAGACACATTCTTGTATGCATTACTTAATACTTCTGTAATTGTATTTATTTCCCCTGTGAGACCTGGTCTTATTTCCTTATATTCCCGAATCTGAAGATGCATATAAATGTCTTGTTTGTCCAAATCAAATTCTCTTTGTAGAGTCTGAAAGGTCTTAATTTCCCCTCCTTTTATTAATTTAATAAACACAGCCAGTCCTGTGTTTGACCATTCCTTAAATTTTGAGTTAATAATTCCTGGTTTGAAGTTTGTATCGTACGCCAACCAACTAAAAATCTCAATTTTGTTTTCCATCTTATATTTTTTAACTACTGAGAACCAGGTCTCCAATGTGAATTTGGTGAGTCTAAATGTTTTTCATTTTCTTTAAACAGTTTCTTATCGGTTATCACAGCTCTTATACGGCCCCCCTCAGTATCCAGTTGTATTTGCAGCTTCTCTCCCCCTGCCATCCCCTCATTACCCCATCCCCGTAGAGACGGTGCCTGCTCCCAGACCACCAATAACCAGCAAAAATCTATTTAAGCATAAAAATTCAAAAAGAAAAAAATAATATAGCACCTTCAACTGCACCACAGACTAAAACAGTTAAATGTGGTCTATTAAACACTAGGTCTCTCTCTTCTAAGTCCCTGTTAGTAAATGATATAATAATTGATCAACATATTGATTTATTCTGCCTTACAGAAACCTGGTTACAGCAGGATGAATATGTTAGTTTAAATGAGTCAACACCCCCGAGTCACACTAACTGCCAGAACGCTCGTAGCACGGGCCGAGGCGGAGGATTAGCAGCAATCTTCCACTCAAAAACCCAGACAGAGCTTTAATTCATTTGAAAGCTTGACTCTTAGTCTTGTCCATCCAAATTAGAAGTCTCAAAAACCAGTTTTATTTGTTATTATCTATCGTCCAACTGGTCGTTACTGTGAGTTTCTCTGTGAATTTTCAGACCTTTTGTCTGACTTAGTGCTTAGCTCAGATAAGATAATTATAGTGGGCGATTTTAACATCCACACAGCTGCTGAGAATGACAGCCTCAACACTGCATTTAATCTATTATTAGACTCAATTGGCTTTGCTCAAAATGTAAATGAGTCCACCCACCACTTTAATCATATCTTAGATCTTGTTCTGACTTATGGTATGGAAATAGAAGACTTAACAGTATTCCCTGAAAACTCCCTTCTGTCTGATCATTTCTTAATAACATTTACATTTACTCTGATGGACTACCCAGCAGTGGGGAATAAGTTTCATTACACTAGAAGTCTTTCAGAAAGCGCTGTAACTAGGTTTAAGGATATGATTCCTTCTTTATGTTCTCTAATGCCATATACCAACACAGTGCAGAGTAGCTACCTAAACTCTGTAAGTGAGATAGAGTATCTCGTCAATAGTTTTACATCCTCATTGAAGACAACTTTGGATGCTGTAGCTCCTCTGAAAAAGAGAGCTTTAAATCAGAAGTGCCTGACTCCGTGGTATAACTCACAAACTCGCAGCTTAAAGCAGATAACCCGTAAGTTGGAGAGGAAATGGCGTCTCACTAATTTAGAAGATCTTCACTTAGCCTGGAAAAAGTCTGTTGCTCTATAAAAAAGCCCTCCGTAAAGCTAGGACATCTTACTACTCATCACTAATTGAAGAAAATAAGAACAACCTCAGGTTTCTTTTCAGCACTGTAGCCAGGCTGACAAAGAGTCAGAGCTCTATTGAGCTGAGTATTCCATTAACTTTAACTAGTAATGACTTCATGACTTTCTTTGCTACTAAAATTTTAACTATTAGAGAAAAAATTACTCATAACCATCCCAAAGACGTATCGTTATCTTTGGCTGCTTTCAGTGATGTCGGTATTTGGTTAGACTCTTTCTCTGATTGTTCTGTCTGAGTTATTTTCATTAGTTACTTCATCCAAACCATCAACATGTCTATTAGACCCCATTCCTACCAGGCTGCTCAAGGAAACCCTACCATTATTTAATGCTTCAATCTTAAATATGATCAATCTATCTTTATTAATTGGCTATGTACCACAGGCTTTTAAGGTGGCAGTAATTAAACCATTACTTAAAAAGCCATCACTTGACCCAGCTATCTTAGCTAATATAGGCCAATCTCCAACCTTCCTTTTCTCTCAAAAATTCTTGAAAGGGTAGTTGTAAAACAGCTAACTGATCATCTGCAGAGGAATGGTCTATTAGAAGAGTTTCAGTCAGGTTTTAGAATTCATCATAGTACAGAAACAGCATTAGTGAAGGTTACAAATGATCTTCTTATGGCCTCAGACAGTGGACTCATCTCTGTGCTTGTTCTGTTAGACCTCAGTGCTGCTTTTGATACTGTTGACCATAAAATTTTATTACAGAGATTAGAGCATGCCATAGGTATTAAAGGCACTGCGCTGCGGTGGTTTGAATCATATTTATCTAATAGATTACAATTTGTTCATGTAAATGGGGAATCTTCTTCACAGACTAAGGTTAATTATGGAGTTCCACAAGGTTCTGTGCTAGGACCAATTTTATTCACTTTATACATGCTTCCCTTAGGCAGTATAATTAGACGGCATTGCTTAAATTTTCATTGTTACGCAGATGATACCCAGCTTTATCTATCCATGAAGCCAGAGGACACACACCAATTAGCTAAACTGCAGGATTGTCTTACAGACATAAAGACATGGATGACCTCTAATTTCCTGCTTTTAAACTCAGATAAAACTGAAGTTATTGTACTTGGCCCCACAAATCTTAGAAACATGGTGTCTAACCAGATCCTTACTCTGGATGGCATTACCCTGACCTCTAGTAATACTGTGAGAAATCTTGGAGTCATTTTTGATCAGGATATGTCATTCAATGTGCATATTAAACAAATATGTAGGACTGCTTTTTTGCATTTACGCAATATCTCTAAAATTAGAAAGGTCTTGTCTCAGAGTGATGCTGAAAAACTAATTCATGCATTTATTTCCTCTAGGCTGGACTACTGTAATTCATTATTATCAGGTTGTCCTAAAAGTTCCCTGAAAAGCCTTCAGTTAATTCAAAATGCTGCAGCTAGAGTACTAACAGGGACTAGAAGGAGAGAGCATATCTCACCCATATTGGCCTCTCTTCATTGGCTTCCTGTTAATTCTAGAATAGAATTTAAAATTCTTCTTCTTACTTATAAGGTTTTGAATAATCAGGTCCCATCTTATCTTATGGACCTCATAGTACCATATCACCCCAATAGAGCACTTCGCTCTCAGACTGCAGGCTTACTTGTAGTTCCTAGGGTTTGTAAGAGTAGAATGGGAGGCGGAGCCTTCAGCTTTCAGGCTCCTCTCCTGTGGAACCAGCTCCCAATTCAGATCAGGGAGACAGACACCCTCTCTACTTTTAAGATTAGGCTTAAAACTTTCCTTTTTGCTAAAGCTTATAGTTAGGGCTGGATCAGGTGACCCTGAACCATCCCTTAGTTATGCTGCTATAGACTTAGACTGCTGGGGGGTTCCCATGATGCACTGAGTGTTTCCTTCTCTTTTTGCTCTGTATGCACCACTCTGCATTTAATCATTAGTGATTGATCTCTGCTCCCCTCCACAGCATGTCTTTTTCCTGGTTCTCTCCCTCAGCCCCAACCAGTCCCAGCAGAAGACTGCCTCTCCCTGAGCCTGGTTCTGCTGGAGGTTTCTTCCTGTTAAAAGGGAGTTTTTCCTTCCCACTGTCGCCAAGTGCTTGCTCACAGGGGGTCGTTTTGACCGTTGGGGTTTTTACGTAATTATTGTATGGCCTTGCCTTACAATATAAAACGCCTTGGGGCAACTGTTTGTTGTGATTTGGTGCTATATAAATAAAATTGATTGATTGATTGATTGATATTTCCTTCCATTTAGTAGAACAGTCGATGATACACCAGCAAATCAAGGGTTTCAACTGTGTGGCATATTGATAATTTTGGAGGTTGGCAGCGCCAGTCCTCCTCCTTTCTTAGGTATTTGGAGTGTAGAATATTTGATTCTTGGTTTCCTCCCATTCCAAATAAACCTTGAGATTTTTCTTTCCCACTCTACAAGTTGTGTGGTAGTTATTGGCACTGGAAAACACTGAAACAGGAACAAAATTCTAGATTGTACAACCCCAATTCCAATGAAGTTGGACGTTGTGTAAAATGTAAATAAAACAGAATACAATGATTTGCAAATCCTCTTCAACCTATATTCAATTGAATACACCACAAAGACAAGATATTTAATGTTCAAACTGATAGAATTTGTTTTTTTGTTTGTTTTTTGTGCAAATATTGGCTTATTTTGAAATGGAAGCCTGCAACACATTACAAAAAAGTTGGGACGGGGCAACAAAAGACTGGGAAAGTTGATGAATGCTCAAAGAACACCTAATTGGAAACAGGTGAGCAGGATTGTAGCTAGGATAAAATTTTAGTGTAGTGGTAATGTCGAGGGAGTGAAGCGACGGGGGTGGGGGGGGTGCGGAAAGGGGGAAGCTTTTGAAAATTCAAGGTAAAAATTGGCCATTCTGAAGAAAATTCAAGAAAATGGATGGATGCATGGAAAATAAACATTATGCTGTTCAAACAGAATTTCAGAAAAGATTATGTGCCTTTTTTCTTTCATTAATCTAGACTTTCTTTCATTGGAAAAAAAAGACACTGTGGCTTTGAATGAATTTAGGCTACATGAATTTACACAATGAAAATTAGTTTTATTAATGTAGACTTTTTTCATGGAAAAAAAAGACACTGTGGCTTTGAGTGGATTTACAGGAATTTACACAAGAATGTGTGACTTTATAGTAAAAAGTATGTTATTGATATTTTACCCTGATTTTTAAAATATTCTACAAGCTTTAGCTGTGGTTTTCGACACGGTTTAACAGTCTTTTCAGTCTTCATAAATTTCATGTAGTTTAATTGTTCTGAGTTAATGCATAATTTGGTTTACAGTTAAAAGGAAAATCATTCCAGGTCCTACTTCCATGTCGTATTCTGTTATTTCAACATGATCATTGATGATTGATTGGTTGAATCTAGGATCATTTAAATATGCACTAATTTTGAGATTTGTTCTTCCAGGAGATGTTGAAAATGTATCAGTAGATGAAAATTTAATTTGGTTTCTGTGGCCCCACAAGGCCCTAGACCCTGGCTCCTGGGGAGCTGCACCCCCCAGTCCCCCTGCGAATTTTCCTCGGATTTTACAATTTTCATGTCACAGCCCTGTATTTTAATGGCTTTCAGAGCGGTTAAGAAGCGGACTTACCGCTTCTGAAGAGCAGCGAATCAAAGAGCCACGAGCCATTGAATCTGAAGCTTTGCTTTAATTCACGCTTCAAACTGGAGTTGCGCTGCAGAAATGGTTGATTACAGAAACTGTATTGAAAATCGTAACGGTCCAAAATTATAGTATAACGGGCCGTAATGCAAGTTTGCGCTAGCTAGAACCCTGGGTGAGTGTTATGATTCGGTATAAAAGGAGCATCTCCAAAAGGCTCAGCCGTTCACAAGCAAAGATGGAGCGAGGATCACCACTTTGGGAACAACTGTGTGAAAAAAATGGTCCAACGGTTTAAGAACAATGTTTCTCAGTGTTCAATTGCAATGAATTTAGGGATTCCATCATCTACAGTCCATAATATAATCAGAAGATTCAGAGAATCTGGAGAACTTTCCACACGTAAGCGGCAAAGCCAAAAACCAACATTGAATGGCTGTGACCTTCGATCCCTCAGACGGCACTTCATTAAAATCCAAGATCATTGTGTAAAGGGTGTTACCGTGTGGGTTCAGGAACACTTCAGAAAACCATTGTCAATTAACACAGTTCATCACTACATCTGCAAGTGCAAGTTAAAACTACCATGCAAAGCAAAAGCCATACATCAACAACATCCAGAAACGCTGCCGCCTTCTCTGGGCCCGAGCTCATTTGAAATGGACAGACGCGAAGTGGAAAAGTGTACTGTGATCTGATGAGTCCACGTTTCATATTGTTTTTGGAAATCATGGACATCGTGTCCTCCAGACAAAACAGGAAAAAGACTATCCAGTTTGTTACCAGCATAAAGTTCCAAAGTCAGCATCAGTGATGGTATGGGGGTGTGTTAGTGCCCATGGCATGGGCAGCTTACACATCGGTGATGGCACCATCAATGCTGAAAGGGACATCCGGGTTTTGGAGCAACACATGCTGCCATCCAAGCAACGTCTTTTTCAGGGACGTCCCTACTTATTTGGTTTAAACTTTAATGATTTTGACTCTAATTTTAATTTTTACCGCAGTCTAGCATTAGGGCTCTCCAACTGGTTCAAAATGCTGCAGCCAGACTTTTGACACGAAGCAGAATGTTTGACCACATTACACCCATTTTGGCGTCTCTTCACTGGGTTCCTGTCCCAGTGAGATCAGATTTTAAGGTTCTGCTACTAACCTATAAAATTATTCATGGACTGGCTGGCACCTTCCTACCTAGCTGATCTAATCAAACCTTACGTACCGGCCCGGGCTTTACGTTTTCAGGGTGCAGGACTACTTTGTGTCCCTAGGGTGAATAAGAAGTCTGCGGGTCATGAATAAGAAGTCTGCGGGTCATAGAGCTTTCTCTTATTGTGCCCCTGTTCTATGAAATGATCTCCCTGTGTCAATAAAACAGTCAGATTCTGTGGAGATTTTCAAGTCCAGACTTAAGACGCACTTACTTTCCCTTTCATATGGCTAGCATACTGGTGCAGTTTTGTTTTAATTGGAGCGGCCTCAACTTTACCTAACTTTACCTAGCTTTAGTGAAGCTTAGGGCTAGCGGCCGGCGATCACCTTCTTGTATTTTTTTTGTCTTTCTGATGCCTGATTCTGTTTTTTCTCTGTTTAAGGTGCAGCTCCATCCAGAGATGGGAGTTGTATTTGTGTTGGCAACCCTCCTGGCCTGTGCATCAACAGCAATTCTTGCTAGAAAAGTATCAGACCTTTTTATTTTTTGCAAAAACCTGCTGGATTTGAATCACGTGTGCTTGCATGAGCAAACCTTGAACCTTCGTGCGCATGCATGAACTTTTTCACGCCTGTCGATTGCATCATTTTCTGGTATGCAGCCTTTGTGTGAGGACGTGTTGTGCGCTCGGCGGATTTTCATTGCAAGGAAAAGGACGGAACAACTGGAGCAGCGCCGCATCAAATTTTGCCAGAAACTGGGCGACAGCCAGGTGGAAACCATTCGAATGATTCAAACGGCTTTCGGTGACTTTTCAGTTGTGTGACTATCCGAGAAATTGTGGAAGAGGTGGGCATGTCACAGCATGTCCTCTGAGACTTCAACACAGAGGCGCTTTTGCTCCGCCGTCAGCAGCAGCATGAATTTCACCACCACCCTTTTCATGGCCAAATCTTCTGTCACAGTGGAATGTACCGAAAAAGTGCTGATGTCCACCTCTTCCGCAATTTCTCGGACAGCCCACGATGGTCCCACATCACCACAGCGTTCACTTTGGAAATGATCTGATCATTTCAACATGTTGATGGCTGACCGGAGCGCGGCTTGCTCTCCACCATTGTGCAGACGTCTTTAAACCTGTTGTATCGCTCCTTAATCTGTGTGATGCCCATAGTATCGTCACCGAAAGCCATCTTAATCTTCCGAATATTTCCACCTGGCTTTCGCCCAGTTTCTGGCAAAATTTGATGCGGCGCTGCTCCAGTCGTTCTGTCTTTCTCCTTGCAATGAAAATTTGCTCATGCAAGCACACGTAATTCAAATCCATCAGGTTTTTGCAAAAAAATAAAAAGGTCCGATACTTTTCTAACAGACCTCGTATTCGTCTGTAAATTGTTCTGTGAATTGTTTCTGTAATTTATGTTTGTAGCATGGCCCAAGCAGAGGGTCACCCCTTTGAGTCTGGTCTGCTTGAGGTTTCTTCTTCAGAGGGAGTTTTTCCTTACCACTGTTGCTCGGGGGCTTGGTAAGGTTAGACCTTACCTGTGTGAAGCGCCTTGAGGCAACTCTGTTGTGATTTGGCGCTATATAAAGGAAAATAAATTGAAACTGAAGAGTCTGACACATCAGAGGAGGAGTTTTAAGGTTTATATTAGACTGACTTTTCATTGTGCAAGTAACTTTTTTTTGGTGCATGTCATTTTTTTTGTTACTAGCACCAGTGCAAGTAGGTTAAAAAATGTATTTCGACCCCTGGCTTTAATGTTGTTATCAGGACAGAGTCATTTCTAAAATATGAATTTGAGCACAATAAGTGGAGAGCTTCTACCTGTGCTACCAAAGTCTTTTGACTTTGATTTCGTGGACATTTTTAATGATCCATTAATTTATTGTTAAAATAGAAAATGAAACAGCTTTTAAAAAAATAAACTGTGTTTGCTCTCTCCTGCTCTGAAAGCACTTTTCACACTTCCAGGCGTATTTACACTCTGGGGAGCGGCCCCTCCCCCTCGCTCCATTGATATGGTAAACGGTGCTTTACGGCGCAGCGAGAGAGCCGCCAACAGATTGATCCAGTAACATTCACAGCCAAGCTACTGGAGCAATCCTGATACTCAGACACTCTTTGTTTGAGCACGTGAGATTGTATGAGAGGCCCTCCATCTGCTCCGTCTGCTCACTTTCAGTGATAGCTGTGCGTAACGGCGCAGGGCGGCTTTTGGGGCAAACAGCCAGGGGGCTATTCAAATGGGCCAACTAGTAACGCATTATTCCTCAAAACACTCTTTGGAAATCACGTGAGGTAAATCTGCCCTACGATTGGAATTTGGAAAACCATTTGATGGTGAACCAATTCCGATTGGACACTCACTTTCCGCACGTCATCGCACAGCTTCTTTGGGGAGTACCAAGATGGCGGATGTTGGCTCGAAAGTCTGTGGAGTTAACTTTTCAGCAAAAAAAAAAAAAAAAAAAAAAAAAATGAAGTTAAAAATTAAGAAGTCATTTAAAAGTTATTTATAATTTAGTAAAGCTTGGTCCCAGCTGTCGTATACAACGGCATCGGCCCCAGAGGGTTAAGTGCCTTTCGAAAGTTTTGTTTCAAAAAATTTTTACATGACATACCTGCTCCATCAGGCGAAGCTTCCATCCACTTAAAGTCTTCCTTCCATTTTGGATCGATGCCCTTCGCTTCAGCTGCATTGGCCTTTTGTTTACAAGGACCTACTGACTCGTCTTCATCGGTCCCCTCACAGTCAGGCCCGCCGGATTTCTCCAAATTCGGCCTGCTGGTTTTCTTGTGATCAGTCATGTCTGTTTCCTCGCGATCCCTGCCGGCTTCCTCACAGTCAAGCCCGCCGGATTTCTCCAAATTCGGCCCGCTGGTTTTCTTGTGATCAGTCATGTCTGTTTCCTCGCGATCCCTGCCGGCTTCCTCACAGTCAAGCCCGCCGGATTTCTCCAAATTCGGCCCACTGGTTTTCTTGCGATCAGTCACGTCCATTTCCTCGCGATCCCTGCCGGCTTCCTCACCATCAGGCCCGCCGGTTTTCTCCAAATTCTGCCCGCTGGTTTTCTTGCGATCAGCCACATCCATTTCCTCGTGATCCCTGCTGGCTTCCTCACCATCAGGCCCGCTGGCTTTCTCCCAATACGGCCCGTCGTTGCGACCTGGCTCGCCAGCTTGGTCACCATCAGATTCATTCAGAGTGGGACTGTCCAATTTCCTCTGCAAAACTGGTCTGGAATACGATGCGATACTACACGTGCCTTTGTTGTTGTTTCTACGCTGTTCCGATGCTGGTATGATGCCAGGGATAGTATTGACACAGATCGCGCAGTAGCCAAGAAGATGGTGTGTTACAAGAAGAAAATCGGCATGCACTGACCTGGGTAGCTGATGCGTCGAGGAATAACCAACGCTTACACTGTATTGAAAATAAGCGTAACGGTCCAAAATGATAGCGTAACGGGCCGTAACACAAGTTTGTGCTAGCTAGAACCCTACCATTATTTTCAAATGGAATCATTGTGAGCTGCAATCGCTTCCTGTTTGCTCTTTAACATGTGTGTGATGTGTGTCAGGCCTGGTATTTTTCCAGCCTGAGCCGGATTTCCGGCTTTTGGATCCGGATATATGCAGCGGAGGCGACAGGTTGCCATGTAATCTAGGGATGTGAATCGTACAACAACTCATGATTCAATTCGATTTTCGATTCAAAGAGGTCTGAGAAATAGTTATATTACTTAAAAATGTTTATGTTTAAGAAAATGCAGCTTTAGAAGGTTAATCAAGTGATTCTAGATGTAAATTTACTTATCTGCTTTGCTCGTTCAGAGTTGGCTGGAGGTTTAGTGAAGCGCTGGTCAGTAGTCGGCAGATACCGCTGCTCCTCTCCTTTTAGCTCCGGGTCATAGTGTACCATGTGGGCTTGCGGAGTTGGAAGTGTTTCCGAAGTACTTGACTTTCATTTTGCAGATTTTGCACACTGCATAAGTCATGTCAAGCTCCTTCTTCAAAAATATCTGTCACACAGCACAGAATTTGCTGACATATGAAGACAGATTTTGTCCAGCTTGTGAAGAGTTGGATGAACAGCTGCCTCCATCCTCTCTATCTCTACTTGCAAATTTACAGCAGAAAATGGTTCTGGAGAGTATTAGCATGGCTAAAAACCCCACAGCTTCTGGGAGGGCCCAACAGAGCTCTCTTGACCGCCGCCCATTTTAAGCATTTTTCTTTACCTCTCACATGCCTGCTGTTGCTTGTGCATCTTTTCTGACCACACATTTCCCCTCCAGTCAACGTTCCATGAATATTTTTTGATCCCGAACTCTGAACAGCCAGAACTTTTAGCAGTGACCTGTGGCCGAACCTTCATGTGGAAAGTGTCCATTAATGTATTCTGGACAAATTTCATTTCAGCAGTCTTCCCCATGATTTGGGTCGTGTGTACTGAACCAGGTTTGAAAGATTCATGATATTCATACTGCATAAATAGTGAAATAAAATATTCCTATATTTTGATGTATACATTTTCTGTTTTTTTTTTGTTGTTTGTTTGTTTGTTTTGTTTTTTTTTTTGTTTTTTTTTTTGTTTGGTTTTTTGTTTTTTTTTTTTTGTTTTTTGTTTTTTGGAGCTGTACGCAGTAATTACCAAAATTAAAGTAAGAAATGATTGAAAGATTCTAGTCTCCATGCACTGAAACTAAAATATGTAAAAGTTTCACTCTCTGAAATACCTGACAAAAATATTGCAGTTTTTCATGATCTAATTTTCTGAGATGCTCCTGTAAATACAGTCCAGTTCCCAGTTAGAGTCTGGTGATCCTGATATCTGGATTTCAGTGTCCAGGTCTGGTTTGAGAGCAGCATTTGAAATGAGTAAAATATCCCACAGGTGCGAGTTACTGAGTCTTGGCCTCGAGTGGTTCTTGTTAAAGTTCATAACCCCCTCACACAAATACGAGGAAATGAAAAGTTTTGAGCCCGACCATGAAGAAACCACAACTGAATTGATGTAATGTTTTATTTTTCAACATAATCCTCATGTTCATCCAAAGACTTTATCCAGCGTGGCTGCAGTGACTTAATATCATTCTCATAGAAGGTCTTATCCTGGAGCTCAAGGAAGTTATCCACTGCAGATATGACATCATTATCGGGATTAAAATTAGTTCTAGCAAGATGCTCTTTCGTGTTTGGAAACAGATGGAAGTCTGAAGGAGCCAAATCAGGGGAATAAGGTGGTTGCTGAAGAACTTTGGAGCCACATTCATGAATAGCAGCCATTGTGATGACCAACGTGCAGCATTGTCCTAGTAAAAACACTTCATCAGAACATTCCGCACCACTTCTGCTTTATTTTCTCCTGTAGTTGCCACAAAAGGGAAACATAATAGAACCCACTGATGGTCTGTCCCTTCTGGAGATCGTCCACCATTATGATGCACTTAGACCATAAACACTGTCAGACAGCTTTAAAAACAGCAATATTATATTGGTGTCAAATAATTGTGACATGGCTAGCTTAAAATGCTATTGCACACAAATATTACATCATGTTTTTTTGGGGTTTTTTTTGTCTTGACTTTCTGTATCACTCACCACATAAGGAAGTTATAAAAAGTAGGATCTTGCTCTTTGAAACAACTTTGATAAATCCTTTCAAATATTTGTGGAGTTGAATATTTCTGATTGGAACTGTACCAACCTTGTTCCTGACTTTCATGTGTGAAAACACCCTGGATCTTTTGTTTATTTCTAATATATTTTTATGAACACCATCACAAATACTGTGGCACACCCCCTCACAGCAGCCGCCATATTTTTTGAAACCAGTGTCCAGACTTTAATGCAACATGCTTGACAGTAGATATTCCTTGTTTCCCATCAGATTTGAAAATCTGAAAGATTGTTGAACACAAAATTACTCCTGCTTCATGAGTGTGAAGAGGTGCATGTGAGACATCACTGTAAAGCTCTTTGAGCATGTTTATCAGATGGTAAAAAGTGCTGTAGAAATTAAGTCCATTTGCATTGCATTTGAGTTCAGCAACATTATAAAATATTAAATCAAATAGTTGATTATATATTTTAATGAGTGGTAATGTTACTGTAGTTGCGTTCATGTCATATTTCAGGACTTTTGATATTATGTTGGAGTCCTGTTTAACTGTGAAATGTAAAACAAATACTGATGTACATTTCCACTTTATCAGTTCCATCAGTGCAGTAACTTACTGTCATCAGGTCAAACTCACCACTCTGCTACTTTATTTTAAAGGGACACTTTACTCATCAATGTTAACCCCTAAAATAAGAGATTATATATTGAAATAGTGACATCTTAAATAAAAACAAGATTTGCAATAAATTAGCTTAGTTTTTATGATTTAAAAAACAAAACAAAACTGATCAGCCGTCCATGTGCTACATGTATGAAGTCACAAGTGCTGATTTTGCACAGCCTAGTGTACATACATGTATAGATACTGCAGTAAAACACCTGGAAATCTTACACTTAAATTATAATGTGACATCAGAAAGTAGCAAATTATATTTCTTGCTCTTATTTATGAATATTAGTGAAATCATTAGCCTGTTTTTGAGATTTTGTAAGGAGTATTACTGATATCTCTATACATGTGTTTACATTCAACAGTATGTTAAGAGCACTTGTGATGTGACAGCACAGGCAACTGGTGGAAACTTAATTTGAAATATTCTCAAAAATAAATTCCAATAATTATCAGAAACTGTATTTCAAGTTTGATATGATCTTTATCTTTTAGAAACTGCTATTTTAATATGAGTGGAGTGTCCCTTTAAGGAGTGTTGTTCTAACATTTATTGTTAATTTAATTGTTTGTTGCAGATATGCAGCCGTCGTTGGTGATTAAAGAAGAAACTCTCGCTGAACACCAGGAATGGAATCTGTGTGTTGACCAGGAGGACATTAAAGAAGAAGAGAAGCTGTGGATAAGTCAGCAGGGAGAGCAGCTTCAGCAGCTGGAGGAGGCAGATCTCACCAAGTTTGGTTTCACTGCCGTCCCTGTGAAGAGTGAAAATGATGAAAAACCAGAGTCATCACAGCTTCATCAAAGCCGAAGTGATGAGAGCACAGAGGCTGAGCCTGTAGCCAGCAGCTCATCTGTACACAGAACACTGACAGCAGAAGCTGATGGAGAGGATGATGGAGGACCACAACCAGCCAACAACACTTATGAGAAACAATTTAAACTATCTAAATATGGAAAAGCATTTGGTCACATGAACTCAGAGCAACAAAAGGAGAGGCAAGCAAGGAGAAAACCATTTAGCTGTTCTGATCAGAGTAAAAGACCAAAACAGAAGTGCACTCTGAACAAACACATTACAGTTCAGACAGGACAAAAACCATTTGGCTGTTCTGAGTGTGGTAAAAGATTTGGACAAAAGGGCAATCTGAAAAAACACATGATAATTCATACAGGACGAAAACAGTTTCATTGTTCTGAATGTGGTAGAAGATTTGGACAAAAGAGCTACCTGAAACAACACATGACAATTCATACAGGACAAAAACAATTTGAATGTTCTGAGTGTGGTCAAAGATTTGGACGAAAGGGCACCCTGAATACACACATGATAATTCATACAGGCCAAAAAGCATTTGTCTGTTCTGAATGTGGTCAAAGATTTAGACAAAATGGCCACCTAAAACAGCACATGACAATTCATACAGGGCAAAAACCATTTGTCTGTTCTGAGTGTGGCCAAAGATTTGGACAAAAGAGCACTCTGAACACACACATGACAATTCATACAGGGAAAAAAGCATTTGTCTGTTCTGAGTGTGGTAAAAGTTTTGGACACAAGCGCCACCTGAACACACACATGATAATTCATACAGGCCAAAAAACATTTGGTTGTTCTGCATGTGGTAAAAGATTTGGACAAAAGAGCAGCCTGAACACGCACATGATAATTCATACAGGGCAAAAAGCATTTGTCTGTTCTGCATGTGGTCAACGATTTGGACTAAAGAGCCACCTGAAAACACACATGATTATTCATACAAGGCAAAAAACATTTGTCTGTTCTGTATGTGGTCAAAGATTTGGTCTAAAGAGCAGTCTGAACAGACACATGATCATTCATACAAGACACTTGTATGAGAATGAGAACATGAGAAGTGGGGCAGGAGATCAAAGGCAGTATTTGAGGAGAGGAAAAGTCACCATCTTGAAGAGAGCCCCTCGGATACAAAGTCAGTAATGTTAAGGGTGCAGCTTTAGATCCCGGGTCTGGGGCCCACTGCACTCTTGTAGAAGGAAATTCAAGGCAAATGAGAAAAGAAAAAAAAGACGACACTCAAATAAAAAAAGACACACAAATGAAATACCAAAACCTTAAAAATGATCTATAAACAACATGGTCATTGAAAGCAATCAATACAGGGGTTAAAGTTCTCCATTGCTGTGACTGATTTCTTTAATTTGGGTTTAGAGCCAGTGCTAGCCGTTTTGGTGCCCGAGACCTCGGATTTGCTGTGCCGACCCTGTGTGCAAAAAAGGGAACAGCCAAAGGGACTAATGATTCAGATTGACAACAGCCGTATGACAGACCTTAAAGGTTTGATTGTTGATTAAACACATGTCGCGGCTCGTCTTTAGTCTTCTCAGGATGTCGTCTTTTAGATAACACAAACTAATTGCAAGTGATATGCTAGAAAATGACACAACACTTTAGAATAATTCAGCCTTAAGCAAGATAAAATGCACAGAGTTTTTAAGTTTATTTAAGCCTTCGACACAAAGCTTAGACAAACTGAGTCCTCTAGAGAGACTGAATAGGTGACAACCGCGCTCATCTATTTATTGGAGACCCGCGGGCATCGCTCCTCCTTCGACTTTTTTATTTATTTCATTCCCAAGACATGGTTTTCTATTGGAAGCGTCCTCTAGTGAACCCTAAGCAGGTGTTAGGCCATTATTTCAATGTGACAAACGCTCCCATTAAAACGTGAAGGATTTACAACTGATTTTTTTAAAAGACCTTCAGCCACAGGTGCAGCTGGCCTGAGGCCCCCTCCGCACGTGGCCTCAGCCACACGTGCAGCTGGCCTGAGGCCCCTGCACGTGGCCTGCGGGAAAGCACCTAAAAGGCCTTGGAAAGCCCCTGACAGACTGAATGACTAATAGAGCCCTTTTTTTGGGTTGAACACCTGCTAGTTCAACCAGAGGACATACAGTTCGGATCAGGACACTTGATAGTTCATCACAGTTCAAATATGGACCTAAAAATTCTTCTACAGTCCCTCCTCTGGGACTCGAAAGAGTCCCATTACATCAACTATACTCTTGGGTTGTTTACTGACAAGACATCCTCATTTGTGCATTGCAATAAAAAAGAAAAATACATCACTCGACTTACTGATAGCTCTGGTGCGGATATGACTATAAGTGATTCTTCACACAGTAAATATATTTAAGTGTAAGTGCAGGTGAACCTACATACTAAGGCACAAGGTGATCAATTAGCTGGATTATATCAACGCAAGGTGACATTCAAACATTTGAGTTTTAGTGTAATTCAAGGCACTTAAAATGGCCACATAAAACAAGTTACAGCAACTTCGTAATCATGGCAAAGTAAAGGCTTTACATTGACATCAGTGCAACCAATCATCTTCTGGCATCTATTGTCTCACTCGACCAGAGGCTCCAACCCATTATACTTGGTTCTACATATTATTTTGTTAAAGAGTCACACATGTATTACTTAAATGCATCAAATAACACCTACGTTACCACTATTTAGTCGACCAATCAAGAAACTATTCTAAGGTTAGCGCAGCTATGACTAATTAAACGATAAAACACAATAAATGGTTTCCCTTCATGTCCGTCCTTAAGTCATTTGCCTTAGTCAATCATATAATGGTTTTCATTATAGGCCATTTCTCAACATTTTCCACTTTGTTTTTCTTCTTTTTTCAGCTTGTTTTCTAATGCCCTTTTTGGCCAGACGCCAAATTTAGGCGATGCATGTCTCTTGAGGCATGCTATAATTTAAGAAAAAGGGGTCCCTATGGTGCATCTTTACTACTAAATCTACAAACACGCCGTGTAAGGGTCCCCTTTTTATAACTTTGCAATGTGATATCTATGTGTATGCATTTAGCTTTATCTGTGTTACGCAGATGATGGTAAGGACAGACATTTACCCAACCTTCGTTACTAACATATATCCTTCTTTGTTTTATTTACACTCAGATTTCTGAAACCAGTCCGCAATTCAAACTCAAGAACCAAGATCATAGTCCGTGTTCAGTGCCATTACGTCAGTCCGCGCTCCTCAGCATTTACTCAGCATCTGAAGTTTTGGGAGAAGTTGGGGAACATGGGGAGGTTGGCCTTTCAGGGGTAGTGGGGGGAGGATCAGGAATTCTGGCTTTCAGACAGTCGTGCAGTTCTCTGATGGATCTTTCCAGCTCCTTGTGCTGCTTGGCCAGGTTGTACAGGGCCCCCAGAGAATTCTTGCCCACATTCAGGGTGGTGGTGGCCAGCCCTAGCTGTTCCCTTTCCATATGCTCCATCATGCAGGCTAGCATGTCCATACTAGACTGAAGACCACACAGTTGAGTATGGAGGCCCTCCTGAGCACAAGAGATGTTGGCATTGTCACGGTGTATCCTGAACAGGTATGCAGCTGTCTGACTTAGTTGTGGCATGATTTCCTCAAATAGCTCATGGGGAATGTGATTTGTGAGGGGCAGGAGCTGCTCCAAGGTTTTTGGAACAGACTCTTGTGGAAGACGAAGCTCTCGAACCAAGATTGCCATGTCCTGTGGGGTGACCATGACCAGATTAAGGTTGTGCAGTCCAGGGGACAGGAAGTACAAGGGGGAAGGCATTTCGTGTGTGGGGGGAGTATTGTTGATGTCGCACAGGCAAGTGGGTGGGACACTCTGGGCATTTAGCAGCCTGTACAAAGCTCCCCTCTGTCCTGGTGGGTGAGTTCGGCTAAGGTCTACCCCTGCTGATCCTCCTCCAGAGGTACTGGGCTGATCAGAATATCTCTCCTGCCTTGGGGGTGGAAAGCTGGGGACAGGTCCTAGCAGTGAATTGGGTCTAGGATGCACTCGGGCGGTTGCTGCATATGGCCGACCTTGGCTGCCTCCCCTGGAGGGTATCGTTGCCACTGGCACATGTGACTGTCTCCATGGCATCTGCGGAAGGGGTGTGTTCCTGAGTCCAAAGGGTCCTTCAGGTGATGGTGGAGTCCTCGGGCCGACTCTTGCTGCAGGCAGACTCTGTGAAGCCGTCATCGCCAGGTGCTGGAACGATGAAGATCCTTCTGTTGCCAACTGGTTTAGCTGCTGGATGGATGGCGGCTGTGGCGACCAATCATGTCTCGACCATCCCTCCTGTATATCCTCTTCTCCAAACAGTTCTGAGAGTCCAATCAGACTTGATAGAGGCAGATCAGGCATAGGTCCCTGATCAGGGGAGTCTGGTCTCTCAGCCATACTCCTGTGTCCTAGTAATATACATATACGTTCATTATTACAGCTCCATGTCATTCTTTCAGATATTGTCTATCCTATCCCTCATTTTTGTGGGTGCATGTGTGTGAATGTAAATGTGCGTGCATGTCTTCTTCCTCGTCTACAATATCACCAAGCACGGTCCATCCCAGTCCTCCCTATCTGGGGTGTACGCCACAATATTAGGGAGCTGGGGGCTGTCGGGGAGGATAATTGGTATTTCATCCATTTCCATATATTCTGGTTCTCTGTCTGTTTCGTTTGTGCTTTCTTCCAGGGCTCGGATGGCTAACAGTGGGAGCTGTCCTACTGTGGATGAAATCAATTTATTGACCAGAAATTTTATCAAGGGAATACCACAACATATTACCAGCAAGACCGCCACCCCTGTTAGTGCCAAGATTACACCTATCTGGTATAACCAGTCTTTCCATGATATCCACCCTCTCCTTAGAGTCCCAAACAGTGAAAACAGTGGGCCAATATTCATTCCATTCCCTACAATGTATCCAGAATCGTCAGTTTCATTTCTCCCTCCTATGGAGTTACTTAACAGTTCCTGTTGCATCTCCTCAAGTGTGATTAAGAGCTCTGTCAAATTTCCGTCTTCCCCTGTACGCATGGGAATAGCTGTGCAAGATTCGGTGGCTTTGATCATAATACAAACTCCTTGTTCATCAGCCATCATCATCTCAATAGCTAATCTATTTTGCATTGTCATTAGCGAGGTGGCGTGCAGTTGTTCGGTTAAGGCTCCTACAGCTGCCAATGTCCAATTCAAATATCTTTGTTGATTATACCACAAGTAATTAATCCACTGCACCTCCTGGAACCTAGAACGGATTTTTGGAGTAACCCCGAACAGAGCCAATGCCCATCCCCATTTATCCGCATCTTCATCTGCTTTAACTCTGCTACTGTCTATGGCTTCTAACTGTCGGGGTATCCCTTCTGGTATCCCGTTTCTTACTGTGATGTTGTAGTCTGTTTTAAACGTCATTATTCCTCTTTTCTTACGAAGTTTCTGTGGCATGGGTTGTATTGAATTTGGCATTTCAATTACTGTTATAGCTCCTGTGAGCATCACAGGAGCACAAAGGCCCTTCCAATTAGGGGACAGCGTTGACAGGAGTTTCCTTCTTTGTCCGCATATCCAAAAGATGTCAGCTAAGGGTACCGTTCCCTTAGCTAAATTTGGAGTAGATACCCATGAAGCATGGGTGAGATTCAGTCCAATTACAGACCCCCCTGTGGCCGGTACTATTTGTTCACACTGTATGCCTGCTGCTGGCAGGGTGTGACAGACGGTAATGTTCCATGCTGTTTTGGCCGGTTTGTATTCTTGCTGCTTTTGCATACACTGTATGTGGTGTTTTGGCTGGGTCGTCCCTACCTGCCAATCGCTTATGTATTGTGCTACTAAGCCTTTAGCTATACAGAATGGGTGTATCATCCCTTTCTCTATTTTAATCATAGGTGGAACGGTTCCTTCTGTACTTAGGGGCACTGGACAAAGTTTACTGTCGGCAGCATATTTTTCATCACCTACTGCCATTTTCATAACACATTGTGTATAGCATTCTGCTTGGTCTGAGTTATGTTGGGGACTCCTATAACAGTTGTTGATATCAGGTAGGGGTTTAGCCTGAGGTATCACACCTTTCCGGTGACAGGCTATGCAAGGCTTTTCACTGATCTGCCTAGCCGAAAATTTCAACCATTGGTAAAATAAATTGGTCTTCAACCCTTGTGTGCGGGCTAGGTCTGTACTGGGATCCCATCTCCCTAAGTGACTGCTTGTTTCTAGGCTTCTAATTGTCCTCTTTTTCCTTGGTTTGATTTTTACCCATTTTGTGGCTTCATGTACTGTAACAGTTACGTCTTGCTTGGTTTCCCTGCATCCTCTTTTATCACAAATTACCTCTATGTTGAGTGTTCCCTCCTCTTCTCATTTGATGCTAATGGCTTCGCCTAATATGTAATCCCCCAGCTTTCCCTGTATTCCTATGTTCTTGTAGGCTTTTGATTTAATGTATACCAAATTATATGTTTTTCCTGTGTTTAGAATGCCTTGTTTAGCTGCTATTGCGGCCATGGCCACGGCACAGTCCGTTGTATGTTTTGGATGTCTATTTTCTCCCATACTGACCACCAGTAGTATTGTCAATCCCTTGAATAATTCCTTAATCATTGCTCTGATGACTGTTGAGATGTGCTACTAGATGTGCTACTAAGTGAGCCGTCACTAGATGAGCTGTCACTAGGGATGTGTGGTGTATCTGTGCTTTGTCTGGGTTGTACTTCCTGCGGTTCTTCTGTCGGTAAATCTACTGAGTTGCTGTCCGAGTCTGATGTCTCCTGTGGCCTGTCTATCTGTCGGTCTGTATTTCTGTCTGTCTGTTGGCCTGCGTCTCCAGTTGTTTCTGAGTCTGCATCTGAGTCTGTCGCTGCTCTATCTGGCAGGGATCCACTACTCTCTGAAGCTGTGCGTCGTCTTTGTTCAATCAGTCTCTGTGAGCGCCTTGGCCAGTGTTCGCCTGGCTGCAGGGAGGCGTGGCCTTCCCTCGGTGCTTCTTCTGGCTGCAGGGAGGCGTGGCCGTCCCTCGGTGCTGCTGTAGGGTCTCTGGCTTCTCCTGCTTCCCCCCTTGGCCCGGCGGCTCTGCCAAGACGAGCTTGCCGAGGCCGCAGGGGCGCTGGGCCACCAACCCTACAGCAGTGGTTTAAATGAAACCAAGTGTCCTTACCGTCTACTTTGACTGCTGTACGTGAGGCAAGAATAACTTTAAAAGGACCTTCTCGGCGGGGCCTGTCCCACTTCTTTTTGAACACCTTGACGTAAACCAGATCACCAGGCTGGATGCTCTGATTTTCGAGTGGAATCTCTGCTTCTCTGTCTTCTGTAGCACCTTTGACCTGCAAAAAGATAGTTTTGTGTATTTGGGTTAACTGTCTCAGATAATTATGCCATTCGTCTTGTAGCTGCTCCAGCGATGGTCCTTCGTAGGGTCCTCTCAGGTATGGAATAGGCATCGGCCGACCTGTAAGAGCTTCAAATGGTGTCAAATGGGTTAGTCGGTTAGTTTGTGAGCGCATTGACAATAAAGCAAGCGGCAACGCATCCAGCCAGGTTAGTTTGCCATTGCTGTCTGCTATGATTTTTGCTAGTTTGTTCTTTAAAATGCCATTAGCCCGTTCCACTGCCCCATTTGATTGAGGGTGATAAACACACCCAAACTTCTGTTTGATACCCAATTGTTTGAATGTTTCTTGTGTAACCTTGGCTACAAAAGCCCTACCGTTGTCAGATGAGATAGTATCTGGAATGCCAAATCTTGGAAAGACGTCTCGGCACAAGAATTTGGCTACCGTTTTATGGTCTTGATTTGCAGAGGCTACTGCCTCAATCCATCGGCTGAATCTGCATATCACTACCAAAACATATCTCATTCGTTTAACTCGGTTTTCAGCTCTCATGTCTATGAAATCCATCATAAGATGTCTGAATGGCCCATCAGGGACCGGAATGTGGGCTAAAGGGGCTGTGAATGATTTCCGGACATTGTACTGTGCACATACCTCACACTCATTCAACAAACGGTCCACTGTAGCTGCCATATATGGTGACCACCAGACAGCTTTTAGTTTGTTCATAATTTGGACTCGCGAACAATGATCGGGTCCGTGGGCCCAAATGATTGCATGTCGTAATAAATTGGTGGGTAACACAAAATGTCCATGACTACTGCACCACAGCTTGTCCGCTGGCCCCTGACTGCGTGTCTCAATAGCGCCTCGTTTAACCCACATTCGTTTTTCTTCTCCACTGGCCCTACTTTGAGCCACTATCAGTGCGTCAAGTGAAACCAGTGGGGCACAATCTTGGATGGTTAGCAGGGGAAACATATTTTCTCCTTGTGCTCCTTTGCGAGCTGCGTCATCTGCTAGATTGTTACCTTGAGCTATGATGTTATTATTCTTTTGATGACCTGCACATTTAATGATGGCTACCTCAGACGGTAATTGGAGAGCTTGTAACAGTTGGGAAATCGCTTCTCCATGAGTGACAGGGGTGCCATCTGCTCTCAGGAATCCCCTTTGTTTCCAAATGTTTGCATGTACATGACATACGCCATAAGCGTAGGCTGAGTCTGTGTAGATATTAACACGTTGATCTTTAGCTATCTGGCAAGCCATAGTTAAGGCTTTGATTTCTGCCAGTTGGGCTGAACAAGGCTGATCAATTCCTTGGGACTCCAGTAATTCAAAGGTCTCGCCATCCGTGTTTAGTTTAACAATCCCCATACCCGCATGCAATCCCGCGGCATCCCGAAAGCATGAGCCATCCACGAACAGGGTTAGATCTGCATCTATGGCATGATTATACAAATGTTCTCTGGCTCTCAAAAATTTCTCTGTCTCTGCCACACAGTTATGTGGAGTACCATCTAACGGTGTGGTCAATTTGGTGGCGGGATTCACCGTGTGACAACGTTGTATTGTTATTTCTGGAGCGGACAACACAACTTCATATCCAGTGCGTCTAGCTTGTGTTAAGACAAAACGTTGACTGGTTAGCAGGGCATGTAACTGATGCGACGTGTACAACGTTACTGCATGTCCCATGATTATGGATGATGCTTTTTGAAATGCAAAGGCAGCTGCTGCTAGACCCTGATAGCATGGTGGCAATCCTGTTTCAATGTTGTCAAGCTTTGTACTATAATAGGCCAATGGTTGTTTTCCTTCATTTGTTTCCTGCATTAGTACAGCACAAGCATATCCAGTTTTTTCAGTAACATACAAATGGAAAGGTTTCCCATAATCTGGGTTACCTAACGCGGGAGCAGATTGCATGTCTGTTTTTAGGGCCTCAAAAGCTCCCGTTGCCTGATCTGTCCAGACGAGGAGAGCTGCATTGCTTGTTTGCCCCACTGCTCTAATCATGGCACGCAGAGGTGCAGTTTTTATAGCATAATCACAAATCCACGGCCGACTGTACCCTGCCATCCCAAGGAATGAAAGTATCTGTCCCACTGTTTGGGGTTTGGGAGCCTTGATTATAGCCTCCACTTGGCTTGGGGCTATACATCGCGTGGTCCCACACAACTGTCTTCCCAAGTATTCTACTTGTTGTTTGCAGAACTGCAATTTGTCCTTACTTACTTTATGACCTCCATCTGCCAATGCATGCAATACAATTAATGAATCTTTTTCACACTGTTCTTGAGTCTCTGATGCAATAAGGAGATCATCCATATATTGCACCAATGTACTGGGTATGTCAAGGTGTTGTAAATCTTCAGCCAGGACTTTGTTAAAGATGGCTGGGGACAGGTTCAGTCCCTGAGGTAGCCGTGTATACGTTAGCTGTTGTCCCAGAAATGTGAATGCAAACAAATGTTGTGAGTCTGGGTGCACAGGCACACTGAAATAGGCTGAACACAGATCGATTACTGTGTACCATTTTGCTCCAGCAGGGATGCTTGATAATATAGTATGCGGATCAGGTACTATAGGTGCATCCATTTCTATTATTGCATTGATAGGACGCAAATCATGTACCAGCCGATACTCTTTGGTATTGTTTTTAGGGATAGGATAGATAGGAGTATTGCATGGGCTTGCAGTTTTTATTAGAACTCCAGCTGCCATTAGTCCCTTAATTACTGGTTTTATGCCTTCAATAGCCTGAGGTTTTAATGGATACTGCCTTTGGTGAGGCAGTTTTGCTCCCGGTTTTACTTTTATTTTTACTGGTAAGGCTGTTTTTACTAGTCCTACATCTGTTTTGCTTTTGGACCACACCACTGGTGGTATTTGCTCTAACAATTTCTCTTGTTGGGCCGATAACACCATCTGTCCCTCTGGTCTAGGATTGAGCTCCACTTTTTGAGCTATAGCCTCATCATTTACTTTTAAATTAATTTGTATAAACTGCTGGTCTTTTGACAGATGTACTTGTGGACTTTCCATGTTTTGCCATTCTTCAACTTCTGAGGCTGTCTTTACCATTGGACCTAGGTCATGGGATTCGTACTTTTCAGAGACTAAAAGGGTCACATGAGGCATGGCATTCGGCACTTGATACCATTGTTGTTCAGCTGAAGTTAGCTTGACAGAAGCTGCGGCCCCTTGGGGGCCTAAATAAATTTCTGTGGTGGTTATGTGAAACAGCCGTTGATTCATCAATGCATCCCAGCAGCATGCATAGTCAGTTTGTTCTTGTTTGGCATCGAACATCAGGGTGACATGTAAAGGTAAACTAGGTGTACATACTGCTTCATAGTGTTGTTCTGCCCAGGGCTTCCATTTTTCCCATTCCAGTTGAAGATTTGAATTTTCTGGTTGTAACTTCAGCCAGTATACCATGGGTTGCACAGGTCGGACCTTGTTTTCCATGTCCATAAGCACCATAATGTTGGTGAGTGCTTCGTCAGGAAAGTGTATTTGCAGTCCTTGATGGGTACACACTATCTGGGTTTGTAGCTTACATAAAATGTCTCTTCCCAGCAAATTCACAGGTGTATTTTGTGAGTATAACAGGGGTGCTTCAATTGTTTTTCCTGCAATCGTTACAGGAAGTGGGCGTGTAAACGGTATTATTTGAGTCTTCCCAGAGAAGCCGATGGTCTTAATTACAGACCCAGAGAGGGGGAGATGAGCGCCCATTTTCCCTATGCAAGAGTATGTTGCCCCTGTATCCACCATGAAAGGGAAATCTCTGTTTTGTATATTAACAGTGACGGTTGGCTCTTCCTTAGGTATCATCGAAATAGCCAATGCCACCGTTTCCCCCTCTGTCTTCTCTAGGTCTCCCTATTGCCAATAGGCAGAGGGTCCAACCCAAGGTCGGGCCGGACAATTTCTCATTCGATGTCCAGGTTGTCCACAGCTCCAACACTCATTAGAGGGTTGATCCCCTATTGGGGGTGTTGGTCCCATAGGCGGTCCCGCTTGACTGTTCCTGGGAGCTGAGTTTTGGAATCTGCTTCCAAATGAAGGTTGGCAAGATCCTCTTCGCCACCCTCCTCTTTGACCTTGAAAGTTCTGTGACTCTCCTCTCCACCCATGACTGTAGGTGGGTCCATTTCCGGGTGTGCCAGTGCTATGGTAGTGATAGTGATGCTCCACTGGTGCTGAGACTTCTCCTGCAGCAGTGCTCCCTGCTGCTCCTTGGGGGCTCTGTGTGGCTGTTACCACAGGTGCCTGTATGGTGGCAGCAGTGTTTGTCGTAGGGCCTGTGCTTGCCGACTCAGAAGGAACAGGGGTCATCATTGGTGCCTGGGTCTTTGTTTTTTCTTTCTTGACTTTGGTTAGCTCTCCCAACTGCATCTGCACCAATTTTTTCGTCAGGGATTTTGCTGCATCTTCTTCTTTTTGTTTTTCTTTCTTGTAGATTTCAAGATGGTGACAAATATGCTCAGAGTATAAAGCCCAATTCATTTTCGATAGTCCCACGACTCCATCTAGGGCTTTCTGAACCTCATCTGGTAGAGCCTTTTTTAAAGTTATTTTAAACAGGATTTCAGTTGCTGGAGAATGGTTCCATGCATTTCCTGTTTCCTCCGCCCATCTCTTCTGGAATCGGTGCAGGAACTTCTTTGGGCACTCTTCAGGTGTCCACTCCTCATCATCCAATTTAGAGGGATCCAAGACCTCAGGGTACTTTCTTCTCAGTCCTTCCCACATGGAGTTTCTATAGCGATTAAAGGGGACTTCATCATGTTGATTAGTGCCCATCATTTGTGTTAGTCCAACCTTTCCTGCTAATTCTTCAGTGTCATGTTTTCCCATGACATGCATTAGCAAGGCTTTTATGTCACCTAAAGACAAGGTTACCCCTGCAGTGCCTTCTTCTAAGGCAGTTATCCATCTCCCAGCTCCTTGGGTGATGTCTGGCAGCCTGTTGGCCAGCCCCACCATGTCTGTCCAGCTCCATGGGGTATACACATGATGACCATTTCTAACCACCAATGGGCATATGAGGTCTTCGTCCTCCTCTTCTTCTGTGGGGGCTCCATACTGTCTTCCAGATCGAGTGCGACTGACTGGTTCCAGGCAGTCCATCCAGTCGGTTATATTCTGTTCTAAAGCCGCTATGTCTTTGGCTACACATCGTTGTCTTTGCCCTAGTCGGGCCTCTTTTGCACTCTCAATGATGATCTCACCAGAAATCTTTCGGGTGGGTGGCTCTATAATGTGATTCCCTTGATTGGGCGTCGATTGTTGTAATATTCTTCTTTCCTCTGCATCCCTATGTCTTTGTATTCTTTCCTTCGCTAGCCGAAGTTGCTCAGCTAGTTCTTCATTATCTCTTCTGGCAAGATCCAGTGTGTCACAGAAGCTGTTGTGCCACTCTTCGGAGCCTCTATAGCCTGTGAAGGTCCAGTCGGCTGACTTATGGTGGGAGGGGACGGTTTTCAGTGGACCTCGATGTGCAGGCGGAGCCTTCAGGTCTCTCTCTTTATCCTCGTCTGCCTCCGTGTCACTGTTATTTGTGGCCCCCCCTGCTGGTCGTGGTGTGCGACCACTTACTTTCGGACTTGGAGACCTTGTATGATCCATTTGACAGACTGAGGACCTGTCTCCTTGTGGCTCTCGAGCTTTTAGTGTCAGTGTGAATTTGCCCTCCACATCCATGCCTTGGTCCTCTTCACGAGTTCCTAATACAAATTGTCCAGCTGTCTTTCCCATATCATGACGTTTATATGGGGGTGGCTCTGCTTCCCAGCTCGGTGCACTGGCTTTAGTCTCTTTGGATCTTTCCTCTGTCATTTTTTCTCTTTTCTGCTGTAGTCTCTGTGCTTCCTGCTTGAACAAGGCCAAAACTTCTTTTTCTTCAGTGCGTTTTTTGTTGTTTTTTACGTTCTTCTGCTGATCTTTAATTTCTTTTTTCTGTATTTCTACCGCAACTGCTTCACACATCACCGGATCAAATGATCCCTCCAAAGGCCATTGCCTGCCCCCATGTGACCTTTTGTGCCACTTTCTCATACATTGGTTGGCCTTAGTGCGTTTTCCTGGATATTTTCTTAGTACTAAGTCTAGCGGGGTACTTTCCCGACCTTGACCTTGAGAGTTACCCATGTAACCCTGACAAACGCTATGTGAGGTGTTTCTATGGTGTTCTGGTAGTCCCTCAGGGGCTGTCCTGATCCAGACCAATAACTTGCTGGCTGTAACACCTGTTTTGTATTTTAAACCCTTAAAAGGATTAAATTTCCAACTGCTATGCCCGTCTTCTTTTTCTTTAACTAAATATGAAAATTTACCTGTTTCCCACCGAACCTTCCTTGGGACCACAGTCAGAGTCAACCTAGGAAACAGTTCTTCACCTGGATCGGTTGGTAGTGTTACTAAATGATTTAATGGTATGCTAAGTTCTTTATTAGGGTCAGCACAAAGCAGCTCCAGCCACGGGGTTAAACCCTGATGCCACAGACGTCTTATCAGCAGCTCCCAATTAATTAGAGGGAATTGTTCTTTCTTTTGCTTCAGATTGATTACCTTAGTAATCTGCCATAATTTCTGATTGATCTCTTGTTCGTCCTGCCAATGTTCTGCTCCTACCCTGTCAAAATAGGTCCTTTCCAGCCAAAAATGTGTCCTGATTCCCTGGGTTTCGATGTCTCCGTCAGTCAAGTAATGTTCTGGGAGTATTATTTCATCATCACTTAAGTCTCCCATCAATGACTGTCCCACGCATTGATCAGTCTGTCAGCTTTTTCACTATAATCTAAGCTTTATCTCTTTTGATTTATAACCAATTTTATTTATTTAATCCTCTTACAACCCTAACACTTCCTAATGTCTTTGCTCCCGACTTTCTATTTTCCTTCTAATTTTTTTGTTTTGTTTTTTAACTTTCTGCTTCTCGTCTTTTTCTGCTATGTTTGTTTATTAGTTTTCTCTCTTTGAAATAATATATTTACATAGCACTCTTCTCCTGTCTTTTTCTTCACTGTCTCTGTTTCACACTTTCCTCTCTGCCTGTCATGCACCTCCCAAGTCCTCCTGTTGGGTCTAAATACCTCCCCCTCATACTCTTTCACATTAATCTTGTATGTCAGCCAGCCTGCAAGTTCTCACAGCTTTACACAGATTACTCTCCACTCTCCCACACACCAATCTTCAAAAGCTTTATACACAAAAATTATTAAAAACAACTTTCTATATATCTCTATCTAGACTTCTGCCACTTTTCACTCCGCGGCTTTAAACAACCTTTTTATTCACTTAACACCAATGTGTTCTGTTTAAGCATGTATCTCTTCTTCACGTTAGACAGCTTCTCCGGCGCTGTCAGCAACTTCATATATTACTTTTTTACAAGCCCTCTTTGAGCGTACAATATTTCATTTACTTCTACGCCTTACCGCGCCTCGCGTGCGTATCCTGTGCTTAATATATTATTTTTCACCAGCTCCTTTCTGAGCATACAATATTTCATTTACTTCTACGCCTTACCGCGCCTCGCGTGCATATCCTGTGCTTACTATATTATTTTCACAAGCTCCTTTCTGAGCATACAATATTTCATTTATTTCTACGCCTTACCGCGCCTCGCGTGCGTATCCTGTGCCTTTCTGCACTTTCTTCTACCTTTTTTTTTCACTTACTGAGCTCCTCGTGAGCTTAATGTGCCTTTGCACTGAAAATATTCTCTTTTTCTTTTCTTATAAAAAAACTCATATTACTGTGTACTTAATTACTTATTCTTCTCCCACGCCCCACAAGCGTGTATCTGGTGCCTTACTGCACTATTTTCTGCTTCATTAATTCTCATGTATTCTGCACTAACTCTTCATTCATTTTATTTTTTTTTTTATAGTTTTTCTCTTTTCTTAAAAAATGACGTCCTTTATTGAGCTCTTTTACTTACTGTCAGCTGTGCCACTTTGCACTTTTAAATCTCTTTATCACGTACGGTATTTCTACTGCGCCCCCTCAGGCGCTTATCTTGTGCTTCCTCTGCACGTATTCTCTGTTAAACTCTTTTTCTCACTTATTTCACTTCAGTCTCTGTTAAACTCTTTAAACAACCTTGTATTACCTTGTATCTATTTGTCAGTATACTCCCCTAAATTAACCTACAGCGCATGCTATCAGCCGGCACGTTAGTAACGTATTTCAACACCAATTATTCCCCAAGCATCCAGGTTAGTTCTTCACGCACTCTTTCCGCACCAGAGTTCATGAACATTCCTGACCTTTCACTCACACAGACATTCTTTTTCCCGGGAACACACACACCTTCTGAGCATTTTATCTACAAGGCCTGATAATTTTCAATCTCATCTTTTTTAGTCTCTTATCAATTTTCTTAGTCCAGGTTCTTTTGGGTAAGAGGCAATTAAAAATATCACCTGTCAACTTGGGCGGAAATCCCGACTCACTCCTCCAGATCGTGCAGAAGTTATAAAAGGTTTCTGCTTACCTTTTAGTCGTGATCACTGTTATTTACGGTCTGGAGGGATGAGCTGGACTGCCCCAGGCTGCCGGAATGCCCCTGGACCCTCCTGAAGCTGGCTCGCCAAGTTCTGTCGCGGCTCGTCTTTAGTCTTCTCAGGATGTCGTCTTTTAGATAACACAAACTAATTGCAAGTGATATGCTAGAAAATGACACAACACTTTAGAATAATTCAGCCTTAAGCAAGATAAAATGCACAGAGTTTTTAAGTTTATTTAAGCCTTCGACACAAAGCTTAGACAAACTGAGTCCTCTAGAGAGACTGAATAGGTGACAACCGCGCTCATCTATTTATTGGAGACCCGCGGGCATCGCTCCTCCTTCGACTTTTTTATTTATTTCATTCCCAAGACATGGTTTTCTATTGGAAGCGTCCTCTAGTGAACCCTAAGCAGGTGTTAGGCCATTATTTCAATGTGACAAACGCTCCCATTAAAACGTGAAGGATTTACAACTGATTTTTTTAAAAGACCTTCAGCCACAGGTGCAGCTGGCCTGAGGCCCCCTCCGCACGTGGCCTCAGCCACACGTGCAGCTGGCCTGAGGCCCCTGCACGTGGCCTGCGGGAAAGCACCTAAAAGGCCTTGGAAAGCCCCTGACAGACTGAATGACTAATAGAGCCCTTTTTTTGGGTTGAACACCTGCTAGTTCAACCAGAGGACATACAGTTCGGATCAGGACACTTGATAGTTCATCACAGTTCAAATATGGACCTAAAAATTCTTCTACACACATTAATGTAAATAACAATGAAAAATAATTCCATGAAATAACATAAATAACAACAGAACTCCATTATAGATCTTGTACAAATATTGTGAAACTCCTGACAGCTCCCATAATATGAACAATAAAAAAGGTACTACGAGTATGTTCAAACAATATAAAACAGTGAAATATAACATTAAAAAAACAATACAAAAGTTGCAGTCCAAATGACAGCATTTTTTTTTCTTTGCAACATAAATGGAAATGGTGCTACCATCAGTGAATAACTTGTATTTGTAACAGTGATCCTTGTAAACAATGGTGCTTATAGAAGCAGAATGTGCAAATAAGACAACATAAAACTATAATGTACAACCCCAATTCCAATGAAGTTGGGATGTTGTGTAAAATGTAAATAAAAACAATACAATAATTTGAAAATCCTCTTCAACCTATATTCAACTAAATATACCATAAAGACAAGATATTTAATGTTCAAACTGATAAACTTTATTGTTTTAATGCAAATGCTTGCTCATTTTGAAATGGATGCCTGCAACACGTTTCAAAAAAGTTGGGATGGGGCAACAAAAGACTGGGAAAGTTGATGAATGCTCAAAGAACACCTAATTGGAAACAGGTGAGTGTCGTGATTGGGTATAAAAGGAGCATCTCCAAAAGGCTCAGCCATTCACAGGCAAAGATGGGGTGAGGATCACCACTTGGTGAACAACTGGAAAAAAAAAAATAGTCCAACAGTTTAAGAACAATGTTTCTCAATGTTCAATTGCAAGAAATTTAGGAATTCCACCATCTACAGTCCATAATATAATCAGATGATTCAGAGAATCTGGAGAACTTTCTACACGTAAGCGGCAAGATCGAAAACCAACATTGAATGCTCGTGACCTTTGGTCCCTCAGGTGACACTCCATTGAAACCCAATATTATTGTGTAAAGGATCTTACTGCGTGGGCTCAGGAACACTTCAGAAAAACCATTGTCAGTTAACACAGTTCATCACTATATCTACAAGTGCAACTTAAAACTCTACCATGCAAAGCGAAAGCCATATATCAACAGCATCCAGAAAGCCGCAAAGTGGAAAAGTGTTGTGGTCTGATAAGTCCACGTTTCTATTTGTTTTTGGAATCATGGACGTTGTGTCCTCCGGACAAAAGAGGAAAAAGACCATCCAGATTGTTACTAGCATAAAGTTCAAAAGCCAGCATCTGTGATGGTATCGGGGTGTGTTAGTGCCCTTGGCATGGGCAACTTGCACATCTGTGATGGCACCATCAATGCTGAAAGGTACAGCCAGGTTTTGGAGCAACACATGCTGCCATCCAAGCAATGTCTTTTTCAGGGACGTCCCTGCTTATTTCAGCAAGACAATGCCAAGCCACATTCTACACGTGTTACAGCAGCGTGGCATCGTAGTAAAAGAGTGCGGGTACTAGACTGGCCTGCCTGCAGTCAGACCTGTCGCCCATTGAAAATGTGTGGCGCATTATGAAGCATATAATATGACAACAGCGACCCCGGACTGTTGAACAACTGAAGTTGTACATCAAGCAAGAATGGGAAAGAATTCCACCTACAAAATTTCCAGTATCCCAAATGCTTAGAGTGTTGTTAGAAGGAAAGGTGATGTAACACAGTGGTAAACATACCACTGTCCCAGCTTTTTTGAAATATGTTGCAGGCATCAATTTTGAAATGAGGAAATATTTGCACAAAAACAATAAAGTTTATCAGTTTGAACATTAAATATCTTGTCTTTGTGGTGTGTTCAATTGAATATACAACCCCTGGCAATAATTATGGAATCACCGGCCTTGGAGGATGTTCATTCAGTTGTTTAATTTTGTAGGGGGAAAAAAGCAGATCACAGACATGACACAAAACTAAAGTCATTTCAAATGGCAACTTTCTGGCTTTAAGAAACACTATAAGAAATCAGGAAAAATAATTGTGGCAGTCAGTAAGGGTTACTTTTTTAGACCAAGCAGAGGGAAAAAACTATGGAATCACCCTGTAAATTTTCATCCCCAAAACTAAAACCTGCATCAAATCAGATCTGGTCGTTAGTCTGCATCTAAAAAGGAGTGATCACACCTTGGAGAGCTGTTGCACCAAGTGGACTGACATGAATCTTGGCTCCAACATGAGAGATGTCAATTGAAACAAAGGAGAGGATTATCAAACTCTCAAAAGAGGGTAAATCATCACGCAATGTTGCAAAAGATGTTGGTTGTTCACAGTCATCTGTGTCTAAACTCTGGACCAAGTACAAACAACATGGGAAGGTTGTTAAAGGCAAACATACTGGTAGACCAAGGAAGACGTCAATCAATCAGTCAATTTTTTATATAGCGCCAAATCACAACAAACAGTTGCCCCAAGGCGCTTTATATTGTAAGGCAAGGCCATACAATAATTATGTAAAACCCCAACGGTCAAAACGGCCCCCTGTGAGCAAGCACTTGGCTACAGTGGGAAGGAAAAACTCCCTTTTAACAGGAAGAAACCTCCAGCAGAACCAGGCTCAGGGAGGGGCAATCTTCTGCTGGGACTGGTTGGGGCTGAGGGAGAGAACCAGGAAAAAGACATGCTGTGGAGGGGAGCAGAGATCGATCACTAATGATTAAATGCAGAGTGGTGCATACAGAGCAAAAAGAGAAAGAAACAGTGCATCATGGGAACCCCCCAGCAGTCTATGTCTATAGCAGCATAACTAAGGGATGGTTCAGGGTCACCTGATCCAGCCCTAACTATAAGCTTTAGCAAAAAGGAAAGTTTTAAGCCTAATCTTAAAAGTAGAGAGGGTGTCTGTCTCCCTGATCTGAATTGGGAGCTGGTTCCACAGGAGAGGAGCCTGAAAGCTGAAGGCTCTGCCTCCCATTCTACTCTTACAAACCCTAGGAACTACAAGTAAGCCTGCAGTCTGAGAGCGAAGCGCTCTATTGGGGTGATATGGTACTACGAGGTCCCTAAGATAAGATGGGACCTGATTATTCAAAACCTTATAAGTAAGAAGAAGAATTTTAAATTCTATTCTAGAATTAACAGGAAGCCAATGAAGAGAGGCCAATATGGGTGAGATATGCTTTCTCCTTCTAGTCCCCGTCAGTACTCTAGCTGCAGCATTTTGAATTAACTGAAGGCTTTTTAGGGAACTTTTAGGACAACCTGATAATAATGAATTACAATAGTCCAGCCTAGAGGAAATAAATGCATGAATTAGTTTTTCAGCATCACTCTGAGACAAGACCTTTCTGATTTTAGAGATATTGCGTAAATGCAAAAAAGCAGTCCTACATATTTGTTTAATATGCGCTTTGAATGACATATCCTGATCAAAAATGACTCCGAGATTTCTCACAGTATTACTAGAGGTCAGGGTAATGCCATCCAGAGTAAGGATCTGGTTAGACACCATGTTTCTAAGATTTGTGGGGCCAAGTACAATAACTTCAGTTTTATCTGAGTTTAAAAGCAGGAAATTAGAGGTCATCCATGTCTTTATGTCTGTAAGACAATCCTGCAGTTTAGCTAATTGGTGTGTGTCCTCTGGCTTCATGGATAGATAAAGCTGGGTATCATCTGCGTAACAATGAAAATTTAAGCAATACCGTCTAATAATACTGCCTAAGGGAAGCATGTATAAAGTGAATAAAATTGGTCCTAGCACAGAACCTTGTGGAACTCCATAATTAACTTTAGTCTGTGAAGAAGATTCCCCATTTACATGAACAAATTGTAATCTATTAGACAAATTTGATTCAAACCACCGCAGCGCAGTGCCTTTAATACCTATGGCATGCTCTAATCTCTGTAATAAAATTTTATGGTCAACAGTATCAAAAGCAGCACTGATGTCTAACAGAACAAGCACAGAGATGAGTCCACTGTCCGAGGCCATAAGAAGATCATTTGTAACCTTCACTAATGCTGTTTCTGTACTATGATGAATTCTAAAACCTGACTGAAACTCTTCAATAGACCATTCCTCTGCAGATGATCAGTTAGCTGTTTTACAACTACCCTTTCAAGAATTTTTGAGAGAAAAGGAAGGTTGGAGATTGGCCTATAATTAGCTAAGATAGCTGGGTCAAGTGATGGCTTTTTAAGTAATGGTTTAATTACTGCCACCTTAAAAGCCTGTGGTACATAGCCAACTAACAAAGATAGATTGATCATATTTAAGATCGAAGCATTAAATAATGGTAGGGCTTCCTTGAGCAGCCTGGTAGGAATGGGGTCTAATAAACATGTTGATGGTTTGGATGAAGTAACTAATGAAAATAACTCAGACAGAACAATCGGGGAGAAAGAGTCTAACCAAATACCGGCATCACTGAAAGCAGCCAAAGATAATGATACGTCTTTGGGATGGTTATGAGTAATTTTTTCTCTAATAGTTAAAATTTTGTTAGCAAAGAAAGTCATGAAGTCATTACTAGTTAAAGTTAATGGAATACTCAGCTCAATAGAGCTCTGACTCTTTGTCAGCCTGGCTACAGTGCTGAAAAGAAACCTGGGGTTGTTCTTATTTTCTTCAATTAGTGATGAGTAGAAAGCTGTCCTAGCTTTACGGAGGGCTTTTTTATAGAGCAACAGACTCTTTTTCCAGGCTAAGTGAAGATCTTCTAAATTAGTGAGACGCCATTTCCTCTCCAACTTACGGGTTATCTGCTTTAAGCTACGAGTTTGTGAGTTATACCACGGAGTCAGGCACTTCTGATTTAAAGCTCTCTTTTTTAGAGGAGCTACAGCATCCAAAGTTGTCTTCAATGAGGATGTAAAACTATTGACGAGATACTCTATCTCACAGAGTTTAGGTAGCTACTCTGCACTGTGTTGGTATATGGCATTAGAGAACATAAAGAAGGAATCATATCCTTAAACCTAGTTACAGTGCTTTCTGAAAGACTTCTAGTGTAATGAAACTTATTCCCCACTGCTGGGTAGTCCATCAGAGTAAATGTAAATGTTATTAAGAAATGATCAGACAGAAGGGAGTTTTCAGGGAATACTGTTAAGTCTTCTATTTCCATACCATAAGTCAGAACAAGATCTAAGATATGATTAAAGTGGTGGGTGGACTCATTTACTTTTTGAGCAAAGCCAATAGAGTCTAATAATAGATTAAATGCAGTGTTGAGGCTGTCATTCTCAGCATCTGTGTGGATGTTAAAATCGCCCACTATAATTATCTTATCTGAGCTAAGCACTAAGTCAGACAAAAGGTCTGAAAATTCACAGAGAAACTCACAGTAACGACCAGGTGGACGATAGATAATAACAAATAAAACTGGTTTTTGGGACTTCCAATTTGGATGGACAAGACTAAGAGTCAAGCTTTCAAATGAATTAAAGCTCTGTCTGGGTTTTTGATTAATTAATAAGCTGGAATGGAAGATTGTTGCTAATCCTCCGCCCCGGCCCGTGCTACGAGCATTCTGACAGTTAGTGTGACTCGGGGGTGTTGACTCATTTAAATTAACATATTCATCCTGCTGTAACCAGGTTTCTGTAAGGCAGAATAAATCAATATGTTGATCAATTATTATATCATTTACCAACAGGGACTTAGAAGAGAGAGACCTAATGTTTAATAGACCACATTTAACTGTTTTAGTCTGTGGTGCAGTTGAAGGTGCTATATTATTTTTCTTTTTGAATTTTTATGCTTAAATAGATTTTTGCTGGTTATTGGTAGTCTGGGAGCAGGCACCGTCTCTACGGGGATGGGGTAATGAGGGGATGGCAGGGGGAGAGAAGCTGCAGAGAGGTGTGGATGACTGGATGAAAGTCATATTCAGTGATGAATCTCGAATCTGCATTGGGCAAGGTGATGATGCTGGAACTTTTGTTTAGTGCCGTTCCAATGAGATTTATAAAGATGACTGCCTGAAGAGAACATGTAAATTTCCACAGTCATTGATGATATGGGGCTGCATGTCAGGTAAAGGCACTGGGGAGATGGCTGTCATTACATCATCAATAAATGCACAAGTTTACGTTGCTATTTTGGACACTTCTTATCCCATCAATTGAAAGGATGTTTGGGGATGATGAAATCATTTTTCAAGATGATAATGCATCTTGCCATAGAGCAAAAACTGTGAAAATATTCCTTGCAAAAAGACACATAGGGTCAATGTCATGGCCTGCAAATAGTCCGGATCTTAATCCAATTGAAAATCTTTGGTGGAAGTTGAAGAAAATGGTCCATGACAAGGCTCCAACCTGCAAAACTGTTCTGGCAACAGCAATCAGAAAGTTGGAGCCAGATTGATGAAGAGTACTGTTTGTCACTCATTTAGTCCATGCCTCAGAGACTGCAAGCTGTTATAAAAGCCAGAGGTGGTGCAACAAAATGCTAGTGATGTGTTGGAGCGTTCTTTTGTTTTTCATGATTCCATAATTTTTTCCTCAGAATTGAGTGAGTCCATATTTTTTTCCCTCTGCTTGGTCTAAAAAGTAACTTACTGACTGCCACAATTTTTTTCCCTGATTTCTTATAGTTTTTCTTAAAGCCAGAAAGTTGCCATTTGAAATGACTTTAGTTTTGTGTCATGTCTGTGATCTGCTTTTTTTCTACAAAATTAAACAACTGAATGAGCATCCTCCGATGCCGGTGATTCCATAATTTTTGCCAGGGGTTGTAGGTTGAAGAGGATTTGCAAATCATTTTATTCTGTTTTTATTTACATTTTACACAACGTCCCTACTTCACTGCCACTGGGGTTGTAGTACTTAAGCTTATCCAAATCTAGTCTACCTTAACTGTCTGCCTTGTGGCCTAGTCACACGGCACACGATGATTCCTGAACAAAGGGAAAAAAGTAAACAAAAAAAGTCACAATTTGTTGAGAAAATGTGGATGAAAGAGCTTTATCACCGACTAGCCTGCGGAGAAAGAGCGCAAAAGTGACAATAGAGGTTAACGATTTCGACGCTTTAAACTAAACGCGCCTGGCGCCACAGCTGGAACAGTGTGTGTCTGCATCTCTGAGTTCCAGGACTCGGCACTGGGATGGCGTTCATAGCGCCTGAGTCCTGGACAAACTGCCAACAGAAGCTGTGGAGATCTGTGTGCACGTCTGCGGACCCACCTGCTCTGGTTCCTCATCCAGAACAAAAAAGGGATCATCTCCTTCATCAGAATCCTCACTGTCTGACGACACGCTGCGTGCTCCATCTTGCACCAATTTAAAAAAAAAAAAAAACTGGTGTGCCGTGGTCACTGCTGTATCACTATTACGTTGCTAAGCTATATATTGATTTATAACAAAAAACTGTCAAAACAGGGAATAAATAAATGTAAAGATGATTGAATATATCAGAGCAGTAAATAAGTAAGTCTGTGTTAACGCGCATTGACTCACATGTGGTTATTTCCATGAGCTGCAGGTGATCCACAACCTGAATTCTGCCTTCCAGAACAGCTCTTTATATAATCATTTGAATTATCTACCCGTTGCCACATGTACATAAGGGCTGGAATGTCATTCCTACACTCGTATTGTTATATTTAATAAAAAATAATAAGCGCACGCAGGAGCTGCTGCTCTCGCTGCCGCTGCGTTCAAGTACTGTCAGCAATTACACAACTTTTTTTTTGTTTCAAATTCAGCAATTGCTTGTGGAAAAATAATTAATTGTATCCACACAAAAGATTAATTCTTCCCTATATAAGGTGCCTGAGGCCATTGAAGCTGACCCCCCACCCAGATAAAAAAAATCCAAGCAAACAGGCTGAGTTTGCGCTGTAATTTGTGACGGTACATGAACGCAGCAGCAGCACTCACAAACACTCTTCTGCACTGTGTGAAAACATTGAGCTGGTAGAACGAAGTCGAACTAAACAATATGTTACAAAAACTAAAATGATTACAAAACGTCAAGAACGACAGCAAAACCAAACAGATGAATTGAGGTTTTCGTTGCCCTTCGTTCAAATTTTTCAACAGTTTAAAAATCCTGACGATGCGCCAGCTGCAGGAACAAAACCGCACGAAGATTAAACGATGCCAACGAAAGTCCAGATTTCTTGTTTCGTTGGGGCTTCGTCGCCCTTAGTGCCGTGTGACCGGGCCATTATAACAACAGCATGGGGGCCCGTCATGGTGCTGTGCAGCTCCGCTGTGAATTAAAACGTCACGTGAAATCAAGTAGGATTTCCCAGTCACAAGTCATCTTCAACCGCTTATCCAGGAACGGGTCACGGGAGCAACAGCTCCAGCAGGGAACCCCAAATTTCACCTTATCCCTCGCCACATTAACCACCTCTGACTTCCCATGCCAATGTGGAGATATAATCTCTCCACCTCATCCTGGGTCTTCCTCTGGGTCTCCTCACAGCTGGACATGCCTGGAACACCTCCCTAGGAAGTGCCCAGGAGGCATCCTTACCAGATGTCAGAACCAACTGCTGGCTCCTTTCAATGTGATGGAGCAGCGGCTCTACTCCGAGCTTCTCATGAATGACTGAGCTTCTCACCCTATCTCTAAGGGAGATCCCACCCACCCTCCTGAGTAAACACATTTCAGCCCATATAGAGGGATTTCAACTCTATATGTATCTTTAATTTATAGTCCTTTTCAAAATAATACACCACATACAGTAGTGTTCAGAATAATAGCAGTGCTATGTGACTAAAAAGATTAATCCAGGTTTTGAGTATATTTCTTATTGTGGGAAGCAAGGTACCAGTAGATTCTCACAAATCCAACAAGACAAAGCATTCATGATATGCACACTCTTAAGGCTATGAAATTGGGCTATTAGTAAAAAAAAAGTAGAAAAGGGGGTGTTCACAATAATAGCATCTGCTGTTGACGCTACAAACTCAAAACTATTATGTTCAAACTGCTTTTTTAGCAATCCTGTGAATCACTAAACTAGTATTTAGTTGTATAACCACAGTTTTTCATGATTTCTTCACATCTGCGACGCATTAATTTTGTTGGTTTGGAACCAAGATTTTGCTCATTTACTAGTGTGCTTGGGGTCATTGTCTTGTTGAAATACCCATTTCAAGGGCATGTTCTCTTCAGCATAAGGCAACATGACCTCAAGTATTTTGACATATCCAAACTGATCCATGATACCTGGTTTGCGATATATAGGCCCGACACCATAGTAGGAGAAACATGCCCATATCACGATGCTTGCATCAACATGCTTCACTGTCTTCACTGTGAACTGTGGCTTGAATTCAGAGTTTGGGGGTCGTCTCACAAACTGTCTGCGGCCCTTGGACCCAAAAAGAACAATTTTACTCTCATCAGTCCACAAAATATTCCTCCATTTCTCTTTAGGCCAGTTGATGTGTTCTTTGGCAAATTGTAACCTCTTCTGCACGTCTTTTATTTAACAGAGGGACTTTGTGGGGGATTCTTGCAAATAAATTAGCTTCACACAGGCGTCTTCTAACTGTCACAGCACTTACAGGTAACTCCAGACTGTCTTTGATGATCCTGGAGCTGATCAATGGGTGAGCCTTTACCATTCTGGTTATTCTTCTATCCATTTTGATGGTTTTCCGTTTTCTTCCTATAATTCAGCCTATCATTTTTTTGCACCTGCGTATAGGTTTTCCCCTCTCCAATCAACTTTGTAATCAAACTACGCTGTTCTTCTGAACAGTGTCTTGAATAGAGCCCGACCAATATATCGGCCGGCCGATATTATCGGCCGATATAAGCCCTTTTCAGAGTACTCACTATCGGCCGAAATTTTGCCGATAGAACGCCGATAATTTCTCATAAACAGAACAGTTACTGAAATAATGTTTGTGTCGGCAATGTAAAATGTCCTTGCACCGTTTGTCCAGTAGATGGAGCTCTGACTCCATTCAGCTGAGAACTGCTTACACCCCTGCTTAAATGTGTTCATCACCGGCCCCAGTAGTTCGCCGTCACGCTGCACTGATCGGCTGACAAAAGCATACAAGTAAGTTTATAAGGATCTATATCCTTATCCTGAACATATATCTAAGTTGTAGTAACAAGAGGTACAAGATCAGATGTATTTCACAACTCTTTAAGGATATGTATTTGCTAATTTCACAAAGTTTTAATTCTTGATTGTATTTTTTGAACTTGAAAATTCTTCTCTGTTATAAAGTTAATCAATATGAGGACAAAGCTTCAGCTTTTAGCTCATACCTTTTTGTTAAGGGTCCAAAAAAGAACATTTTATTAATTTAAAAAAATAATAATATCGGCTGATTTATCTATCGTCAAATCAGCTGATTTATCGATTATCTGCATTTTTTTTTCATCCAAATATCGTTATCGGCATCGGTCGGGCTCTAGTCTTGAAAGTCCCATTTTCCTCAGGCTTTCAAAGAGAAAAGCATGTTCAACAGGTGCTGGCTTCATCCTTAAATAGGGGACACCTGATTCACACCTGTATGTTCCACAAAATTGACAAACTCACTGACTGAATGCCACACTACTATTATTGTGAACAGCCCCTTTTCTACTTTTTTTTTACTAATAGCCCAATTTAATAGCCTTAAGAGTGTGCATATCATGAATGCTTGGTCTTGTTGGATTTGTGAGAATCTACTGAATCTACTGGTACCTTGTTTCCCATGTAACAATAAGAAATATACTCAAAATCTGGATTAATCTTTTTAGTCACATAGCACTACTATTATTCTGAACACTACTGTACTTAGAGAATTTGGTGTATGAAGCGCCTGAGTTTTTGGGCAAAATTACTTTATTCTTAAATATTACAAATCGTAAACCAATGATAAAGTATGTTCCTTCAGCTGCTCCTTTTGTTTTCACTCGGGGTCACCAAAGCAGATCTAAGGTGGAGCTGCATGTTGATTTGGCACAAGCTTTACGCTGGAAACCATGCGCACTAACCACTTGGCCACTTGGTTTTTGTTTTTCCACATAGACTGGCCCCAGCCTGCAGAATTAATGGAATTCTAATCCAATTGCATTTGTTCCGCAAATCTGATTGGTTAATGGTGAGATTTCCGACCATAAAATATTGGTTTGAAGGTGGCAAAATGTTTGACCGTTTCACATTTGATGTATTACTCCGCGCTCTGACTGCTTTGCTACGCAGATGTCAATAATGGCGCTGGAGCGACGACGCTGTTGCTATAGTAAGCTTCGCTGACTGAATTACTTAAAGAAAAATGAACCGTGCAAAGGATGGAATTGGGTTAGAATGGTGAATAACACCCTTGGGTCTGATGATTTGCAGACGTTAATGCTGGATTTTACGTTCACAAATAGCCAGTAAAACTCAATTTGCGGACATAAAATCCCTCATTAACATCCAAAAATCAGACACTCGGTTATTCCCTGATTTAACTTTTCTTAAAAACCAGGAACCTTTAAAGTCAACACATACTGAACCACGTTTATGTTTAATGACTGTGGGTTTTATTAAATTACACATCAGGTGACTAGTCAAAAATAAATAAATAATAAATGCGTTGCAGAGTAAATTCATCCGACATGAATGACAAACTGTTAATGAAAAGAAATATTTGCATTTACACTCTGTCTCACGGTGTTAAAGTGTCTGATGCAGCTCTGCTGTTTAGATTAAAGCTACTATGTGTAGATTTGTGAAAACTGCAGCAAATAGTCTTGTAAAAAGTTTATTTTATTTAGTGAAATAGATTTTAATTGGTGTTGAATGAAGTAAAAGCTGTGCAAAATCTATCCCCTTAAAATGTGTTTATCATGAAGTATTTAAATAATGTGGCGGTTAAAGTCTTTCTGTAATACGAGGTCTGTGAGAAAAGAAAGACCTTTTTATTTTTTTCAAAAACTATATGGATTTGAATCACGTGCGATTACATCAGCCAAGCTTGAACCCTCGTGCGCATGCATGAGTTTTTTCACGCCTGTCGGTTGCGTCATTCGCCTGTGGGCAGGCTTTGAGTGAGCACTGGTCCACCCCTCCCGTCGGAATTCCTTTGTCTGAAAACTTGCTGAGAGACTGGCGCTTTGCTTTATCAAAATTTTCTGTTTCTTTTCTCACAGACCTTGTATGATGCTACATTAGAAAAGAGCAGCAATGGTTAGTGAGTGAAATATAATATTGTTCAGCAGGAGAACAATTTGCTGTTTTCTTAACTGTCTCCACCTTGTTTTACCTTAAATCCAAGGACAAGGATTGTCTGAATATTGGAAGTATAATTTGGGTAAAATGTGGACTTGGGGGGGTGAAAACTGAAATTCACCTAAAATGTTTTTTTCCTTCACGTATTCATTGATTTTTTTTTTTTTTTCTTTTGCTTAATCTGAGCTCTGGTCATCATGCTATCTCAGTATTTTGTTGAAGACAGACTACTTGTTTGGAAAATAATAAAATCACCCAAAATGCTCATTTTCCTCCAGTTTGATACATTTTTAATTCTTATGGTTTTGTTTGATTTATCAGAACTCTGTTGTTAAATGCAGAATTTTAAAAATTGAATTTGGGGAAAAAATATCAACTCTTGGTCATGAAAACTGAAATTTCCCCAAACTTGAGCATGTTCCTGAATTTCATGTTTTCTGATACAAAACAACAAGACAAAGGGCAACCTCAAAAAACACATGATAATTCATACATGACAACAGTTTTTTTTGTTCTGAACGTAGCCAAAGATTTAGACAAAAGGGCCACCTGAAACAATACATGACAATGGAGTTCCTACTGGACACAAGCTTCGAGTGTCCTCTGTTCCACTGTGAAGTGGTTTGCCAGGAGCGATCTTGGTATGAGGATGTTTCAAAAGAAAAACCCCAGCTAAAACCTCCACAATGCGCCTAGGCACCAGGGCGTATGAAGAAAATGGTGCAATGCTGCGGGGAGACATCTCTTCTGTAGCAGCACTCAGCTGGGTCATCCACCAGATCAGCGGTGTCATCCACCAGATAGTTCTGATCCTGGACCCCAGCAACAACACCATCAAAGGGCTAAAAGAATCCAGTGAAACTGCATCATTGTAAATTGGTCCATTGGGGAGAAGAAAAAGATCTCTCACTGCTTCGCTTACTCAAATTTGAGAAGTGGGGCAGGAGATCAAAGTCAGTATTTGAGGAGAGGAAAGGTCACCATCTTGAAGAGAGCCCTCGGATACAAAGCCAGTAATGTTAAGGGTGCAGCTTTAGACCCCGTGTCTGGGGCCCACTGCACTCTAGTAGAAGGAAATTCAAGGCAAATGAAAAAGAAAAAAGGCAAATGAAACGTCTGGGAGCATGAACCAGCACCAGTCTCATCCAACGGAAAAGTGACTGTCTTCTACGACAAAGAGATCCCAGCAGGAAAACATATCGAAGGAGGTGCAGTAAAACCTAGTGATGGGGCCGGCAAAACCGATGCGTCGGCGCATGCGTTGAGCTCATAGAGCAAAACCCATGTTGGTGCGCGTATCGTTTTAAGAAAGTCACGTGACCAATACAGATACAGGAACTGTTTCAAACTGTCTGTTGTGTGGGCCGCCAGAAGAGGAGGTACTGCTGGCCCACCACCAGAGGGCGCCCTGCCTGAAGTGCGGGCTTCAGGCACGAGAGGGTGCTGCCGCCACGGACACAGTCAGGGGTGACAGCTGTCACTCATTCGTATCACCTGGTTCGGGTCCGGAAGGGAGACGAATGGAAGATGGAATTTAACACCCCGTTAGGTCACTTTGAGTACCTGGTCATGCCGTTCGGCCTCACTAACGCCCCCGCAACGTTCCAAGCTTTGTTAAACGATGTCTTGCGGGACTTCCTGCACCGATTCGTCTTCGTATATCTGGACGATATTCTTATCTTTTCCCCGGACCCTGAGACTCATGTCCAGCATGTACGTCAGGTCCTGCAGCGCTTGTTGGAGAACCGGCTGTTTGTGAAGGGCGAGAAGTGTGAGTTTCACCGCACTTCTTTGTCCTTCCTGGGGTTTATCATCTCCTCTAACTCCGTCGCCCCTGATCCGGCCAAGGTTGCGGCGGTGAGAGATTGGCCCCAACCTACAAGCCGGAGGAAGCTGCAACAGTTCCTCGGCTTTGCAAATTTCTACAGGAGGTTCATAAAGGGCTATAGCCAGGTAGTTAGCCCCCTGACAGCCCTGACCTCTCCTAAAGTCCCCTTCACCTGGTCGGATCGGTGCGAAGCCGCAATCAAGGAGTTGAAATGACGGTTCTCGACTGCACCAGTGCTGGTGCAGCCCGACCTTAGCCGCCAGTTTGTGGTCGAAGTGGACGCCTCTGACTCAGGGATAGGAGCCGTGCTATCCCAGAGCGGAGAGACCGATAAGGTCCTTCACCTGTGTGCCTATTTTTCCCGCAGGTTGACCCCAGCTGAACGGAACTATGACGTCGGCAATCGAGAACTCCTTGCGGTGAAAGAGGCTCTTGAGGAGTGGAGACACCTGTTGGAGGGAGCGTCTGTGCCGTTCACGGTTTTCACTGACCATCGGAACCTGGAGTATATCAGGACCGCCAGGCGGCTGAACCCCAGGCAAGCCCGCTGGTCACTGTTCTTCGGGCGTTTTGACTTCTGGATCACCTACCGCCCCGGGACCAAGAATCAGAGATCGGATGCCTTGTCCCAGGTGCATGACGATGAAGTCAAGACTGAGCTGTCGGATCCACCGGAGCCCATCATTCCGGAGTCCACTATCGTGGCCACCCTCACCTGGGACATGGAGAAGACCGTCCGGGAGGCCCTGGCACGGAGCACGGACCCCGGAACAGGGCCAAAGAACAGACTCTACGTCCCACCAGAGGCAAGAGCTGCTGTCTTGGATTTCTGTCACGGTTCTAAGCTCTCCTGTCATCCGGGGGTGCGAAGGACCGTGGCAGTGGTCCGGCAGCGCTTCTGGTGGGCGTCCCTGGAGGCCGACGTCCGGGAATATATCCAGGCCTGCACCACCTGTGCCAGGGGCAAGGCCGACCACCAGAAGGCACAGGGACTTCTTCAGCCACTTCCTGTGCCTCATCGCCCCTGGTCCCACATCGGTCTGGATTTTGTCACGGGCCTCCCGCCGTCCCAGGGCATGACAACCATCTTCACGATAGTGGACCGGTTCTCCAAGGCGGCCCACTTCGTGGCCCTCCCGAAGCTCCCCACGGCCCAGGAGACTGCAAACCTCTTGGTCCACCACGTCGTCCGTCTGCATGGGATACCTACCGACATCATCTCTGATCGTGGTCCCCAGTTTTCCTCACACGTCTGGAGGAGCTTCTGCCGGGAACTGGGGGCCACTGTGAGCCTCTCGTCCGGGTATCACCCGCAGACCAATGGACAGGCAGAACAGGCCAATCAGGAATTGGAGCAAGCCCTGCGCTGTGTGACGTCTGCCCACCCGACGGCCTGGAGTGAACATCTGGCCTGGATCGAGTACGCACATAACAGCCAGGTGTCCTCTGCCACCGGCCTCTCCCCATTTGAGGTGTGTTTGGGGTATCAGCTCCCGTTGTTTCCCGTGGTGGAGGGAGAGGTCGGTGTGCCCTCGGTCCAGGCCCACCTGCGGAAGTGCCGTCGGGTGTGGCGCTCCGCCCGTTCTGCCTTGTTAAAGGCCCGGACGAGGGCGAAGACCCATGCAGACCGCCGGCGGTTCCCGGCCCCTGCTTACCAGCCCGGGCAGGAGGTGTGGCTATCGACAAAGGACATCCCCCTCCAGGTGGACTCTCCAAAGCTCAAGGACAGGTACATTGGACCGTATGAAATCCTCAAAATCCTCAGTCCTGCCGCAGTGAAGCTGGGAGTCGGAGCTTCACTGCGGATCCACCCGGTTTTTCACGTGTCAAGAATCAAACCCCACCACACCTCACCCCTCTGTGCTCCCGGACCGGCGCCGCCTCCTGCCCGGATCATCGACGGGGAGCCGGCTTGGACAGTACGCCGGCTCCTGGACGTCCGTCGGATGGGCCGGGGGTTCCAGTATTTGGTGGACTGGGAGAGGTATGGACCCGACGAACGCTCCTGGGTGAGGAGGAGCTTCATCCTGGACCCGGCCCTCCTGGCCGATTTCTACCGCCGTCACCCGGACAAGCCTGGTCGGGCGCCAGGAGGCGCCCGTTGAGGGGGGGGTCCTGTTGTGTGGGCCGCCAGAAGAGGAGGTACTGCTGGCCCACCACCAGAGGGCGCCCTGCCTGAAGTGCGGGCTTCAGGCACGAGAGGGCGCTGCCGCCACGGACACAGCCGGGGGTGACAGCTGTCACTCATTATCTCTTGACAGCTGTCACCCTTCTACACTTCATCATCCCACTCCATAAAGACCGGACGTCGTCTCCACCTCGTTGCCGAGATATCGTCTACCTTAGGAGGTAACCTTCTCAGCCTGCATATCCAGATAAGTGGTTACTCAGACACTGCACGAGTGTGTGTTAGAGGTGGAGGTGGAATTCCCACTGTTGTTGTTACTGGGTGTTCACACACCCACATCTGATTGTCTCTGCTCCTCGCCAGCAATACCAGATCCGACACGCGGAGACAGTGGCCACCTGGGGTGTTCGGGATTTGGCGGCTCCAGTATTCTCCAGGTTCGGTGGCGGAGGAAATCGTGTGGTTCCGGTTCTTCTCAGGACAGACGTCCTCTATCCTCGAGCCTGCCCACATGTCACCTTTGCTAATTGACTATTGTACATATTCTGTAATCTGCTGTGTTTGGTTGTGCTTTTCACAACAGTAAAGTGTTCATATTTGACTCTTTCATTGTCCGTTCATTTACGCCCCCTGTTGTGGGTCCGTGTCACTATACTTTCACGACACTGACGCGCCAAGCTGTTTATAAGGAAGCGTATCTGTCAACGCCTAGCAACACTTCTAGACCCCAGATTTAAATTACTCAGGTTCCATAGTTCCTCCAAGTGCCATCAGTAGACTGCGGTCAGAATGTGCGTCTGTAATCAGATGCACAAATAAGCCCCAACCAGGACCGTCTTCACAACAGCTGTCTGCACCCACTTCAGGCATGTTATTCAGCATTATTTGTTGTTTTTTGGAAATCATGTACTAAAATGCCAATTTGTTGTTTGTTAGATAACCTTTGGCAACATCTCAACATCGAAGTGGGCAGGCAGACCAAAAGTGCCACAGCTGATGCCATCTAGGACGTGCAGAGATACCTGGCAGAGAGCAATATTGCCAGGTCCCAGGATCCTATGAGATACTGGGACAATCAAAAGACAATATATCCACAGTTAAGGGAACGGTCACCATCTTGAAGAGAGCCCTCAGATACAATGCCAGTAATGATTAGGATGCAACTGTAGACCCCAGGTTTTGGACCCATTGCATTCTGTAAAAAAAAGAAATCTAAGAGAAATAATAAAAAAAAAAAAGGCAAGTAGAAGCACTCAGAGAGTGCAAACCTCCGCCAAGGCCATGGGGTCACTGACGCCATAACATCTACACGCCGTGGAATCATTGAACCTAAAAAAGTCTAACAATGATGTTTGCTCAGTAGTAAAAAAAAAGTTTCATCTGCTGTGACTGGATAGCATGTATCCTTAATGCTTGGCATCACAGTTTATTGCAACTTGCACCTTTCCCAGAAGCTACTGTCATCTAACACTGATATTGCATGTGCTTATAGACAAAAACAAATAAGGGACAAAATTCAATTTATTATTCTTTTCACTAAAAACATGGCGGACGTGAGTGTTTCAAGCTCCTCAGCGCGTGCTCGAGTTCGACTAAAACCTGAGGTGTACCAGACTGTTGATGGTAAAATTATTGTTGAAGATGAGCTTTTACATTTTCTTGCATTGAAGATAAGAACATTAAGCCAGGATGAGATTGTCCTGCTTGCTGGCAATTGTTTTGACTCAGAGTGGATTGAATCTTCAAAGAAAACTCTGTTTGAACTCAGCCCTACTACGCAGAACAGAACATCACGCATAAAGTGTTGCGAAAGTGTAGTGACACGGACCCACAACAGGGGGCGCAAATGAACGGCCAATAGATGAGCCAAAAAGTAACAATTTAATGTTGTGAAATGTGCACAACGAATATACAGACAATCTCAGAATATAATTACAGTCAATCCACAAAGGTGACGTGTGGGCAGGCTCGAGGATAGAAGACGTCTGTCCTGAGAAGAGCCGGAACCACATGATTTCCGCCACCACAGAACCTGGTGAATACTGGAGCCGCCAAGTCCCGAATTCCCAGGTGATCACCGTCCCCGACTGTCGGATCTGGTACTGCTGGCGAGAACAAAGACAGTCAAGTGTGGGTGTGTGTACACCCAGTAACAACAACGGTGGGAATGCCACCTCCACCTCTCACTCAGAATGCTGATATATTTACAGTAGTCCCTCAGAGGAAAAGAGTGCCGTCCTGCACTCACTCAGCCTCCACAGGAAGAGGGACCGGTACTCCTGCAAACACTCACAATATACAACTTAAGATAAACACAAATGGCTGATGATATTACCTCCAATGAAGTATGATATCTCGGCGATGAGGTGGAGATGACGTCTGGGTTTTATGGAGTGAGATGATGAAGAATGAGTGACAGCTGTCAGGAAGTAATGAGTAACAGCTGTCACTCCCGGCTGTGTCCGTGGCGGCAGCGCCCTCTCGTGCCTGAAGCCCGCACTTCAGGCAGGGCGCCCTCTGGTGGTGGGCCAGCAGTACCTCCTCTTCTGGCGGCCCACACAACAGGACCCCCCCCCTCAACGGGCGCCTCCTGGCGCCCGACCAGGTTTGTTGGGGTGTCGGCGGTAGAAGTCGGCCAGGAGGGCCGGATCCAGGATGAAGCTCCTCCTCACCCAGGAGCGTTCTTCGGGTCCATACCCTTCCCAGTCCACCAGATATTGGAACCCCCGGCCCATTCGACGGACGTCCAGGAGCCGGCGCACTGTCCAAGCCGGCTCCCCGTCAATGATCCAGGCAGGAGGCGGCGCCGGACCGGGAGCACAGAGGGGTGAGGTGTGGTGAGGTTTGATCCTGGAAACATGGAAGACCGGGTGGATCCGCAGTGAAGCTGGGAGCTGGAGCTTCACTGCGGCAGGGCTGAGGACTTTGAGGATACGAAAGGGGCCGATGAACCTGTCCATCAATTTAGGAGACTGTACTTGCAGGGGGATGTCCTTCGTTGACAACCACACCTCCTGCCCGGGCTGGTATGCAGGGGCCGGGGACCGCCGGCGGTCTGCATGGGTCTTGGCCGTCGTCCGGGCTTTCAACAAGGCAGAACGGGCGGTGCGCCACATCCGACGGCACCTCCGAAGATGGGCCCGGACCGAGGGCACACCGACCTCTCCCTCCACCATGGGAAACAATGGGGGCTGGCACCCCAAACACACCTCAAATGGGGAGAGGCCGGTGGCAGAAGACACCTGGCTGTCATGCGCATACTCGATCCAGGCCAGATGGTTACTCCAGGCCGTCGGGTGCGCGGATGTTACGCAGCGGAGGGTCTGTTCCAGTTCCTGGTTGGCCCGCTCTGCCTGTCCGTTCGTCTGTGGATGGTACCCGGACGAGAGGCTCACGGTGGCCCCCAGTTCCCTGCAGAAGCTCCTCCAGATGTGTGAGGAGAACTGGGGACCACGGTCAGAGACGATGTCGGTGGGTATCCCATGCAGACGGACGACGTGGTGGACCAGGAGGTCTGCTGTCTCCTGGGCTGTTGGGAGCTTCGGGAGGGCCACGAAGTGGGCCGCCTTGGAGAATCGGTCCACTATCGTGAAGATGGTGGTGTTGCCCTGGGACGGCGGGAGGCCCGTGACGAAATCCAGGCCGATGTGGGACCAGGGGCGATGAGGCACCGGTAACGGCTGGAGGAGTCCTTGGGACCTTTTATGGTCTGCCTTGCCCCTGGCACAGGTGGTGCAGGCCTGGATGTACTCCCGGACGTCGGCCTCCATAGACGCCCACCAGAAGCGCTGCCGGACAACTGCCACGGTCCTTCGCACCCCTGGATGACAGGAGAGCTTGGAACCGTGACAGAAGTCCAAGACTGCAGCTCTGGCCTCTGGTGGGACGTATAAACGGTTCTTCGGACCTGTACCTGGGTCCGGGCTCCGTGCCAGGGCCTCCTGGACGATCTTCTCCACGTCCCAGGTGAGGGTGGCCATGATAGTGGACTCTGGCAGGATGGGCTCCAGTGGATCCGACAGTGCAGTTTTGACCTCCTCTTCGTGTACCCGGGACAAGGCATCCGACCTCTGGTTCTTGGTCCCGGGGCGATAGGTGATCCGGAAGTCAAAACGCCCGAAGAACAGTGACCTAACGGGGTGTTAAATGCCGTCTTCCATTCGTCTCCCTTCCGGATCCGAACCAGGTGATACGCATTTCTAAGATCCAGCTTAGTAAAGATTTTGGCTCCATGCAGGGGGGTGAACACGGAATCCAACAATGGCAACGGGTATCGATTGCGAACCGTAATCTCATTCAGCCCCCTGTAATCAATGCATGGACGGAGTCCGCCATCTTTCTTGCCCACAAAAAAGAAACCTGCCCCCATCAGGGAGGTGGAGTTCCGGATTAGCCCGGCAGCTAATGAGTCCCGGATGTAGGTCTCCATTGATTCGCGCTCAGGTCGTGAGAGGTTGTACAGCCTGCTGGACGGGAACTCAGCGCCTGGAACCAAATCAATGGCACAATCGTACGGACGGTGCGGGGGAAGGGTGAGTGCCAGATCCTTGCTGAAGACGTCAGCAAGATCGTGGTACTCAACCGGCACTGCCGTCAGATTGGGAGGGACTTTGACCTCCTCCTTAGCCTGTAAACCGGGAGGAACCGAGGATCCTAAACACACCCGATGGCAGGTTTCGCTCCACTGAACCACCACCCCAGACGGCCAATCAATCCGGGGATTGTGCTTCAACATCCATGGGAAGCCCAAAATCACGCGGGAGGTAGAAGGAGTTACAAAAAACTCAATCTCCTCCCGATGGTTTCCAGACACCACCAGAGTTACTGGTTGTGTCTTGTGTGTGATTAAAGGGAGGAGGGTGCCATCTAGTGCCCGAACCTGCAATGGCGAAGGAAGCGCCACCAGAGGGAGCCCTACCTCCCTTGCCCATCTGCTGTCTAGCAAATTCCCTTCTGGGGGAGCTGTTGCCCCACGGAGCGCTGTGGTTGTGGAGCGTGGGGAGGGCGGCCCCTTTTCGAAACCGGAAGGGAGAGGGGCGGCGCGTATCTGACCACGTCCTTCGCCTCGCTCCCGACGGTGTTCCTCCAACCGATTGTCTAACCGTATAACGAGATCGATAAGCCCATCTAAATCCCGCGGTTCCTCCTTAGCAACCAAATGCTCCTTCAGGACTAACGACAGTCCGTTTATGAAGGCGGACCTCGCAGCCGTGATGCGGAAGTCCACTGCAAATTCGGCTGCACACCGGCGCCCCTGTCGCATTGACAGCAGCATTGTTGAAGCGGTCTCTCCTCTGTTAGGGTGATCAAACACTGTTCTGAACTCCCCCACAAACCCAGTGTATGCTGATAACAACCGTGAGTTCTGTTCCCAGAGCGCCGTAGCCCAGGCGCGTGCTTTACCCCGAAGCAGAGTAATCACATAAGCTATTTTACTAGCATCTGACGCGTACATGACGGGACGTTGTGCGAAGACGAGCGAACACTGCATGAGAAAGTCCGCGCACGTCTCCACACAACCTCCGTACGGCTCAGGAGGGCTTATGTATGCTTCAGGGGATGGTGGGAGGGGTTGTTGAACCACCACTGGAACGTTCATATTCTGCACAGGGTCGGCAGGAGGAGGAGCTGCTGCAGCGCCCTGAGCACTCGCCGCCATCTGTGCGGAGAGAGCCTCCACCCTGCGGTTCAGGAGGATGTTTTGCTCGGTCATTTGATCCAACCGAGCCGTAAAGGCAGTGAGAATGTGCTGTAGCTCACCAATCACGCCTCCTGCAGACGCCTGCGCTCCCTGCTCTCCCATTGGTCGTTCAACAGCCGGGTGACGCCCCTCGGAGTCCATGACGCTGGCCGAGATATCCTGTTGTGAAAGTGTAGTGACACGGACCCACAACAGGGGGCGCAAATGAACGGCCAATAGATGAGCCAAAAAGTAACAATTTAATGTTGTGAAATGTGCACAACGAACATACAGACAATCTCAGAATATAATTACAGTCAATCCACAAAGGTGACGTGTGGGCAGGCTCGAGGATAGAAGACGTCTGTCCTGAGAAGAGCCGGAACCACACGATTTCTGCCGCCACAGAACCTGGTGAATACTGGAGCCACCAAGTCCCGAATTCCCAGGTGATCACCGTCCCCGACTGTCGGATCTGGTACTGCTGGCGAGAACAAAGACAGTCAAGTGTGGGTGTGTGTACACCCAGTAACAACAACGGTGGGAATGCCACCTCCACCTCTCACTCAGAATGCTGATGTATTTACAGTAGTCCCTCAGAGGAAAAGAGTGCTGTCCTGCACTCACTCAGCCTCCACAGGAAGAGGGACCGGTACTCCTGCAAACACTCACAATATACAGCTTAAGATAAACACAAATGGCTGATGATATTACCTCCAATGAAGTATGATATCTCGGCGATGAGGTGGAGATGACGTCTGGGTTTTATGGAGTGAGATGATGAAGAATGAGTGACAGCTGTCAGGAAGTAATGAGTAACAGCTGTCACTCCCGGCTGTGTCCGTGGCAGCAGCGCCCTCTCGTGCCTGAAGCCCGCACTTCAGGCAGGGCACCCTCTGGTGGTGGGCCAGCAGTACCTCCTCTTCTGGCAGCCCACACAACATAAAGGTGCTCAGAAAGATATTAATAACATAAAGAGCTGCCTCAAAGTGCTGAATGAGTGTGGGGACAAAGTTCCCAGATTTGTCTCCCACCATTTGGATGAATTGCCACCGGTGACACTTACATCTATGGATGTATGCGGCCTACTCCGGAAAGTGGAGCAGCTGCACTCTGAGGTTTCTGCCATGAAACATGCGCTGCACCTGCAGGCCAACGCCAGCGAAGATCTGCGCGCTGTCACGGATGAGGTGAGCCGTCGACTTAGTGCCTTGGAGAAGCACGCTGACTACGTTGCATCGGACGGGCGTTTGGATGTGGAAGGTGCTAGTGGCACGGTATGGAACAGCACAGCGGTTGGTGTGCTGGCAGGGGGGGACGGGGGCACCAGGAAGTGAACACCAGGAACGCCTATCACAGGAACCGCCGCTTCAAACTGTGGAGATGGGTGAATTTGCAGCCACGTCTGGATTATCAACGCCTTCACTGGATTCTCTGAAGTGGAGCCTGGTAGTGAAGACAGGCCAACAGAAGCGCACTGAGCTGCCCGCTGATCCGAAGCAAGGATTATGCACCGGTAAATTAACATCGAGGCAGAAGAAAGCTGTAAAAACCATTGTGGGCACGGGATCAGCAAGGAATATTAAAGTGGTAACAACTAAGCTGGTGAGTGTTTTTGCTACCAAGTTCTCGCCGGAAATAGACCCTGAAACTCTGCGTGTTCATCTTGAGGAGAAACTCTCTTGTAAGGTTTTGTGTCAAAAGATTGTCACTGTGAATAACAGATACGCTTCGTTTAAAATATCCGCTGAATGTGAGGATGTGGGTGACATGTATAACCCAGAGTTGTGGCCAGCGGGAGCGTATGTACGGCGCTTCTTTGAACCCCGGAAAGTTGGTTTTATTGGTGCTAATGCCAACTCTGCTGTTCTACCTGCTGGGGCTTTAGATGTGCCTGCTACTGGTACGGTAGCCCAGGTCTGACACTGTGATCGTGTGCGTTTGGGTCAGAGCGCGGCGGATAGAGCTCGTCGTATTGTTGTGGATCAGTTGTTGGAGCACTGTGACATTCTGTGCCTGCAGGAAACTTTTTTGGCCAAGCAGGATCTTAAAGATCTTAATTTAATTAATGATAATTTTCATGGTGTAGGTGAATCTACTACTGATTTTTGCTTGGGTTTAAAGAAGGGTAGAGTTCCAGGAGGGGTGGCAATTCTGTGGAATAAGAAGCTGGATCCGGTAGTAAATGTTATTTGGCTTGGTGTGGACTGGTGTATTGCTGTGCACTTGAAGCTGTCTGATAAGGATTTGGTCATTTTAAATGTTTATACCCCTTTTGAAAGTCAGATAAATGAAGAGGACTATATGAATAAGTTAGCGTTTATTAGCTCTTTTTTGTTAAATGAACATTTTACAAGTGTTTTTATTGTTGGAGATATGAATGCTGATATTTCAGATGGGAGTTCAGTGTTTGCTAACCATCTGAAACATCTATGTAGAGATAATAATTTGATTCTGTCCAGCAGGGAGTTGTTGCCTCCTGATAGTTATACATATATTAGTGAGGTCTGGCACAACACATCCTGGTTGGATCACTGTCCTCAACAGCTGATGCGCATTCATCTTTAGTGCATATGGAAATTTTATATAACATATCAAATTCAGACCATATTCCTATTAAAGTTGTTATTAGATTTGATAAAATACCTGACACCTTTGAATGTGTAAACAAAAACAAATCTAACCCAGATCGAGTGGACTGGTCCTTTATAGTGGAGGAGGATATTGACTCCTATTTTAATTCTAGTGATCTACTGCTGAGTAATATACAACTGCCCAGAGAGGCAATACTCTGCACAATCAGTAGCTGTTCTAATGCAGATCATAAAGCTGACATCTCTACAATGTATAATGATATTGTTACAGCTTTACTTAATGCTGGTGAGCCTCTTCTGAAGCTTAAAAATAAGAGGAGACGTAGACCTGGCTGGAACACACGTGGCTGAACTCCATGCAGAAGCATGTACAGCTGCTAAATTATGGGCAGTGTCTGGTAAACCCAGACATGGACCTATTTTTGAACACAAGAAGCTTACAAATAGAAAATATAAATACGCTATACGGTACATTAATAAAAATGAACAATGTCTGTGGGCTGATGCCATGGCCAATAATTTTTTAGGTTAAAAACAACAAAGCCTTTTGGAAAGAGGTACGCATTATTAATAACTGCAAACCATCATTGCCATGTACAGTAGATGGCGTCTCTGGTGTAAATGAAATTACTACACTTTGGCAACGACACTATGAAAGATTATTTAATTGTGTCCCGTCTGAGTCTTACCAAGTAAACTCTGTTGAAGGTGTGAATATAATAAAGACACATGAGGTGGTTCAAGCTGTTAGAAATGTATCAGTTAATCTGTCTTCCGGCTTGGATTCCATCTCTGCTGAGCATCTTAAATTTGCTAGTTTAAGGTTGGCTCCTCTTCTTGCCCTATGCTTCACTGCCTTCATGGTCCATGGCTATCTTCCTGACTCCATGATGACAGTGTTGCTGGTTCCTGTTATTAAGGATAAAGCAGGGAAATTATGCAGCTCTGACAATTACAGACCTATTGCTCTTGCTAATGTACTGTCTAAAGTAAGTAAGTCTCTTCGGCTGCTCCCTTGTTTGCACTCGGGGTCGCCACAGCACCGGTTTTACGCCGGATGCCCTTCCTGACGCAACTCCACATTACATGGAGAAATGTGGCAGGGGTGGGATTTGAACCCAGAACCTTCCGAACTGAAACCAAGCGCATTAACCACTTGGCCACCACCCCTGCTCAATGTACTGTCTAAAGTACTTGAGCAAATTCTTCTGGAGAGAGTTAATACTCTGACTATCTCCTCAGAATATCAATTTGGATTTAAAGCCATGCATAGTACTGATTTGTGTATATATGTTTTAAAAGAATTATTGAGCGATTTATAAAGGGAAAAACTCATCAATATTCTTGTGCTTCATGGATGCTTCTAAGGCATTTAATCGTGTGAACCATGGAAAACTGTTTAGAAAATTGAGTGATGCTGGCGTTCCCAAATCCATAGTGAGGCTACTAATGTATTGGTATGCACATCAAAAAATGCAGGTGAAATGGGGTAATTGTATATCCTCTCCTTTTCAATCAATCAATCAATCAATTTTTTTATATAGCGCCAAATCACAACAAACAGTTGCCCCAAGGCGCTTTATATTGTAAGGCAAGGCCATACAATAATTATGTAAAACCCCAACGGTCAAAACGACCCCCTGTGACCAAGCACTTGGCTACAGTGGGAAGGAAAAACTCCCTTTTAACAAGAAGAAACCTCCAGCAGAACCAGGCTCAGGGAGGGGCAGTCTTCTGCTGGGACTGGTTGGGGCTGAGGGAGAGAACCAGGAAAAAGACATGCTGTGGAGGGGAGCAGAGATCGATCACTAATGATTAAATGCAGAGTGGTGCATACAGAGCAAAAAGAGAAAGAAACGGTGCATCATGGGAACCCCCCAGCAGTCTACGTCTATAGCAGCATAACTAAGGGATGGTTCAGGGTCACCTGATCCAGCCCTAACTATAAGCTTTAGCAAAAAGGAAAGTTTTAAGCCTAATCTTAAAAGTAGAGAGGGTGTCTGTCTCCCTGATCTGAATTGGGAGCTGGTTCCACAGGAGAGGAGCCTGAAAGCTGAAGGCTCTGCCTCCCATTCTACTCTTACAAACCCTAGGAACTACAAGTAAGCCTGCAGTCTGAGAGCGAAGCGCTCTATTGGGGTGATATGGTACTACGAGGTCCCTAAGATAAGATGGGACCTGATTATTCAAAACCTTATAAGTAAGAAGAAGAATTTTAAATTCTATTCTAGAATTAACAGGAAGCCAATGAAGAGAGGCCAATATGGGTGAGATATGCTCTCTCCTTCTAGTCCCCGTCAGTACTCTAGCTGCAGCATTTTGAATTAACTGAAGGCTTTTTAGGGAACTTTTAGGACAACCTGATAATAATGAATTACAATAGTCCAGCCTAGAGGAAATAAATGCATGAATTAGTTTTTCAGCATCACTCTGAGACAAGACCTTTCTAATCTTAAAGATATTGCGCAAATGCAAAAAAGCAGTCCTACATATTTGTTTAATATGCGCTTTGAATGACATATCCTGATCAAAAATGACTCCAAGATTTCTCACAGTATTACTAGAGGTCAGGGTAATGCCATCCAGAGTAAGGATCTGGTTAGACACCATGTTTCTAAGATTTGTGGGGCCAAGTACAATAACTTCAGTTTTATCTGAGTTTAAAAGCAGGAAATTAGAGGTCATCCATGTCTTTATGTCTGTAAGACAATCCTGCAGTTTAGCTAATTGGTGTGTGTCCTCTGGCTTCATGGATAGATAAAGCTGGGTATCATCTGCGTAACAATGAAAATTTAAGCAATACCGTCTAATAATACTGCCTAAGGGAAGCATGTATAAGTGAATAAAATTGGTCCTAGCACAGAACCTTGTGGAACTCCATAATTAACTTTAGTCTGTGAAGAAGATTCCCCATTTACATGAACAAATTGTAATCTATTAGACAAATATGATTCAAACCACCGCAGCGCAGTGCCTTTAATACCTATGGCATGCTCTAATCTCTGTAATAAAATTTTATGGTCAACAGTATCAAAAGCAGCACTGAGGTCTAACAGAACAAGCACAGAGATGAGTCCACTGTCCGAGGCCATAAGAAGATCATTTGTAACCTTCACTAATGCTGTTTCTGTACTATGATGAATTCTAAAACCTGACTGAAACTCTTCAAATAGACCATTCCTCTGCAGGTGATCAGTTAGCTGTTTTACAACTACCCTTTCAAGAATTTTTGAGAGAAAAGGAAGGTTGGAGATTGGCCTATAATTAGCTAAGATAGCTGGGTCAAGTGATGGCTTTTTAAGTAATGGTTTAATTACTGCCACCTTAAAAGCCTGTGGTACATAGCCAACTAACAAAGATAGATTGATCATATTTAAGATCGAAGCATTAAATAATGGTAGGGCTTCCTTGAGCAGCCTGGTAGGAATGGGGTCTAATAAACATGTTGATGGTTTGGATGAAGTAACTAATGAAAATAACTCAGACAGAACAATCGGGGAGAAAGAGTCTAACCAAATACCGGCATCACTGAAAGCAGCCAAAGATAATGATACGTCTTTGGGATGGTTATGAGTAATTTTTTCTCTAATAGTTAAAATTTTGTTAGCAAAGAAAGTCATGAAGTCATTACTAGTTAAAGTTAATGGAATACTCAGCTCAATAGAGCTCTGACTCTTTGTCAGCCTGGCTACAGTGCTGAAAAGAAACCTGGGGTTGTTCTTATTTTCTTCAATTAGTGATGAGTAGAAAGATGTCCTAGCTTTACGGAGGGCTTTTTTTTTTATAGAGCAACAGACTCTTTTTCCAGGCTAAGTGAAGATCTTCTAAATTAGTGAGACGCCATTTCCTCTCCAACTTACGGGTTATCTGCTTTAAGCTACGAGTTTGTGAGTTATACCACGGAGTCAGGCACTTCTGATTTAAAGCTCTCTTTTTTAGAGGAGCTACAGCATCCAAAGTTGTCTTCAATGAGGATGTAAAACTATTGACGAGATACTCTATCTCACTTACAGAGTTTAGGTAGCTACTCTGCACTGTGTTGGTATATGGCATTAGAGAACATAAAGAAGGAATCATATCCTTAAACCTAGTTACAGCGCTTTCTGAAAGACTTCTAGTGTAATGAAACTTATTCCCCACTGCTGGGTAGTCCATCAGAGTAAATGTAAATGTTATTAAGAAATGATCAGACAGAAGGGAGTTTTCAGGGAATACTGTTAAGTCTTCTATTTCCATACCATAAGTCAGAACAAGATCTAAGATATGATTAAAGTGGTGGGTGGACTCATTTACTTTTTGAGCAAAGCCAATAGAGTCTAATAATAGATTAAATGCAGTGTTGAGGCTGTCATTCTCAGCATCTGTGTGGATGTTAAAATCGCCCACTATAATTATCTTATCTGAGCTAAGCACTAAGTCAGACAAAAGGTCTGAAAATTCACAGAGAAACTCACAGTAACGACCAGGTGGACGATAGATAATAACAAATAAAACTGGTTTTGGGACTTCCAATTTGGATGGACAAGACTAAGAGTCAAGCTTTCAAATGAATTAAAGCTCTGTCTGGGTTTTTGATTAATTAATAAGCTGGAATGGAAGATTGCTGCTAATCCTCCGCCCCGGCCCGTGCTACGAGCATTCTGACAGTTAGTGTGACTCGGGGGTGTTGACTCATTTAAACTAACATATTCATCCTGCTGTAACCAGGTTTCTGTAAGGCAGAATAAATCAATATGTTGATCAATTATTATATCATTTACCAACAGGGACTTAGAAGAGAGAGACCTAATGTTTAATGGACCACATTTAACTGTTTTAGTCTGTGGTGCAGTTGAAGGTGCTATATTATTTTTTCTTTTTGAATTTTTATGCTTAAATAGATTTTTGCTGGTTATTGGTAGTCTGGGAGCAGGCACCGTCTCTACGGGGATGGGGTAATGAGGGGATGGCAGGGGGAGAGAAGCTGCAGAGAGGTGTGTAAGACTACAACTCTGCTTCCTGGTCCCAACCCTGGATAGTCACGGTTTGGAGGATTTAAGAAAATTGGCCAGATTTCTAGAAATGAGAGCTGCTCCATCCAAAGTGGGATGGATGCCGTCTCTCCTAACAAGACCAGGTTTTCCCCAGAAGCTTTGCCAATTATCTATGAAGCCCACCTCATTTTTTGGACACCACTCAGACAGCCAGCAATTCAAGGAGAACATGCGGCTAAACATGTCACTCCCGGTCTGATTGGGGAGGGGCCCAGAGAAAACTACAGAGTCCGACATTGTTTTTGCAAAGTTACACACCGATTTAATGTTAATTTTAGTGACCTCCGATTGGCATAACCGGGTGTCATTACTGCCGACGTGAATTACAATCTTACCAAATTTACGCTTAGCCTTAGCCAGCCGTTTCAAATTTCCTTCAATGTCGCCTGCTCTGGCCCCCGGAAGACAATTGACTATGGTTGCTGGTGTCGCTAACTTCACATTTCGCAAAACAGAGTCGCCAATAACCAGAGTTTGATCCTCGGCGGGTGTGTCGCCGAGTGGGTAAAAACGGTTAGAGATGTGAACGGGTTGGCGGTGTACACGGGGCTTCTGTTTAGGGCTACGCTTCCTCCTCACAGTCACCCAGTCAGCCTGCTTTCCCGGCTGCTCGGGATCTGCCAGGGGGTAACTAACGGCGGCTAAGCTACCTTGGTCCGCACCGACTACAGGGGCCTGGCTAGCTGTAGAATTTTCCATGGTGCGGAGCCGAGTCTCCAATTCGCCCAGCCTGGCCTCCAAAGCTACGAATAAGCTACACTTATAAGTACCATTACTGCTAAAGGAGGCCGAGGAATAACTAAACATTTCACACCCAGAGCAGAAAAGTGCGGGAGAGACAGGAGAAGCCGCCATGCTAAATCGGCTAAGAGCTAGTAGCTACGCTAAGCTAGCAGATTCCTAAAAACACGCAAAGTGAATAATGTGTAAATAATTTAGAGGTGATTCAGCAGAAGGAGTGCTTTAGTTAAGGCACGTAAAGATTACACTGGGAAACAAATCGTAATCTAGATAACTAGATCAATCTAACTACGCAGATTAAACAGATACAGAAAAACACCGCTGTGCTCCGGAACAGGAAGTGATACAATACCGCAGTGAGAGCCAACCACCAGTCACACAAGAAGCACAACACCTGTCCAATAAGCACAGACTCAGTTTCACACTCTTTGCAAAAATGTCCACACAGTGATTTGCAAAACTCAACATGCATTTTCACTCCTTAGACTCGGATAAGGATTGTGAAGTTGCTTCCTTCTCATTACAAAGCCCCGGCTTGCCAATAACACTAATGAACAAACTGTATCATCACATCTGCCAGGTGTGGAAGCTCACATGTGCTTAACTGAAAATACAGCACTCAGGTATGTAGGTGATATTTGTTACAGTATTGTTCTTGTTGTTACTTTACTTTTTCTTCAGAGTTGCTGTAAGTGCATGTACTTTGTGCAGTAATTTTTATTTGTCTACACTTTACATTGGTAAGAAAAACTACTATGTTGTTCTGATTTTCATTGTTGATTAATACGTTAACTGTAACTGAGTGGTAAGAATTTATTTTTTTTCAGTCTGCAGTATCAGTGTTGTGCAGTACTTGGTAAGTTTATAGTATTTGTGTACTTTCTCTGTATACCTCAAAGTAATCATGAAGAATTTTGTGGGTTTGTTAGTGTAAATCTCTGCCAGCTCTGACTGTAACACTGTTCCTCACAAATTACAAACTCAAACTATTCCACACTTTCAAATTTATTCAAAGTCACAGTGGAAATCAGGCCTGGATTCTGAAGAACTTCTCACACATGAGAGCCGCCCATTCAGAACCCAGGACAGTGGATACAATTATACAGTACAAAAATACAGTTTTGTAAAACTCAACATGGGTGTAACAAAAAGGCGGACCTTATTTTGCAAAATCCTTTCCTTATTGGTCCCCGTAGGCATTCGAGGGAGGTCCCACCCCCTGCCACTGACCTGCACGATAACGGGACGTTTATGATTTATAATATAACCTGAATCTCTTTGTTCTGAGTGGTAAAAATCGTTTAAATCCAGTTTGACATGCACATTCCAACAAGTAACAGGCAAAAAGTATGTGAGACTCAGAATATAATCCTAAGTAAAATTAATACCAAAACAAATATAACAATCGTTAAACACACAAATATACTCGTATCTAACAGTCAATATCTTTTTGTCATCTAAATGATCCCTTCCATAAAAATGTCTGGGGAAAAAAGTCAAGCACATGCTGTTTCCTAAAATTGGGGTTTTACCTAATGTGTTTTGTGTTGATTACAGTCGTGTGTAACTGACTGGAACAGTGTCTGAACATTTGAAGACTGTTAGTGAGATGTATGTTTTGAATGAAGTGTCATTTTGTAAACCATAAACCAGGAGTAATGCAAATTTAGTGTAGTGTTTGGATAATTGTGTGAATATTTTGAAAAAGCAGCCTGTTTTCAAAATCGCATGTAAACTATTGGGAAAAAAAAAAAACCCTTAAACTATAAACAAAAATATTTCACCAATCGAATTCTGAGGTTTTGAAACTAAAATCCATGGATCTGAGTGTTTACTGCCCTCAAGTGGACATGATGCTGAACAACAACGCCATGAATTTCAGTCAGAATAATGCAAACAATTAGAACAGATTCTAAAATACGTAATATAAATATATAAGACTATTGCCATCCACAAAAAATACAGCTGCTTGAATTTAAAGGAAATCATGATGACTCACTGCCCTCTGGTGGACACAATAGTGAACTAAAACATAAATCTCCGCCATACATAAATAATTTTTAAATATTCACAAATATACAAAACACCACATTAAGGATTACAGCATGAATAATAATTATGATAATTAATTAAAACAGGAATGGTTTTACATTTGGAGTCCACCAACATTTTTCCCCTCATATCTTCTAACTGATTTTTCACTAGTTTTGCATTTGGTTGGGGTCAGTGTCACCACTGGTACCATGGTGTGGTACCTGGACCCAACACAGACACCAATATGTGCCTTTGCCAGAAGGTTTGCTGTTTCTCCCAGCACAGTCTCAAGAGCATGGAGGAGATTCCAGGAGACAGACAGTTATTCTAGGACAGCTGGACAGGGCCACAGAATGTCCTTCACCCATCAACAGGACCGGGATCTGCTCCTTTGTGCAGGAGGAACAGGATGATCACTGCCAGAGTCCTACAAAATTATCTCCAGCAGGCCACTGGTGTGACTGTCTCTGACCAAACCATCAGAAACAGACTTCATGAGGGGACCTGAGGGCCTGACGTCCTGTAGTGGGCGCTGTGCTCACTGACCGGCACCGTGGAGCTCGACTGACATTTTCCATCAAACACCTGAATTGGTTGGTCCACCACTATGTTTTTCACAGATGAGAGCAGGTTCAACCTGAGCACATGTGACAGACGTGAAAGAGTCTGGAGAAGCTGTGGAGAACGTTATGCTGCCTATAACATCACTCAGCACGACCAGTTTGGTGGGTCAGTGATGGTCTGGGGAGGCATCTCCCTGGAAGGACACACAGACATCTACAGACTAAATAACAGCACCCTGACTGATATCAGGTATCAGGATGAAGTCTTTGAACTCACTGTCAGAGAACTGATTTCCTCCTTCATAGTTCTGACCCACAAATCTGAATTTGATGACTTCATGGCCTCCTTCAGAGTTCGGTGTATATCAGATATAACTTCTCCTCTCCCTTCTTGGATAACATGGATTGTGTGGACTCTCACTCGCCCCTGTAGTTGTATCCATGTCACTAATCTCTGCTTTAGGCTCCTGTCTGATTGGTTTTATGATGTCAGTTTTTGGTTGGTGGCTTTCAGTCGTACTGAAACACCGTGTCTTAACATAATGGAGGAACAAACTCACACACAGTCTCAGTTTGACTGGCAGGAAAACTGCTCACAGGAGCAAAGTTACAGTCATTTATTGATTATCTGGTGCACTCAGACAATGACAGCAGTGTGAAGAGCACATTCAGTTCAACATCTTTGAATTACAGCAGGGGTGGATTCAGGTGTGTTGGAGCAGGGAGACAACTAAGAGTGTCAGGAATGTGGCTCTCGAGGACCGAACTTGGCCACCCCTGAATTACAGATGGAGAGAATATAGCTTTTATTTGTTCCCCCTTTCTTTTCATGTCTTTACGCTCCAGGTCCAGTAGGTGCCAATAATGCAACGATTTGTTCATCGCCGCCATTAGAATCCAATGAAGAAGAACTTTCCTTTTGTCGTCTGAAGCATAGACATATACGTAGACGCCTCATGGACTGCCGCTGACGTATCAGCCGGCAGCCATCTTGGATGGGTCCCAATTGGGTCCCAGTGCATTTATTTGAACTGAGGAAGGTGTGGATCCCCAATTACAATAATCCGTAACTCCCCAAATTTTTACCCAGTTTTCCCACGGTTTGGTTTGATAGAAACAGCAGAGATTCAGTTACGATACAGGATGCTATCACATATTAAAAATACGTACTTTTTTACTGAAATACTTTGTCTTATGCTCTTTAACAAAGACATATGGTATGGCACATAGACAGATGTATAAATTAATTTTATAATTTAGTAAAGAAACAAGTTTGGATTGTTCATTTGAATTTATTCCTCTCTCTCTCTCTCTCTCTCTCTCTCTCTCTCTCTCTCTCTCTCTCTCTCTCTCTCTCTCACACACACACACACACACACACACACACAGAGGACATCACTTTAATTTCCTCTGCTTCGCTCACCAGGTTTTGTTACAAAGTTGAATCAAAAAATCGACACGCACATCCAAAATGTGTAAAACGACATGCTGGATCAAGGTGAGACAAATATTAAAGCAAAAATCCGCACAACCTAAGCGCTCCCATGCAAAAATAAATAAATAAGCTTTTATTAGACACCCTAATCATTTTTTTTTAAAACTGTGTTGCACAGCTTCTTGTGTGTGCTGGCACTCTGTAACTCCAGTGGAGTTAATTTTGTGATGTGGTGCTGCCTTTCTTTGTTAAATACAGACACCACTCACTTCCAAAGAAGTGTGAAACACAAGCGCATAACAAGTGAATGGAAATGCGCACAAATGCACTATTCCTTTTGCTGAATTAACAAAAATTCACTTGAGTTGCGATACTAGTTGGATGGGAGAGACCCATCCAATATGGCTGCGACGATGGATTACTTTGCAGCAAGTTATGAGGCGTCTACGTATTTAATGTCTATGTCTGAAGCATTGCTCAAGCTAGTTAGCTGGGGACCATAGACATGATATACGTATATAGTGCTGGAAAGTCTTCATCAAACTTCACTCTGTGATCCTCGAATATGTTTTTTTTTTTTTTGAAGAGCTCCAGAAGCACAAAGGTCGACAGTAAAAGGAGAAGAGACATAAAAGGTGAAGTTAGCGGTGGAACAGCTGAGAAGGTTGTTGAAACAGCAGCTAACTGCTGCTAATCGAGTTGTGGACATATCTGGTGCAGTTGTGTCTTTTGGACGATCGTCTGCGTCTTTTCAATCAATCAATCAATTTTTTTTATATAGCGCCAAATCACAACAAACAGTTGCCCCAAGGCGCTTTATATTGTAAGGCAAGGCCATACAATAATTACGTAAAAACCCCAACGGTCAAAACGACCCCCTGTGAGCAAGCACTTGGCGACAGTGGGAAGGAAAAACTCCCTTTTAACAGGAAGAAACCTCCAGCAGAACCAGGCTCAGGGAGGGGCAGTCTTCTGCTGGGACTGGTTGTGGCTGAGGGAGAGAACCAGGAAAAAGACATGCTGTGGAGGGGAGCAGAGATCGATCACTAATGATTAAATGCAGAGTGGTGCATACAGAGCAAAAAGAGAAAGAAACACTCAGTGCATCATGGGAACCCCCCAGCAGTCTAAGTCTATAGCAGCATAACTAAGGGATGGTTCAGGGTCACCTGATCCAGCCCTAACTATAAGCTTTAGCAAAAAGGAAAGTTTTAAGCCTAATCTTAAAAGTAGAGAGGGTGTCTGTCTCCCTGATCCGAATTGGGAGCTGGTTCCACAGGAGAGGAGCCTGAAAGCTGAAGGCTCTGCCTCCCATTCTACTCTTAAAGGTCCCTAAGATAAGATGGGACCTGATTATTCAAAACCTTATAAGTAAGAAGAAGAATTTTAAATTCTATTCTAGAATTAACAGGAAGCCAATGAAGAGAGGCCAATATGGGTGAGATATGCTCTCTCCTTCTAGTCCCCGTTAGTACTCTAGCTGCAGCATTTTGAATTAACTGAAGGCTTTTCAGGGAACTTTTAGGACAACCTGATAATAATGAATTGCAACAGTCCAGCCTAGAGGAAATAAATGCATGAATTAGTTTTTCAGCATCACTCTGAGACAAGACCTTTCTAATTTTAGAGATATTGTGTAAATGCAAAAAGCAGTCCTACATATTTGTTTAATATGCGCATTGAATGACATATCCTGATCAAAAATGACTCCAAGATTTCTCACAGTATTACTAGAGGTCAGGGTAATGCCATCCAGAGTAAGGATCTGGTTAGACACCATGCTTCTAAGATTTGTGGGGCCAAGTACAATAACTTCAGTTTTATCTGAGTTTAAAAGCAGGAAATTAGAGGTCATCCATGTCTTTATGTCTGTAAGACAATCCTGCAGTTTAGCTAATTGGTGTGTCCTCTGGTTTCATGGATAGATAAAGCTGGGTATCATCTGCGTAACAATGAAAATTTAAGCAATGCCGTCTAATAATACTGCCTAAGGGAAGCATGTATAAAGTGAATAAAATTGGTCCTAGCACAGAACCTTGTGGAACTCCATAATTAACCTTAGTCTGTGAAGAAGATTCCCCATTTACATGAACAAATTGTAATCTATTAGATAAATATGATTCAAACCACCGCAGCGCAGTGCCTGTAATACCTATGGCATGCTCTAATCTCTGTAATAAAATTTTATGGTCAACAGTATCAAAAGCAGGTCTAACAGAACAAGCACAGAGATGAGTCCACTGTCTGAGGCCATAAGAAGATCATTTGTAACCTTCACTAATGCTGTTTCTGTACTATGATGAATTCTAAAACCTGACTGAAACTCTTCAAATAGACCATTCCTCTGCAGATGATCAGTTAGCTGTTTAACAACTACCCTTTCAAGAATTTTTGAGAGAAAAGGAAGGTTGGAGATTGGCCTATAATTAGCTAAGATAGCTGGGTCAAGTTATGGCTTTTTAAGTAATGGTTTAATTACTGCCACCTTAAAAGCCTGTGGCACATAGCCAACTAATAAAGATAGATTGATCATATTTAAGATCGAAGCATTAAATAATGGTAGGGCTTCCTTGAGCAGCCTGGTAGGAATGGGGTCTAATAGACATGCTGATGGTTTGGATGAAGTAACTAATGAAAATAACTCAGACAGAACAATCGGAGAGAAAGAGTCTAACCAAATACCGGCATCACTGAAAGCAGCCAAAGATAACGATACGTCTTTGGGATGGTTATGAGTAATTTTTTTCTCTAATAGTTAAAATTTTATTAGCAAAGAAAGTCATGAAGTCATTACTAGTTAAAGTTAAAGGAATACTCGGCTCAATAGAGCTCTGACACTTTGTCAGCCTGGCTACAGTGCTGAAAAGAAACCTGGGGTTCTTATTTTCTTCAATTAGTGATGAGTAGTAAGATGTCCTAGCTTTACGGAGGGCTTTTTTATAGAGCAACAGACTCTTTTTCCAGGCTAAGTGAAGATCTTCTAAATTAGTGAGACGCCATTTCCTCTCCAACTTACGGGTTATCTGCTTTAAGCTGCGAGTTTGTGAGTTATACCACAGAGTCAGGCACTTCTGATTTAAAGCTCTCTTTTTCAGAGGAGCTACAGCATCCAAAGTTGTCTTCAATGAGGATGTAAAACTATTGACGAGATACTCTATCGCACTTACAGAGTTTAGGTAGCTACTCTGCACTGTGTTGGTATATGGCATTAGAGAACATAAAGAAGGAATCATATCCTTAAACCTAGTTACAGCGCTTTCTGAAAGACTTCTAGTGTAATGAAACTTATTCCCCACTGCTGGGTAGTCCATCAGAGTAAATGTAAATGTTATTAAGAAATGATCAGACAGAAGGGAGTTTTCAGGGAATACTGTTAAGTCTTCAATTTCCATACCATAAGTCAGAACAAGATCTAAGATATGATTAAAGTGGTGGGTGGACTCATTTACATTTTGAGCAAAGCCATTCGAGTCTAATAATAGATTAAATGCAGTGTTGAGGCTGTCATTCTCAGCATCTATGTGGATGTTAAAATCGCCCACTATAATGATCTTATCTGAGCTAAGCACTAAGTCAGACAAAAGGTCTGAAAATTCACAGAGAAACTCACAGTAACGACCAGGTTGACGATAGATAATAACAAATAAAACTGGTTTTTGGGACTTCCAATTTGGATGGACAAGACTATGAGTCAAGCTTTCAAATGAATTAAAGCTCTGTCTGGGTTTTGGATTAATTAATAAGCTGGAATGGAAGATTGCTGCTAATCCTCCGCCTCGGCCCGTGCTACGAGCGTTCTGGCAGTTAATGTGACTCGGGGGTGTTGACTCATTTAAACTAACATATTCATCCTGCTGTAACCAGGTTTCTGTAAGGCAGAATAAATCAATATGTTGATCAATTATTATATCATTTACTAACAGGGACTTAGAAGAGAGAGACCTAATGTTTAATAGACCACATTTAACTGTTTTAGTCTGTGGTGCAGTTGAAGGTGCTATATTATTTTTTCTTTTTGAATTTTTATGCTTAAATAGATTTTTGCTGGTTATTGGTGGTCTGGGAGCAGGCACCGTCTCTATGGGGATGGGATAATGAGGGGATGGCAGGGGGAGAGAAGCTGCAGAGAGGTGTGTAAGACTACAACTCTGCTTCCTGGTCCCAACCCTGGATAGTCACGGTTTGGAGGATTTAAGAAAATTGGCCAGATTTCTAGAAATGAGAGCTGCTCCATCCAAAGTGGGATGGATGCCATCTCTCCTAACAAGACCAGGTTTTCCCCAGAAGCTTTGCCAATTATCTATGAAGCCCACCTCATTTTTTGGACACCACTCAGACAGCCAGCAAGGAGAACATGCGGCTAAACATGTCACTCCCGGTCTGATTGGGGAGGGGCCCAGAGAAAACTACAGAGTCCGACATTGTTTTTGCAAAGTTACACACCGATTCAATGTTAATTTTAGTGACCTCCGATTGGCGTAACCAGGTGTCATTACTGCCGACGTGAATTACAATCTTACCAAATTTACGCTTAGCCTTAGCCAGCAGTTTCAAATTTCCTTCAATGTCGCCTGCTCTGGCCCCCGGAAGACAATTGACTATGGTTGCTGGTGTCGCTAACTTCACATTTCTCAAAACAGAGTCGCCAATAACCAGAGTTTGTTCCTCGGCGGGTGTGTCGCCGAGTGGGGAAAAACGGTTAGAAATGTGAACGGGTTGGCGGTGTACACGGGGCTTCTGTTTAGGGCTACGCTTCCTCCTCACAGTCACCCAGTCGGCCTGCTTTCCCGGCTGCTCGGGATCTGCCAGAGGGAAACTAACGGCGGCTAAGCTACCTTGGTCCGCACCGACTACAGGGGCCTGGCTAGCTGTAGAATTTTCCACGGTGCGGAGCCGAGTCTCCAATTCGCCCAGCCTGGCCTCCAAAGCTACGAATAAGCTACACTTATTACAGGTACCATTACTGCTAAAGGAGGCAGAGGAATAACTAAACATTTCACATCCAGAGCAGAAAAGTGTGGGAGAGACAGGAGAAGCCGCCATGCTAAACCGGCTAAGAGCTAGTAGCTGCGCTAAGCTAGCGGATTCCTAAAAACACGCAAAGTGAATAACGTGTAAATAATTTAGAGGTGATTCAGCAGAGGGAGTGCTTTAGTTAAGGCACGTGAAGATAACACTGTGAAACAAATCGTTATCTAGGTAACTAGATCAATCTAACTGCGCAGATTAAACAGCTAACAGATACAGCAAAACACAGCTGTGCTCCGGAACAGGAAGCGATACAATACTGCAGTGAGACAAGTAGTGAGTATTGGTTTGGGACATCCCTAGTTTTTAGTTTTTCACCACTTGGTTGTTGACTCTCTTTCTTTTGTGTGTTTTAAAGTCTTTCTACAGACATGTCTGAAGTCCAGCAGCTGAGGGACATGCTGAAACTACAGCTAACACCTGCTGATGAAGGAATGATCATAGACCAGGAAGAAGAAATGTGCCATTTAAAAGAAGAAAACAAAAGAGGTAAAGGGATGTAACAAAAGCTGACTCAAGTCATTGAAACTCAAGTGGGTTCTTGTTGATATTCATAATGGGGAAAATATCTGCTCACACAAATATGTGGATTTAAAAAACTTCAGCATTTTCTTTATCTGTTAGTCTGTTCCTCTTGTTTGGCCTTGAAGGCTTTCATGTCGTTGTCAGTGCCTAAAAAAAAAAAAAAAAAGAAAATCAGTAAATAATTGGTGTCAGAAGAAATTCACCTCCAGATGATGTGTCTTCAGTCCTCTGTGCCACGACAAACCTGCCTCAAGGCACTTCACACAAGTAAGGTTTAACCTTACAACCACTGGAGCAAACACACAGGTGACAATGGTAAGGAAAAACTTCCTCTGATGATGATGAGGAAGAAACCTCAAGCAGACATACTCAAAGGGGTGACCCGCTGCTTAGGCCATTCTAACAGTTACAATGTTTTTACAAAGACTAACAAAGTTTCATCTCACCTGTGGTCACGAGGGTTGGGTCATGACCAAAAGAACCAGATCGCAGGTACAAGTGGCTGAAATGGGCTTCCTCAGGAGGGTGGCTGGTTTCTCCCTTAGAGATGGGGTGAGAAGTTCAGTCATCCGTGGGGAGCTCGGAGTAGAGTCGCTGCTTCTTCGCATTGAAAGGAGCCAGCTGAGGTGGTTCGGGCATCTGGTAAGGATGCCTCCGGAGTGCCTCCCTAGGGAGGTGTTCCCAGGCACATCCATCTGGGAGGAGACTCCGGGAAGACCCGTGACTAGGTGGAGAGATTACATCTCCACACTGGCCTAGGAACGCCTTAGGATCCCCCAGTCAGAGGTGGTTAATGTGACACGGGAAAGGGAAGCCTGGGGGGCCCCTGCTGGTGCTGTTGCCCCTACGACCCGAACCCGGAAAAGTGGTTGAAGAATGTAGGGCAGTCACAATTATTACAATATTCGCCAATCGCGATTATTTTTCATATTTGCAAATATTTGTCATATTCGTGATTACCGTGAATTATTTATTTTCTCCACAAAGTTGCATAAAACGACTCGGAATCTGACGTCATCATTCTGTGCCGGCAGCAACAGCCGCACACAGTGTCGCAGCCTCTCACTCCGTTTCCCACCCTACTCAGCGTGCCGCTCTCATAAACTAAGCTTGTGGCCCTCGTGAGCATGTGTCCATTTCCCTCTCGTCTTGGTCAGATGGTTAGCAAGGCTAGGACAATAACATGAAGGGTGAGGAGGTTTTAAGCCTAATGATAAGGGAGAGCCCAGTAACGTGGAGGAAGCGATATGTAAACTTTGGCATAAAAAAGTTGAAACAACATCTACAGACCCACCATCCACAGCAATACGCCGAACTTGGAAAGACCACACCAGCACAATCACCAGCCAGTCCAACAGCAGCTGGTGCATCCCGTCAACTGGCTCTTGTCGAATGTGACTTTGCTTCAATGCTTGCCGTGTTGCAGCAGATTGATCACAATAAACCCTTTTAAGGAATGGAGAAGATACTAATGTCTTTGTCTATTTCTTGATGTTCAGAACATCATTAAATTGCTCTTATTCTTTAAAGTGTACAGTGCAGAATGTGTATCATTAAAGCTAATTATACTACAATAGTAGAATATAAAGAAGGAAAAAAAAGAGGAAAAAAATGGACAATATATTCGTCAATCGCAATTATTTGTCTGACAATTAATCATCTCCAGAAATTCCTAATCGTGACAGCCCTAGATGAGTGATGAGTGAGTGAACAAAGTTTGGAAGAAAACAAAAATCTACTGGAACAATTTCTGGCATGGCATCCCGCCGTCAGTCCAGCATCCCACTGTCCACAGACGCCACTCTCACATACTTCCCTCTACACCTCGGACAGAGAGAAAAAGTGCAGAATCGGTCTCCCAGGAAAAAAAAGATACCTCAGGTGTAATTCATCAACAGGAAAGCAGAGAAAATATTAAGGTGATCGCCGACCGCTAGCCCTAAGCTTCACTAACAGACCCTGAATTTAGATAAAGTTGAGGCAGAGACCTGTTCCATTGCTAATAAACTGAATTTAAAAGGACAAGAAGCATCATTCCATGCTGTGTTGTAAATGATGTGTAACTGTGAATATGGAGTAAGGACGCTGTCAGAAAAGACGTGTGCATGTTAGTCTGGAGTTGTACATGAATGGAAATTTTGTAATCTCTTATATATGCCAATTCATACAAAGATATGTAGCGTGTATTCTGTCTGTGAGAATGTGACTAAATAAGTTACACCTTTTAAAACATACAAAAATGAAGTGTGCTTTTACAGTTGTGGTTTTATTATTATAAATTAAAGTCTGTGATTATCAATAATGTCTCATGGGGTCACAGGCGTTATGTGTGGAGTAGAAAATACATTGATTTCACAAACTGCGCTTGTGTTAATCTCATTCAACTTCATGGTGGCAGGATGGCTGATGTTTTTTTTTTTTTCTTGCAATTTTATATACATAAGCTTTTCTTGCCAAAATAAACTATCATTCTGACACAGAACAAAATTTTGTAACATTAGCTTATTTGTATTATATTGCAGTAACGTCTAAAAATTTTATGGAAGTGCATTTCTATCTTACATCGACAACAGAAACTATCAGCATGATTTGTTTTTGATCAGTCTGCTTGGGCTTGCTTAGTGAACTCCTAGTGAACATTTTTACATTGAAAAACGTAAAGCAGTGAGCGTAAAACATAAAAAACGTTTTACGCTCACTGTTGAAAAGACATTCAAAGGTGAAAGATTTTTCACAGACTGTAGATGTTGAATAAATGCTTGGGTTTAAACAGTTTTTAATCAGTGTTGCAGCTAGAATGCCCCCCCCCCCCCCCCCCCCAAAAAAAAAAAAAAAAAAAAAAATTGGTCCACCTGCCTTCACTGCGCATGTATCATTTTGGACCACAGCAGCATATCTAAGACTGACTCTCTACACCCAAACTGATCATAGGGAATAATGTGATTATTAACCATCAGATGAAAAGATAAAACCTCACCGAACTTCCAAGTTGGCTTCAGAGTGTGATGACAGCGTGAGCTATGTTTCTCTCCTGTGAGTTGGTGCTTTTTAATCCCACTGGCACTTAATTCAAAGATTAAAGTTAATTTTAGTATGAGTATGACCAGGGAAAACAAAGGAAGAGGTAAATGATATGGGATAAGTTGGAGGGCGACCTAAATCTGGCTGCGCAACACGAAGACGAGGAACGAGCTGCAGACCAACATGGCGCTGATGCAGCGGCTAAATATTTGGGACTGGAAGACATATGTAAGCAGATTAATGAACTCTGAAGTCTGAATTAAAAGCGGACTTAAAAATGCTTAAAGAAGAAATTAACCATGACGTGCTGGAAGAACTGATTGAGTTCAAGCAAGATGTTAATCAGCGGCTTGCGGCTAATTTGCAAGTTATGCAGGAGCAAAATGCTAAAGTGGAGGAGATGGAAGCGAGAATTAATGACTGTGAAGCCTGGAGTGCAGAGGCTGATACTGCGATTCAACAAACTGCGCAGGACCTACGGAATTTAGAGGATAAATTAAATGACTTGGAATTAAGATCTTGACGAAATAATCTACATATTTATGGTGTGCCAGAGGGTGTGGAGGGCAGCTCAGTGGCAGAGTTTGTGGAGAAGTTGTTCCGTAGGGAGCTTAAACTTCCAGAAGACATTGAACTACAGATAGAATGTGCCCATGGATCCCTGGCACAGAAACCAAGCCTTAATTCACCTACGAGGTCCGTCGTGGTTAATTTTCATCAATATAATGTAAAGGAGATGGTTATTCAAAAAGTGTGGCGAATGATCACAATTGGAGGGAAACTGCTGTACTTCAACCATGATTATACAACTACCATGTTGCACCAACGCAAGGTGTACTCCAACATCAAAAAAGTTCTTAAAGAAAAAGTCATCCAATTCCAGATGCCTTTTAATAAAATGTGCATCCGCTGGGACAGTGGGCTGCAGATGTATGACCGTGCGGGAGCTTCAGCACAGGAGCTCTTACGGGGGGATTTACACTGGAGGTGCCGGAGGGACCCCCCAGAAGAAGCGATCTGCTAGTGCACCTCCAGCAGAGTGCGCCGTGGAGAAGAGTGGGACCACACACTGGTTTGGACACAGCAGCACAGGCTAAAGAAGTTCTTCGGCAGTTTCAACGCCAGATGTCTGATTGACCAGGGGGAATCACTCGTTAATCAAAACAATTACCCGATCCCTTAAAATGCATTCGCACTGACTGGCCAGGAGTGAGGGAAATCATTGTGGCCAGCAAACTTAATAACATACTAGCAAGTGAACAAAGACTGTGGCTAACTATTTGTAAGGGGGCCCTTTCATCAAAGGAGGCTTTTTTTCTGACCTTGGCATATCTGGAGAATGTTCTTCAGACTTTGGAGGTCTTTTTGTATTGTAGATTGTCTCAGTTGGCTAGCATTGCACAGATTTTGTTGTTAGGTTTAGTTTTTTGTTTCCTTCTTTTGTTTTCTTTTTTCATTTTTTTTCTTTTCTTTAAGCAGGTGGAAATGTAAAGATGGAAGTTTTTCAAGTCAAGATGCAGCAGGAGCTTGTAAAATTACTATCACTGAATGTTAATGGATTGGGAAACCCAATAAAAAAGGCAAAAGTGATGGCAAAATTGAAGAGGGAGGCAGTGCATATTGTTTATCTGCAGGAAACCCATCTTTCTAAACAAGAACATGAAAAATTAAAAAGGTTTAGATATAAAAACATTTTATATAGCTCATATTTACATTCTCATAGAAGAGGAGTTGACATTGTTATTTCAAACAAGATTATTTGAACTCAGAAATAAAAGACAGAGGGTGGATACATAATCATTAAGGGAAAACCTGAGGAAAATATGATGACTCTGATAGATATTTATGCACCACTAGGCAGTGATGAACATTTTTAAATGATTGTTTGAGGTTATTGCACTGGAATCAGAGGGTGTCTGTATATGTGGTGGAGATTTTAATGTAATACTAAATCAGAATTTGGACACAGCTTGTCTTAAAATTAGTAGACGTAATTTAAGCAGAAATATTAATACAGTCTGCGAAGATATATATATATATTTTTTTATCTCTGGAGTTCATCCTTTGGAGAGGAATTATACTCATTTCTCAGTACTACATTCAACATATTTGAGAATAGACTATTTTTTTTAATGCAAAAAGGCGATTGTTATAGGGTTAAGGAATGTCATATTGACAGTGGTGGGCACAGTTCTGATAATCCGATAATATAATTATCGAAGATAATGTTTTCATTATCAGATTATCTTTTTAGATAACTTTAAAAACCATTATCGGACTAATTATCTTCCGATAACTTTTAGACCGATAACGTAGTAAACAAAGATGAACAGTGACAAACACTTAAAATTTAAAATCAGCTGAGCACCTACGTGTTAAAAGTTTCCTAACAGATGCATAGTTCTACCCTCTGCAAACAGAAGAGAGCTGTTTCCATAAGAAACCACTCTATCCTCTGCAGGCAAAAGAGAACTGGTCTCACAAAACATTTCCTTTAACACCAAGCTGATATGCTGGCAATATCACCCAAGTCATCCAGAGGCATACATTTTTAACTTATGGTTCAAATTTTAACCAAACAAATTTTGGACAAGTTATTTAAAATTACTGTCATGTCTGACGTTTTATAAAGTGAAAATATCAGATATATGTTTTAGTTTTAAAGTAATGTGCTAATTTTAAGGTTTTAGTGAGCACATGCTGTGCCCAGCAGTGCATTATGGGTAGGATAGTCTAATCTCAGTATGTTTGCGACAGGACAAATGCATTTCAGACACTCTGTTCAGGCTCTACGGACAGGAACATTAAACTCTAGTGCCTAAAACTCTTGTGAATATATTCTCTGGGTTTATAGACATTATTGTATTTGTGTTCGTTAAATTCCACGCATCTTAAATGTAGCAGACACGGATTATCTGGGATTTTGTTTTGGCAAGTTTTTCAGGCCTCTACTGCCATCTACTGGCCAGTAGTGTTCATGGCAGTATTCGCCCTAAGTACTAAGCGTCTGGGCACCAGTAGATGGCAGTGTTCTACTTATTTTGACCCCGGTTATATCATATGCTTGTCAAATCAACTTTTTGACTTTGCAAAGTTTAAAAACAAAACAACAACAAAAAAAATAACATTACAAGACAGGTCTGCGGTGTTTGCACAGGCACAGTGTGAGCGGTTGGACGCTTGTAGCCCCTCAGCAGCAGGATAACCTCACGACGGCCGACCAGAATAATATCAAACAGGTTTGATTTTCATTTGACCATACGATCGGCGATCAGGAGGTGGTCGTGAGATGTTAAACGCAGCTTGTTACTCTATGTACACTACATGATGCAGGACGCGCGAATAACCTGAAACTCGGTCCAAAATATTCTCGTATGAATGAAAAATCATCTGAAAAAGGGCCAAAACACGCACAGTGTAAAGCCAACATTTGTGTCAAGACAAAATTGAGTGCACGTTTTACAACATCATAAAACGTGCGCACGGCACTAATAAAATGAGTGCACATTCTCTCCACATGCAAAACATTTTGCGATGACACTTCCAGGGCTCCATAAAAATGCATGTTTTTACAAATAAAAAATGGAATATTTTACAAAAGCACATTTATCTGTAACCACCAACACACGACACACGTCACATTAGCGTGTTGGTTTACATAATGAATGACTGAACCAATCAGTGTTTAGCAGAGGCACTTTTACCCAGAATCCTTTGCGATCTGTCTGTGTTTGTTACAAAACCTCAGAATTAGTGCATTATTCAACATTAAAAGATATATGTTATATTTTAACTTTGTACAAATGACAGAATTGCCATTAATGGAGTTATTCTGTCGGTGTTAATGTTGTTTATAAATCAAAACCATAAGTCAACATAACTTTATTTTCCAAGACCTCCGCCTGACCGGAGCGTTGTGATTGATATAGAGCTGGGCTTTATGGCTGCTCTCAGGGTGCCTCTGTGCTCGAAGCTGTGTAGTAAACAAGCGCTTCCAGCAGGGGCAGGATGTTCAAAGACAAAAGTGTGGTCTCATTGTTTGGGTCTGTTGTCAGTTTTGAATATTACTAGAAGCTATTGTGGTGTTAAAACCCAAATTCAGTTTATTAGTGGTTGCAAATGTACCAGAGACAATATTGGAATTTATCGGTTATCTGTAACCTCCGATACATTTTGGGTGGTTTATCGTTTTATCTTTATCAAAGATAACTTTTCAGTTATCTGATTATCTGTTATCGAAGTTCATTTTTTTGGTTATCTGTGCCCACCACTGCATATTGACATAGCAGATGTTTCAGATCATAGTGCTTTGCATCTGCCAGTTCAGCTGGAGGGGAGGAGGAGGAACACAGTTCGGAGAATGAATGTAGGTTTTTTAAATAATAACACAGTGGTAGAACAAATTAAATTGGAAATAAAGGAATATTTGCAGTTTGTATGTGGTAAAATGATTGCCTTATCAGCATCCATTAAAAAGTGGAGGACAGTGGAACACAATAAATTAGTATTAGCTTTATCAAACTTAGAATTACAACATAAAAAAATACAGACCCAAAATTGTTATCCCAAATAAAACAGTTGAAAACTTAAATTAATGATGTACTAGAGCAAGAGCTTGAGAAAAAAGCACAGCTCTTAAAGCAGACATATTATGAGGTAGAACCGAATGCTATGAAATTGCTTACTCGGCTTCTGAAAAAACAAGTCCAAGGAACTATTAATAGAATATGGGATCCAGAAACAAATCAATTAAAATATCATCCGGATGAAATAGAAACCATTTTCAAATTATTATAAACAATTATATACTGAGACCTCAAAAACTACAGTAGAAGATATGAAAATTTTTCTTAAGGACTTAGATTTACCTAGTATTGGTGAAATACAAAATGCTAATTTTACAAGAGAATTTACAAGAGGAAATTACGAAGGCTGTTGGTAGCCTAATATTAAATAAAACCCCAGGCAGTGACGGATTTCCATCAGCATGGTTTCAAAGACGAATTGAGTCCCCTTTTGGTGAAAACATTCAATTGGATTAAAGATAAACGTAAACTCCCCCCATCTTGGAATGAAGCCCTTATTACTGTAATACCAAAAGAAGGTAAGGAGAGGGAAAGCAGTAGTAACTACAGACCCATCTCAGTTCTCAATGTTGATCATAAATTATATCGATACTAGCTAAAAGACTTGGACAGTTTCTTCCAGATTTGATAGATCAGACGGGATTTATAAAAGTTGACAAATGCATGATAATTTTAGAAGGATACTGTATTTGATAGATGTAGTTCAACGGGAAAATATAGCTGCCATAATGTTAAGTCTTGATGTAGAAAAAGCTTTTGATAGAGTTAATTGGATGTTTTTATACCAATTGATTTGGTTTTAACAAACAGGCCATTGCTTGTATAAAGGTACTCTATCAGCATCCAATAGCTAGAATAAAACTGAATGGATCACTATCACCAACACACTCAGAGTGATGCTGAAAAACTAATTCATGCATTTATTTCCTCTAGGCTGGACTATTGTAATTCATTATTATCAGGTTGTCCTAAAAGTTCCCTAAAAAGCCTTCAGTTAATTCAAAATGCTGCAGCTAGAGTACTGACGGGGACTAGAAGGAGAGAGCATATCTCACCCATATTGGCCTCTCTTCATTGGCTTCCTGTTAATTCTAGAATAGAATTTAAAATTCTTCTTCTTACTTATAAGGTTTTGAATAATCAGGTCCCATCTTATCTTAGGGACCTCGTAGTACCATATCATCCCAATAGAGCGCTTCGCTCTCAGACTGCAGGCTTACTTGTAGTTCCTAGGGTTTGGAAGAGTAGAATGGGAGGCAGAGCCTTCAGCTTTCAGGCTCCTCTCCTGTGGAACCAGCTCCCAATTCAGATCAGGGAGACAGACACCCTCTCTACTTTTAAGATTAGGCTTAAAACTTTCCTTTTTGCTAAAGCTTATAGTTAGGGCTGGATCAGGTGACCCTAAACCATCCCTTAGTTATGCTGCTATAGACGTAGACTGCTGGGGGGTTCCCATGATGCACTGTTTCTTTCTCTTTTTGCTCTGTATGCACCACTCTGCATTTAATCATTAGTGATCGATCTCTGCTCCCCTCCACAGCATGTCTTTTTCCTGGTTCTCTCCCTCAGCCCCAACCAGTCCCAGCAGAAGACTGCCCCTCCCTGAGCCTGGTTCTGCTGGAGGTTTCTTCCTGTTAAAAGGGAGTTTTTCCTTCCCACTGTCGCCAAGTGCTTGCTCACAGGGGGTCGTTTTGACCGTTGGGGTTTTACATAATTATTGTATGGCCTTGCCTTACAATATAAAGCGCCTTGGGGCAACTGTTTGTTGTGATTTGGCGCTATATAAAAAAATTGATTGATTGATTGATTGATCACCCATGTTTACATTGGAGAGGAGAACCAGACAGGGTTGTCTGAGTCCGATACTATTTAAACTTTATATTTAGCCATTGGCCCTGGCGATTCGCCGGCACGAAGAATTACAAGGTGTCAGACATAAAGACATGGATGACCTCTAATTTCCTGCTTTTAAATTCAGATAAAATTGAAGCTATTGTACTTGGCCCCACAAATCTTAGAAACATGGTGTCTAACCAGATCCTTACTCTGGATGGCATTACCCTGACCTCTAGTAATACTGTGAGAAATGTTGGAGTCATTTTTGATCAGGATATGTCCTTCGATGCGCATATTAAGCAAATATATAGGACTGCTTTTTTGCATTTGCGCAATATCGCTAAAATTAGAAAGGTCTTGTCTCAGAGTGATGCTGAAAAACTAATTCATGCATTTATTTCCTCTAGGCTGGACTATTGTGATTCATTATTAGGTCAGGTGACCCTGAACCGTCCCTTAGTTATGCTGCTATAGACTTAGACTGCTGGGGGGTTCCCATGATGCACTGAGTGTTTCTTTCTCTTTTTGCTCTGTATGCACCACTCTGCATTTAATCATTAGTGATTGACCTCTGCTCTCTTCCACAGTATGTCTTTTTCCTGATTCTCTCCCCTCAGCCCCAACCAGTCCCAGCAGAAGACTGCCCCTCCCTGAGCCTGGTTCTGCTGGAGGTTTCTTCCTGTTAAAAGGGAGTTTTTCCTTCCCACTGTCGCCAAGTGCTTGCTCACAGGGGGTCGTTTTGACCGTTGGGGTTTTTCTGTAATTATTGTATGGCTTTTGCCTTACAATATAAAGCGCCTTGGGGCAACTGTTTGTTGTGATTTGGCGCTATATAAAAAAAATTGATTTGATTTGTCAAAGTGGGACATAAAGATCATTTAATTAGTTTATTTGCAGATGACATCATGATCCATTTAACAGAACCAGAAAGTTATCTGCCTATTTTGATGGAAGTGCTTCAGAGGTTTAACTTTAATGCGGGGTACAAATTAAATATTAAAAAAGACTCAAATAATGTTATTAAACTATATTCCCTCAGATGAAATTAGATATTGACATGGTTTAAAATGGGATATGGATTCAATCAAGTACCTGGGGGTCAATATTGTGAGAGAGTTAAACAAATTATATGAGGTAAATTATAAGCCAGTGATCCCAAACATTAGACAAGACATTGAGAGATGGACCACTTATTAGTTGGATTTTGGTAGTAGGATTGAGGCAGTTGAAATGAATATGGTACATAGATTATCTATTTCAAGCTTCACCACTGGAGGTCCCACTTCAAGCTTCACCACTGGAGGTCCCACTGAGCAGTTTTAAAGCCCGGGATAAACTTATTTCTTGGTTTATTTGGGCTGGAAAGAAACCTAGGGTGAGATACGAGGTCTGTTAGAAAAGTATCGGACCTTTTTATTTTTTGCAAAAACTGTATGGATTTGAACCATGTGCGCTTGCATCAGCCAAGTTTGAACCTTCGTGCGCATGCGTGAGTTTTTTCACGTCTGTCGGTTGCGTCATTCTGGGCAGGCTTTGAGTGAGCACTGGTCCACCCCTCTCATCGGATTTTCATTGTCAGGTAAATGCCTGAACAGCTGGAGCAGCGCTGCATCAAATGTTTTTTAGAAACTGTGTGAGACAGCCAGGTGGAAACCATTCAGAAAATTCAGATGGCTTTCGGTGAAAATCCTATGGGCATCACACAGATTAAGGAGCATTACAACCGGATTAAAGACGGCCCACAGCGGCTGAGGGCGTGCCGTGCTTCGAGCGGCCATCGACAGGCTGAAATGACCAGATGTTTGTTGTGATTTGGCGCTATATAAAAAAATTGATTGATTGATTGATTGATCATTTCCAAAGTGAACAAGTAACACATGATGCCGTCATGGTTTAAAATCCTGCAGGGCAGCAAGGTCCCACTGCTTAAGCCAGCACATGTCCAGGCCCGTTTGAAGTTCACCAGTGACCATCTAGATGATCCAGAGAAGGCAGGAGGCATGGGAGAAGGTCATGTGGTCAGATGAGACCAGAATAGAGCTTTTTGGAGTCAACTCCACTTACCATGTTTAGAGGATGTGAACAACCCCAAGAAAACCATCCCAACCGTGAAGCATGGGGGTGGAAACATCATACTCTGGGGGTGCTCTTCTGCAAAGAGGACAGGATGACTGCACCGTATTGAAGGGAGGATGAATGGGGTCATGTATTGCAAGATTTTGGCAAACAACCTCCTTCCCTCAGTAAGGGCATTAAAGATGGGTCATGGGTGGGTCTTCCAGAATGACAATGACCCCCAAACACACAGCCAGGGCAACTAAGGAGGGGCACCGTAAGAAGCATTTCAAGGTCCTGAAATGGCCTGGCCAGTCTCCAGACCTGAACTCAATAGAAAATCTTTGGAGGGAGCTGAAACTCCAAACCTGAAAGATCTGGAGAAGATCTGTATGGATGAGTGGACCAAAATCCCTGCTGCAGTGTGTGCAAACCTGGTGAAAAACTACAGGAAACGTTTGACCTCTGTAATTGCAAACAAAGGCTACTGTACCAAATATTAACATTGATTTTCACAGGTGTTCAAATACTTATTTGCAGCTGTAACATACAAATAAATGATTAAAAAATCATACATTGTGATTTCCGGATTTTTGTTTTTAGATTATGTCTCTCACAGTGGACATGCACTTAAGATAAAAATTTCAGACCCCTCCATGATTTCTAAGTGGGAGAACTTGCAAAATCACAGGGTGTTCAAATATTTATTTTCCTCACTGTATATGCGGTTGTTTAAATTCTGATGTGTGCCATTATTACGTTCAACTAGTAATAATTGTGGATTAATTGCTGTATTTTTGTCTGAGGTAATTGGGTGTGAAGATAATTTCGTTGCACTTGTAATGACAATAAATAAATCATCATCATTACAATTATCCAAAAATAAAAGATGATTGGTGCTTCCTAGTTTGAAAGAGTATTTTTATACTGCACAGTTTCAAGTTTTGTTCTCTTGGTGTTGTGATAATTATTTTGCTAGCTGGAAGGGAATTGAGACCAATCGTGAGGGTTTTCAGATTCAATCAATTTTAGGAGAAAAGGGGAGTCCACCTTCCATTAAAGATGAGATGGATTCAGTAACTTCCATGATGCTAGAAGTGTGGTTTAATTTCATAAAGCAATTTAAATTAAGGGAAGACCAGAAAGTGCTTAGATGGATAGCTTTGTTACACAGTTTAAACCAGGTCTAACTGATGTAATATTTAAACAGTGGATAAAGAAAGGTATTACAGCAGTTGGTACAGTACTAGATAATAGGGAATTGCTGAGTATTCAAAAGCTAAAAGATAAGTTTAATCTTCAAAATAAAATATTTAGATATATATGGTTTAGGGACTATTATAATAAGGATGTAAATTAACTAATTAAACGTGGAAATATCTATAGAGGAATGGTATGATATGTGTTTACTTCAACATACGTCTACGAGTTCAAATCAGTGGAGATTGGTCAATTGGAAAAATTTGTTCCATTTTTTTTTTTTATTACATCTAAGATTCAAAGTAAAAAATCAGTATCACTGCAGTTCTATTGGAGACAATGTGGCTTTTTGAATGCTCACCATACTCATATTTTAGAGTTGTGAAAACTTAAAACAGTTTTGTAAAAATATACATGCTGTTATGTGTAAGATGCTTGGATATGCGATTCCTTATGCAGATAATAGTTTACATTAGGTTGTATTACACCAGTAGTGCAAGTGGAGGATCACTACGTGGTGAAGATACTACTTATAGCAGCCAGGAAAGCCATCACGCAAAGTTGGTACAAACCTGAATCTCCAATCTAGGATAAATGGTTTGACATTATAAAGGAAATGGGAACAATGGAAAGAATTAATGTGCTGGGATTGAAAGATTTGTATGAAAATAGATGGCAGAAATGGACTCTTTAAACCAAAAAAAAAAAAAAAAAACTGCAAGGGGGTCACTAATTTTTTGTGCCCTCTAAAGTTGTTTTTTTTTTTTTTGGTTTTTTTTGGGGGGGTGGGGTGGAGAAAGGTATTCTTTTTGTGGGATATGGGGGTCTCTGTCCAAATCGGCTTACTGCTTTGGGTGGGGCACTTCGTTTATGGCCACACGGAATATTTCCCCCACTGCTTTTAAAAGGAGGAGAGGTAGGAAAGAAAGACAAACCAAGTATTCAGTGTTGGTGTACTTTACGTTGGTTTTCCACAAGCATTGCATTTATCTCAATGTTTTTTTGTATTTTTTTTTTTCTCTGTTTTTTTGTTGTTATGGTTTTCTTTATTTCTCGGTAACTAGATGTTCTATTTTGTGGTGATGTTGGTAATAATGATATTGCAATTTCAAAAAATTTAAGAATCAAAATAGAAAGGGTAAAACCTCTGAAATCATTCTAAAGTCAGTTTTAAGCAGAAACGAGGCGATAATCGGTGAGTCGCTCTTTACACTTTGAAATTACAGAGGTGCAGTGAAAGGAGCGGCCTGCACGACTGGCTGCTGCGCTGTAATCGGTCCGCCATCTTTTATTATGACATAGTGCTGAATGATTGTTGTGCCAAAGCTTCAGATATCTGTCACTGAAGTAGATGATGGCTGGAGTGCAGTTTTAAGCAGAAACGAGGTGATAATCGGTGAATTGCTGGTGACGCTGGAGCCTATCCCAGCAGTCATGGGGTGTGAGACAGGGTACACCCTGGACAGGACACCAGTCTGTCGCAGGGCCACATATAGACAGACAAAAGCATACACACACACACACACACACACACACAGGGAGGGTCAATTTAATAATTTCAAGTCATTGAACCTGCATATCTTTGGATGTGGGAGGAAGCCGGAGCACCTGGAGAAAACCTATGCAAACACGGGCAGAACACACATACTCCACACAGAAAGGCCACAGTTGGGAATCGATCCCATGACCTTCCTGCTGTGAGGCAACAGTGCTAACCACTAAACCACCATACTGCCCTAAGTAATAATAATACATTTATAAAGCATTTTAAATGAAGAATAAAATAAAGAAAAAAGTGCTGAACATAACTGCATACAGTCATAACTGTAATTCTAACTGCAAACATATCCCAAAATAAAACCAATTAAAACCATAAAAGAATGAAGTACAACAAGCAAAAATAATGAAAGGAAGATTAAAAACCTTAAAACTAATTACAATCAATAGAAAATATGTTATAAATATAGCCTTAAAGTTACATTTCAAATGCCAACAGGCAGCCTGTTCCACAAGATATGAGCATGGCAAGAAAAGGTTCTGAAGCCTGCTGACTTCTTTTTAACCCTTGAGACACAGAGCAAGTCTGCATTAAAGGACCACAGCACACAAGAAGGCACATAAGGCTGAACAAGTTCAGTAAGATAGTTGAGTTCATGACCGTTTAGATCCTTATATGTCAGCAAAAAAACCTTGAAATCTGCTTTTCGAGTCACATGAAGCCAGTGAAGGGAAGCCACAATGGCTGTGATCAAACCTCATGGTTTTCATCAAAACTCGAGCAGCAGTATTGTGTACCATCTGTAGACATCCTATACTATTTGGTGTTAATTCTTGTTGTTTAATGCTGGCAAATTATACTGTATTTCTTGTCTTTCTGATGTCTGATTCTGTTTTTTCTCTCTGTTTAAGGTGCAGCTCCATCCAGAGATGGGTGTCGTATTTGTGTTGAAAACCCTCCTTTCCTGTGCACCAACAGTATTTCTTGTATATTTGTTTTGTGAATTGTTCTGTAAATTGTGTCTGTAGCATGGCCCAAGCAGAGGGTCACCCCTTTGAGTCTGGTCTACTTGAGGTTTCTTCCTCAGAGGGAGTTTTTCCTTACCACTGCTGCTCTGGGTATTAGTAAGGTTAGACCTTACTTGTGTGAAGCACCTTGAGGCAACTCTGTTGTGATTTGGCGATATATACAGTGAGGAAAATAAGTATTTGAACACCCTGCGATTTTGCAAGTTCTCCCACTTAGAAATCATGGAGGGGTCTGAAATTTTCATCTTAGGTGCATGTCCACTGTGAGAGACATAATCTAAAAAAAAAAAAAAAAAAATCCGGAAATCTCAATGTATGTTTTTTTTTTTTTTTTTTTTTTATAATTTATTTGTATGTTACTGCTGCAAATAAGTATTTGAACACCTGTGAAAATCAATGTTAATATTTGGTACAGTAGCCTTTGTTTGCAATTACAGAGGTCAAACGTTTCCTGTAGTTTTTCACCAGGTTTTCACACACTGCAGCAGGGATATTGGTCCACTCCTCCATACAGATCTTCTCCAAATCTTTCAGGTTTGGAGTTTCAGCTCCCTCCAAAGATTTTTTTTATTGAGTTCAGGTCTGGAGACTGGCCAGGCCACTCCAGGACCTTGAAATGCTTCTTACGGAGCCCCTCCTTGATTGCCCAGCCATGACCCATCTTCAATGCTGTCACTGAGGGAAGGAGGTTGTTTGCCAAAATTTCGCAATGCATGACCCCATCCATCCTCCCTTCAATACGGTGCAGTCGTCCTGTCCCCTTTGCAGAAGAGCACCCCCAGAGTATGATGTTTCCACCCCCATGCTTCATGGTTGGGATGGTTTTCTTGGGGCTGTTCTCATCCTCTAAACATGGTAAGTGGAGTTGATTCCAAAAAGCTCTATTCTGGTCTCATCTGACCACATGACCTTCTCCCATGCCTCCTCTGGATCATCCAGATGGTCACTGGTGAACTTCAAACGGGCCTGGACATGTGCTGGCTTGAGCAGGGGGACCTTGCTGCCCTGCAGGATTTTAAACCATGACAGCATCATGTGTTACTAATGTAATCTTTGTGACTGTGGTCCCAGCTCTCTTCAGGTCATTGACCAGGTCCTCCTGTGTAGTTCTGAGCTTTCTCAGAATCATCCTTACCCCACAAAGTGAGATCTTGCATGGATTCCCAGACCGAGGGAGATTGACAGTCATCTTGTGTTTCTTCCACTTTCTAATAAATAATCATAACAGTTGTTGTCTTCTACCAAGCTGCTTGCCTGTTGTCCTGTAGTCCATCCCAGCCTTGTGCAGGTCTATAGTTTTGACCCTGGTGTCATTAGACAGCTCTTTGGTCTTGGCTATGCTGGACAGGTTTATTGTGTGAACAGGTGTCTTTTATATAGGTAACAAGTTCAAACAGGTGCAATTAATACAGGTAAAGAGTGCAGAATAAGAGGGCTTCTTGAAGAAAAATTAACAGGTCTGTGAGAGCCAGAATTCTTGCTGGTTGGTAGGGCTTCAAATGCTTATTTGCAGCAGTAACATACAAATAAATTATTAAAAAATTCATACATTGTGATTTCCAGATATTTTTATTAGGGCCCGAGTAGGCAACGTCCTATGAGGGCCCTATTGTAATTGCGCTGTTTATTATTATTATTATTTATTATTATTAGGGCCCGAGTACGCAACGTCCTACGAGGACCCTATTGTAATTGCGTTGTTTATTATTATTATTATTATTAGGGCCCGAGTAGGCAACGTCCTACGAGGACCCTATTGTAATTGCGCTGTTTATTATTATTATTATTAATTATTATTATTATTATTCTCACTCTTGAAATCGAAATTTCGGCCTCTTCCCATGCTCAAAAACTCACCAAACTTTCCAGAGTCGTCCGGCCGGATCCGAAATTCGATATTTTGGGGGCATCGCACATGGTCGCAGAAAAATCGCGAAATAGCACCCCCTAGAAATTTTCAAAAACCCCTCCGCATTGGGCTTTTTTCGTCGTAGCCTCACGAAATTCGGTACACATATTTACCATGCCAGGACGCACGAAAAAGTCTCTTACTGTCATGGTGAAATATCGACAGGAAGTCGGCCATTTTGATTTTAAGTTTCGATTTTGAGCAAATTTTTGCCATTTTTGGCCATTTCCACTACTTGCATTTGAACGAATTCATCCTAGGGATTTCATCCAATCATCTTCAAATTTGGTCAAAATCATCACAACACAATGGTGATCAAACTATATCAAAAGATTCTAATTAAGTCAAAAGGCGTGGCTGCTAGGGGTCGTCAAACTTTGGCGAACTTTTCGGAGCACGCCATTTCACTTCGAACGGCTGTCACGCCCCCATACTTCATCGTAGATCCTTCATTTTGACCCTTCGCCATGGAACATTATACTTAAACAGATACTGATTTCACATACTTCAATCAATCAATCAATTTTTTTATATAGCGCCAAATCACAACAAACAGTTGCCCCAAGGCGCTTTATATTGTAAGGCAAGGCCATACAATAATTATGTAAAACCCCAACGGTCAAAACGACCCCCTGTGAGCAAGCACTTGGCTACAGTGGGAAGGAAAAACTCCCTTTTAACAGGAAGAAACCTCCAGCAGAACCAGGCTCAGGGAGGGGCAGTCTTCTGCTGGGACTGGTTGGGGCTGAGGGAGAGAACCAGGAAAAAGACATGCTGTGGAGGGGAGCAGAGATCGATCACTAATGATTAAATGCAGAGTGGTGCATACAGAGCAAAAAGAGAAAGAAACAGTGCATCATGGGAACCCCCCAGCAGTCTACGTCTATAGCAGCATAACTAAGGGATAGTTCAGGGTCACCTGATCCAGCCCTAACTATAAGCTTTAGCAAAAAGGAAAGTTTTAAGCCTAATCTTAAAAGTAGAGAGGGTGTCTGTCTCCCTGATCTGAATTGGGAGCTGGTTCCACAGGAGAGGAGCCTGAAAGCTGAAGGCTCTGCCTCCCATTCTACTCTTACAAACCCTAGGAACTACAAGTAAGCCTGCAGTCTGAGAGCGAAGCGCTCTATTGGGGTGATATGGTACTACGAGGTCCCTAAGATAAGATGGGACCTGATTATTCAAAACCTTATAAGTAAGAAGAAGAATTTTAAATTCTATTCTAGAATTAACAGGAAGCCAATGAAGAGAGGCCAATATACTTAACACCATCAACTTCCTTCCACTTCTAAAACATGCAGAACAACTTGGTGAACGTACGCGATGATCGCCGTGAACTTACGAGTAACGGCTTCTGTGTGGTGGCGTACCAAATATCGCCCCTTCGCCATGAAATTACGTTCTTCCTTTTGACGGCTTTAATTTTGTCACATCATCATGAAAAGTGATACACAGTTCGAGCACGACAACCTCTTACAATTCATTGGGGCGTCGCCCATGGGCGGGGCAAAATGCCTCAATAGCGCCCCCTTGAAACTTTCAAAAACCCCTCACCATAGGGGTTTTTTTGGAGTAGGGAGATGAAAATTGGTACACATGTGTGACTTGCATAGACGTACAAAAAAGTCTCTTGCACCATAGGTCTACTCCAAACAGGAAGTCGGCCATTTTGAATTTTCTTTTCATTTTGGCGTGATTTCCACATGTTGTATTTGAACGAACTCCTCCTAGGGATTTTGTCCAATGCACTTCAAATTTCTTCCACATCACCCAGAGACGATACTGACCAAAAGTTATCGAAAGCTTTTCTTTATGTCGAAGGGTGTGGCCGCTATGGCGCCGCCATTTTGACCCTTCGCCATTGAACATTATACTTAAACAGATACTGATTTCACATACTTAACACCATCAACTTCCTTCCACTTCTAAAACATGCAGAACAACTTGGTGAACGTAGGCGATGATCGCCGTGAACTTACGAGTAACGGCTTCTGTGTGGTGGCGTACCAAATATCGCCCCTTCGCCATGAAATTACGTTCTTCCTTTTGACGGCTTTAATTTTCTCATATCATCATGAAAATTGATACACAGGTCAAGCATGAAAACCTCCTACAATTCATAGGGGCCTCGCCCATGGGCAGGTCAAAGTGCCTCAATAGCGCCCCCTTGAAAATTTCAAAAATCCCTCCCCATAGGGGTTTTTTTGGAGTAGGGAGATGAAAATTGGTACACATGTGTGACTTGCATAGACGTACAAAAAAGTCTCTTGCACCATGAGTCTACTCTAAACAGGAAGTCGGCCATTTTGAATTTTCTTCTCATTTTGAAATAATTTCCACATGTTGTATTTGAACGAACTCCTCCTAGGGATTTTGTCCAATGCACTTCAAATTTCTTTGACAACATCCAAAGATGATACTGACCAAAAGTTATCGAAAGCTTTTCTCTATGTTGAAGGGTGTGGCCGCTATGGTGCCGCCATTTTGACCCTTTGCCATGGAACATCAAGTCATGATAACTCCTTCATGCTTTGCCTGATTGACTTCAAACTTCACATGTATGATGACGGTTGGCCCCCTGAACACGCCCAGCCCCTCTGTTTGTACACTGAGCGCCCCCTAGTGGATGAACAATGAACATGTCATAACTCCTTGATGCATTGTGTGATTTGTTTAAAATTTTAACTGTGGGATAAGTGGTTGCCCCTGTACACACATGCCGACATCTGGTCACAACGGAACACACTGCTCTGGGTATGCAGTCGCGCGGAACGAGGGCCCGTATATGACTGCTTGCAGTCCTAGTTATTATTATTATTCTTGCCACTTTTGAAATCGAAATTTCGGCCTCTTCCCATGCTCAAAAACTCACCAAACTTTCCAAAGTCGTCCGGCCGGATCCAAAATTCGATATTTTGGGGGCGTCGCACATGGTCGCAGAAAAATCGCGAAATAGCGCCCCCTAGAAATTTTCAAAAACCCCTCCGCATTGGGCTTTTTTCGTCGTAGCCTCACGAAATTCGGTACACATATTTACCATGCCAGGATGCACAAAAAAGTCTCTTACTGTCATGGTGAAATATCGACAGGAAGTCGGCCATTTTGATTTTAAATTTCGATTTTGTGCAAATTTTTGCCCATTTCCACTACTTACATTTGAAGGAACTCGTCCTAGAGATTTCATCCGATCGTCTTCACATTTGGTCAAAATCATCACAACACAATGGTGATCAAAAGTTATCAAAAGATTCTAATTAAGTCAAAAGGCGTGGCTACTAGGGGTTGTCAAACTTTGGCGAGCTTTTTGGAGCACGCCATTTCACTTCGAACGGCTGTCACGCCCACATACTTCATCGTAGATCCTTCAAACTTGCTGGACATGATGAGGGCTCCGCCCTGAATGTCTACATATCTTAAGTTCCCACCTGCACCATAGCGCCCCCCAGTGGTGGCGGGAAATGTCCTATTTTTACTTTAAGAGGTCCTGATGTCACATACTTAACCCAATCAACGTCATTCCACTTCTAAAACATGCAGAACAAATTGGTGAACGTAAGCGATGAACGCCGTGAAGTTACGAGTAAAGGCGGCCGTGTGGCGGCGTGACGAATATTGCCCATTCGCCATGAAATTACGTTCTTCCTTTTGACGGCTTTAATTTTGTCACATCATCATGAAAAGTGATACACAGTTCGAGCACGACAACCTCTTACAATTCATAGGGGCGTCGCCCATGGGCGGGGCAAAATGCCTCAATAGCGCCCCCTTGAAACTTTCAAAAACCCCTCACCATAGGGGTTTTTTTGGAGTAGGGAGATGAAAATTGGTACACATGTGTGACTTGCATAGACGTACAAAAAAGTCTCTTGCACCATAGGTCTACTCCAAACAGGAAGTCGGCCATTTTGAATTTTCTTTTCATTTTGGCGTGATTTCCACATGTTGTATTTGAACGAACTCCTCCTAGGGATTTTGTCCAATGCACTTCAAATTTCTTCCACATCACCCAGAGACGATACTGACCAAAAGTTATCGAAAGCTTTTCTTTATGTCGAAGGGTGTGGCCGCTATGGTGCCGCCATTTTGACCCTTCGGCATGGAACATTATACTTAAACAGATACTGATTTCACATACTTAACACCATCAACTTCCTTCCACTTCTAAAACATGCAGAACAACTTGGTGAACGTAGGCGATGATCGCCGTGAACTTACGAGTAACGGCTTCTGTGTGGTGGCGTACCAAATATCGCCCCTTCGCCATGAAATTACGTTCTTCCTTTTGACGGCTTTAATTTTGTCATATCATCATGAAAATTGATACACAGGTCAAGCATGAAAACCTCCTACAATTCATAGGGGCCTCGCCCATGGGCAGGTCAAAGTGCCTCAATAGCGCCCCCTTGAAAATTTCAAAAATCCCTCCCCATAGGGGTTTTTTTTGGAGTAGGGAGATGAAAATTGGTACACGTGTGACTTGCATAGACGTACAAAAAAGTCTCTTGCACCATGAGTCTACTCCAAACAGGAAGTCGGCCATTTTGAATTTTCTTCTCATTTTGAAATAATTTCCACATGTTGTATTTGAACGAACTCCTCCTAGGGATTTTGTCCAATGCACTTCAAATTTCTTTGACAACATCCAAAGATGATACTGACCAAAAGTTATCGAAAGCTTTTCTCTATGTTGAAGGGTGTGGCCGCTATGGTGCCGCCATTTTGACCCTTTGCCATGGAACATCAAGTAATGATAACTCCTTCATGCTTTGCCTGATTGACTTCAAACTTCACATGTATGATGACGGTTGGCCCCTGAACACACCCAGCCCTTCTGTTTCTACACTGAGCGCCCCCTAGTGGATGAAAAATGAACATGTCATAACTCCTTGATGCATTGTGTGATTTGTTTAAAATTTTAACTGTGGGATAAGTGGTTGCCCCTGTACACACATGCCGACATCTGGTCACAAGGGAACACACTGCCCTGGGTAGGCGGTCGCGCGGAACGAGGGCCCGTATATGACTGCTTGCAGTCCTAGTTATTATTATTATTCTTGCCACTTTTGAAATCGAAATTTCGGCCTCTTCCCATGCTCAAAAACTCACCAAACGTTCCAAAGTCATCCGGCCGGATCCAAAATTCGATATTTTGGGGGCGTCGCACATGGTCGCAGAAAAATCGTGAAATAGCGCCCCCTAGAAATTTTCAAAAACCCCTCCGCATTGGGCTTTTTTCGTTGTAGCCTCACGAAATTCGGTACACATATTTACATTCCAGGATGCACAAAAAAGTCTCTTACTGTCATGGTGAAATATCGACAGGAAGTCGACCATTTTGATTTTAAGTTTCGATTTTGTGCAAATTTTTGCCCATTTCCACTACTTTGAAGGAACTCGTCCTAGAGATTTCATCCGATCATCTTCAAATTTGGTCAAAATCATCACAACACAATGGTGATCAAAAGTTATCAAAAGATTCTAATTAAGTCAAAAGGCGTTGCCTACTAGGGGTCGTCAAACTTTGGCGAGCTTTTTGGAGCACGCCATTTCACTTCGAACGGCTGTCACGCCCCCATACTTCATCGTAGATCCTTCATTTTGACCCTTCGCCATGGAACATTATACTTAAACAGATACTGATTTCACATACTTCAATCAATCAATCAATTTTTTTATATAGCGCCAAATCACAACAAACCGTTGCCCCAAGGCGCTTTATATTGTAAGGCAAGGCCATACAATAATTATGTAAAACCCCAACGGTCAAAACGACCCCCTGTGAGCAAGCACTTGGCTACAGTGGGAAGGAAAAACTCCCTTTTAACAGGAAGAAACCTCCAGCAGAACCAGACTCAGGGAGGGGCAGTCTTCTGCTGGGACTGGTTGGGGCTGAGGGAGAGAACCAGGAAAAAGACATGCTGTGGAGGGGAGCAGAGATCGATCACTAATGATTAAATGCAGAGTGGTGCATACAGAGCAAAAAGAGAAAGAAACAGTGCATCATGGGAACCCCCCAGCAGTCTACGTCTATAGCAGCATAACTAAGGGATGGTTCAGGGTCACCTGATCCAGCCCTAACTATAAGCTTTAGCAAAAAGGAAAGTTTTAAGCCTAATCTTAAAAGTAGAGAGGGTGTCTGTCTCCCTGATCTGAATTGGGAGCTGGTTCCACAGGAGAGGAGCCTGAAAGCTGAAGGCTCTGCCTCCCATTCCACTCTTACAAACCCTAGGAACTACAAGTAAGCCTGCAGTCTGAGAGCGAAGCGCTCTATTGGGGTGATATGGTACTACGAGGTCCCTAAGATAAGATGGGACCTGATTATTCAAAACCTTATAAGTAAGAAGAAGAATTTTAAATTCTATTCTAGAATTAACAGGAAGCCAATGAAGAGAGGCCAATATACTTAACACCATCAACTTCCTTCCACTTCTAAAACATGCAGAACAACTTGGTGAACGTAGGCGACGATCGCCGTGAACTTACGAGTAACGGCTTCTGTGTGGTGGCGTACCAAATATCGCCCCTTCGCCATGAAATTACGTTCTTCCTTTTGACGGCTTTAATTTTGTCATAAAAATTGATACACAGGTCAAGCATGAAAACCTCCTACAATTCATAGGGGCAGGTCAAAGTGCCTCAATAGCGCCCCCTTGAAAATTTCAAAAATCCCTCCCCATAGGGGTTTTTTTGGAGTAGGGAGATGAAAATTGGTACACGTGTGACTTGCATAGACGTACAAAAAAGTCATACTTCATCGTAGATCCTTCAAACTTGCTGGACATGATGAGGGCTCCGCCCTGAATGTCTACATATCTTAAGTTCCCACCTGCACCATAGCGCCCCCCAGTGGTGGCGGGAAATGTCCTATTTTTACTTTAAGAGGTCCTGATGTCACATACTTAACCCAATCAACGTCATTCCACTTCTAAAACATGCAGAACAAATTGGTGAACGTAGGCGATGAACGCCGTGAAGTTACGAGTAAAGGCGGCCGTGTGGCGGCGTGACGAATATTGCCCATTCACCATGAAATTACGTTCTTCCTTTTGACGGCTTTAATTTTGTCACATCATCATGAAAATTGATACACAGTTCGAGCACGACAACCTCTTACAATTCATAGGGGCGTCGCCCATGGGCGGGGCAAAATGCCTCAATAGCGCCCCCTTGAAACTTTCAAAAACCCCTCACCATAGGGGTTTTTTTGGAGTAGGGAGATGAAAATTGGTACACATGTGTGACTTGCATAGACGTACAAAAAAGTCTCTTGCACCATAGGTCTACTCCAAACAGGAAGTCGGCCATTTTGAATTTTCTTTTCATTTTGGCGTGATTTCCACATGTTGTATTTGAACGAACTCCTCCTAGGGATTTTGTCCAATGCACTTCAAATTTCTTCCACATCACCCAGAGACGATACTGACCAAAAGTTATCGAAAGCTTTTCTTTATGTCGAAGGGTGTGGCCGCTATGGCGCCGCCATTTTGACCCTTCGCCATGGAACATTATACTTAAACAGATACTGATTTCACATACTTAACACCATCAACTTCCTTCCACTTCTAAAACATGCAGAACAACTTGGTGAACGTAGGCGATGATCGCCGTGAACTTACGAGTAACGGCTTCTGTGTGGTGGCGTACCAAATATCGCCCCTTCGCCATGAAATTACGTTCTTCCTTTTGACGGCTTTAATTTTCTCATATCATCATGAAAATTGATACACAGGTCAAGCATGAAAACCTCCTACAATTCATAGGGGCCTCGCCCATGGGCAGGTCAAAGTGCCTCAATAGCGCCCCCTTGAAAATTTCAAAAATCCCTCCCCATAGGGTTTTTTTTGGAGTAGGGAGATGAAAATTGGTACACATGTGTGACTTGCATAGACGTACAAAAAAGTCTCTTGCACCATGAGTCTACTCCAAACAGGAAGTCGGCCATTTTGAATTTTCCTCTCATTTTGAAATAATTTCCACATGTTGTATTTGAACGAACTCCTCCTAGGGATTTTGTCCAATGCACTTCAAATTTCTTTGACAACATCCAAAGATGATACTGACCAAAAGTTATCGAAAGCTTTTCTCTATGTTGAAGGGTGTGGCCGCTATGGTGCCGCCATTTTGACCCTTTGCCATGGAACATCAAGTCATGATAACTCCTTCATGCTTTGCCTGATTGACTTCAAACTTCACATGTATGATGACGGTTGGCCCCTGAACACACCCAGCCCTTCTGTTTCTACACTGAGCGCCCCCTAGTGGATGAAAAATGAACATGTCATAACTCCTTGATGCATTGTGTGATTTGTTTAAAATTTTAACTGTGGGATAAGTGGTTGCCCCTGTACACACATGCCGACATCTGGTCACAAGGGAACACACTGCCCTGGGTAGGCGGTCGCGCGGAACGAGGGCCCGTATATGACTGCTTGCAGTCCTAGTTATTATTATTATTCTTGCCACTTTTGAAATCGAAATTTCGGCCTCTTCCCATGCTCAAAAACTCACCAAACGTTCCAAAGTCGTCCGGCCGGATCCAAAATTCGATATTTTGGGGGCGTCGCACATGGTCGCAGAAAAATCGCGAAATAGCGCCCCCTAGAAATTTTCAAAAACCCCTCCGCATTGGGCTTTTTTCGTCGTAGCCTCACGAAATTCGGTACACATATTTACCATGCCAGGATGCACAAAAAAGTCTCTTACTGTCATGGTGAAATATCGACAGGAAGTCGACCATTTTGATTTTAAGTTTCGATTTTGTACAAATTTTTGCCCATTTCCACTACTTTGAAGGAACTCGTCCTAGAGATTTCATCCGATCATCTTCAAATTTGGTCAAAATCATCACAACACAATGGTGATCAAAAGTTATCAAAAGATTCTAATTAAGTCAAAAGGCGTTGCCTACTAGGGGTCGTCAAACTTTGGCGAGCTTTTTGGAGCACGCCATTTCACTTCGAACGGCTGTCACGCCCACATACTTCATCGTAGATCCTTCAAACTTGCTGGACATGATGAGGGCTCCGCCCTGAATGTCTACATATCTTAGGTTCCCACCTGCGCCATAGCGCCTCCCAGTGGTGCCGGGAAATGTCCTATTTTTACTTTAAGAGGTCCTGATGTCACATACTTAACCCAATCAACGTCATTCCACTTCTAAAACATGCAGAACAAATTGGTGAACGTAGGCGATGAACGCCGTGAAGTTACGAGTAACGGCGTCCGTGTGGCGGCATGCTGAATATTGCCCATTCGCCATGAAATTATGTTCTTCGTTTTGATGGCTTTAATTTTGTCATATCATCATGAAAATTGATACACAGGTCGAGCACGACAACCTCTTACAATTCATAGGGGCGTTGCCCATGGGCGCGGCAAAATGCCTCAATAGCGCCCCCTTGAAAATTTCAAAAACCCCTCCCCATAGGGGTTTTTTTTGGAGTAGGGAGATGAAAATTGGTACACATGTGACTTGTATAGACGTACAAAAAAGTCTCTTGCACCATGGGTCTACTCCAAACAGGAAGTCGGCCATTTTCTCATTTTGGCGTGATTTCCACATGTTGTATTTGAACGAACTCCTCCTAGGGATTTTGTCCAATGCACTTCAAATTTCTTTAACAGCATCCAGAGATGATACTAACCAAAAGTTATCAAAAGCTTTTCTCTATGTTGAAGGGTGTGGCTGCTATGGTGCAGCCATTTTGACCCTTCGCCATGGAACATCATGTCATGATAACTCCTTCAGGCTTTGACTGATTGACTTCAGACTTCACATGTATGATGACGGTTGGCCCCTCAACACACCTGGCCCCTCTGTTTGTACACTGAGCACCCCCTAATGGATGAACCATCAACATGTCATAACTCCTTCATGCATTGTGTGATTTGTTTAAAATTTTAACTGTGTGATGAGTGGTTGCCCCTGCATGCACATGCCCACAAGAGAACACACTGCCCTGTGTAGGCGGTCACGTGGAACGAGGGCCCGTATATGACTGCTTGCAGTCCTAGTTTTATTTATTTATTTTTTTTAGATTATGTCTCTCACAGTGGACATGCACCTAAGATGAAAATTTCAGACCCCTCCATGATTTTTAAGTGGGAGAACCTGCAAAACCACAGGATGTTCAAATACTTATTTTCCTCACTGTAAATGAAAATATATTGAAAAAAATAAATTGAAAATTGAAAAATCCAGAAAATAAGACATTACAATAGTCAGTTATGGAAGACAAAGATGTGAAATTTAAAACAAATCCTGATGTACATTTCCACTTCAACAGTTCCATCAGTGTCATAACTTGCTGTCATCAGGTCAAACTCACAACTCGATATTTTGTTTTAATGAATGTTGTTTGCACGTTTATTGTTAATTTTCAGACTTTCAGCCATCGTTGATGATTAAAGAAGAAATTCCCCCTGAACACCAGGAATGTAATCTGAGTGTTGACCAGGAAGACATTAAAGAAGAAGAGAAGCTGTGGATAAGTCAGCAGGGAGGGCAGCTTCAGCAGCTGGAGGAGGCAGATCTCACCAACTTTGGTTTCACTGCCGTCACTGTGAAGAGTGAAAATGATGATGAAAAACCAGAGTCATCACAGTTTTATCAAAGCCGAAGTGACGAGAGCACAGATGCTGAGCCTGTAGCCAGCAGCTCATCTGTACACAGAACACTGACAACAGAAGCTGATGGAGAGGATGATGGAGGACCACAGCCAGCCAGCATCTCAGGTCTAAACAGTCATTTACAACCAGATACCAGTGGCAGGAGTTCAGACAGTTCTGGAACTGAGACTGATGACAGTTATGACTGGAAACAGACCAGAGAACAGTCCAGTTTTAACTCTCGAAAAAATACCAATGTTGTTCATTCAGGTAACACTGATGAGAAACAATTTAAAGACTCAAAATATGGAAAAGCATCTGGTCACATGAACAACTCAGAGCAACAAAATGAGAGGCAAGCAAGCAGAAAACCATTTAGCTGTTCTGATAGGAGTAAAAAACAGCGACAGAAGGGCACTCTGAATAAACACATCAGAATTCAGACAGAACAAAAAACTTTTGTCTGTTCTGAGTGTGGTAAAAGATTTGGAATAAAGAGCCACCTGAACAGGCACATGTTAATTCATACAGGGCAAAAAGCATTTGTCTGTTCCGAGTGTGGTCAAAGATTTAGCCGAAAGAGCAGCCTGAAAACACACATGATAATTCACACAGGGCAAAAAGCATTTGCCTGTTCTGAGTGTGGTAAAAGATTTGGACTAAAGAGCCCCCTGAACAGGCATATGCTAATTCATACAGGGCAAAAAGCATTTGTCTGTTCTGAGTGTGGTCAAAGATTTGGACAAAAGGACCACCTGAAAAAACACGTGATAATTCATACAGGCCAAAAACAATTTGAATGTTGTGAGTGTGGGAAAAGATTTGGACGAAGGGATACCCTGAACACACACATGATAATTCATATAGGACAAAAACCATTTGTCTGTTCTGAATGTGGAAAAAGATTTGGACTAAAGAGCAGCTTGAATACACACATGATAATTCATACAGGGCAAAAACCATTTGTTTGTTCTGAGTGTGGAAAAAGATTTGGTCTAAAGGGCGACCTGAACAAACACATGATAATTCATACAGGACAAAAAGCATTTGTCTGTTCTGAGTGTGGAAAAAGATTTGGACTAAAGAGCAACCTGATGACACACATGAGAATTCATGCAGGGTAAAAACCATTTGTCTGTTCTGAGTTTGGCAAAAGATTTAAGCTAAAGGGCCACCTGAACAAACACATGATAATTCATACAAGAAAAAGCAACAGTCTCATGCATGCAACAAAACTTGCAAGACAGACCAGAGACCAATACAGCAAAAGAGAAGGAAAACATCAAGTAGAAAGATGGAAACAGCACAAAAGAGCCGGGTGTTTCCAAGAAGAACTCGAAAAGGAATACATCGACAAAGTTGGATCAATGCAGTGGCTAAAAAATGGAAAACTTGGTTTTGATGGAGAAAGAATTCTGATTGGAGCACAAGATCAGGGACTTCTAACAAAAGGCTTCAAAAAATGGCAGGGATCTCACAGAATGATAAATGCTGATTCTGTCATACAGCTGTTGAGAGTGTAAACCATCTAACTTCAGCATGCCAGATCCTCATGGCAGATGGGCATTATACATCCAGACACAACAAGATCTGTCAATATCTCCACTGGAAGGTCTGCAAGGAACTGGAGATGGAAGTCAAAGAACATGTCTGGGAGCACGAGCCAGCACCAGTCTCATCCAACAGAAAAGTAACGGTCCAGGCCAGTGTAGAGATATAATCTCTCCACCTAGTTCTGGGTCTTTCCCGGGGTCTCCTCTCAACTGGAATGTGTCTGGAACACCTCCCTAGGGAGGCATCTTCACCAGATGCCCAAACCACCTTAGCTGACTTCTGTCAACACGACAGAGCAGCAGCTCTACTCCAAGCTCTTCATGAATGACTGAGCTTCTCACCCCTTCTCTGAGGGATACCCCAGCCACCCTCCTGAGGAAACCCATTTCGGCCCATACAGAGGGATTTCCTCTCAATATGTATCTTTAATTTCCAGTCATTTTTAAAATAATACACCACATACTGTTTTTTTTTTTTTTGCCAAAATACATTATTCTTAAATATTACAAATAGTAAGCCAATGTTACAGTAAAACCCTTTGGCTGCTCCCTTGTTTTCACTCCGGGCCGCCACAGCAGGCCCAAGGTGGATTTCCATCTTGATTTGGCATAGGTTTTATGCCAGATGCCCTTCCTGATGCAACACCACATTACATGGAGAAATGTGGCAAACGGGTGGGGTTTGAACCAGCAACCTTCCACACTGAAACCAAACTCACTAAGCACTTGGCCACTACCCTGCAATTCAACAATAATAATATATATTTAAATAATATCTTATTTTTTCAAAGTATTATTATTATTACTATTATGTGCAAAATATGTATTTCAAATTGCAGCAAAAGTGAACCTTTAAGGGGTTTGGGGGGCATTCTCCACCCATCACCCCTGTGACTCCGCCCCTGCACCAGAGGCTTGCAGAGTTTGTCTGCAGCTGCAAAGAGTTCGCTATCTGTTCTTATCAACTCCGTGCTCTCAAACAATTACACAGGATCTTAACTAGACTTGTTGTGTATTTAAAGTGAAGCAGTGTGTTTGTGTATTTTTGTTAAATACATGGCGCTGTGTCCCAACAGCCAGGGGCTGTGAGCATGGACCGGGCCGCCGGGCCACCCGCTCTCGACCGCCACCCAATCCTCTTTGCACCCGACCCCCATGGCCCCCTCTGCAGGTGGTGAACCCACAGGAGGGCGGGCCCAAGTGCCTCAAGTGGAGGAGTTTAAGTATCTCGGGGTCTTGTTCACGAGTGAGGGACGGATGGAGCGTGAGATCGATAGACGGATCGGTGCAGCGTCTGCAGTGATGCGGTCGCTGTATCGGACTGTCGTGGTGAAGAGAGAGCTGAGTAGGGGGGCAAAGCTCTCGATTTACCGATCGATCTACGTTCCGATCCTCACCTATGGTCATGAGATTTGGCTCATGACCGAAAGAACGAGATCGCGAGTACAAGCGGCCGAGATGAGTTTCCTCCGGAGCTCGGTCACTCGGGAGGAGCTCGGAGTCGAGCCGCTGCTCCTCCACGTCGTAAGGAGTCAGTTGAGGTGGCTCAGGCATCTTTTCTGGCTGCCCCCTGGACGCCTCGCTGGAGAGGTGTTCCAGGCACGTCCCACTGGGAGGAGGCCCCGGGGAAGACCCAGGACACGCTGGAGGGACTACATCTCTCGGCTGGCTTGGGAATGCCTCGGGGTCCCCCCGGAGGAGGTGTGTGTGGATCGGGAGGTCTGGGCGGCTTTGCTTGAGCTGCTGCCCCCGCGACCCGACTCCGGATAAAGCGGAAGAAAATGGATGGATGGACATGGCGCTGTGTGTCGACCCCCTGAAGAGAAAGGATGCACATTTTTTTTATGTGAATCAACTGACTGATCAAAAAACACCTTTATCAGACGGATTCTTTTTGGATTTGATCAGAAATTTCATTTGTTCATCAACGGGGTGTATTTATCAAAGCAGCTTTTGTGTAAAAGCTTCACACACGTGAGGCTGTTTTTCACAGGCTGCGGTCACAACGTGCACATGCACTGTTAGGAAAGCTCTGAAACTCACAACGACACAAAGAAATAAGTGATTTGACCACTTAAGAAAGAAAACCTGGACTTGTCTGATTTGGGTAAAGTTCTAAAGGATCTGTGCTGTCCAAAAGGCAGAGTTCACGCTGACGTCCTGACGCAAAATCATTAAGGCTGGACACAAGATAGAAAATTTACTGCATTCCCGGGACACAACGTCCACAAGACACATGGAGCCACGTCGAGCGACTAGTCAAAACATAAATAATAAATCATAAACGTACGGCAGACTAAATTCATCCAACACGAATAACAAACTTAATGAAAAGAAAAGTTTGCATTTACACTCTGTCTCACGGTGTTAAAGTGTCTGATGCAGCTCTGCTGTTCAGATTAACTACTGTGTGTAGATTTGTGAAAACTGCAGCAAATAAAAGCTCACAAAAAGTTTATTTTATTTAGCCCAATAGAATTTAATTGGTGTTGAATGAAGTAAAAGCTGTAGAAAATCTGTTCCCTTAAAATGTGTTTATAAAAGTATTTAAATAATGTGGAGGTTAAAGTCTTTCTATAATATGATGTTGCTTTAGAAAAGAGCAGCAATGGTTAGTGAGTGAAATATAATCTTGTTCAGCAGGAGAACAACTTGCTGTTTTCTTAACTGTCTCCACCTTGTTTTACCTTAAATCCTGCAATGAGATCACAAAATGGTTTCTATAAAAAGGTAGATGTGAACAGATTAAGATTGTTTAATTCTTTTGCTCTGTTCACAATTATTTCTCACAGAATTTTTAAATTTGTAATTGTGAAAATAGTGAAATTTATCACTAATCTTCTCCAGTTTCTGAATTTAATTCTGATTATTTTGATTCTTTCAAACACTGTTCACAATTCTATCTCACAAAATTTTGAATTTTGTTGTAAACATGGACTAGTTTGGGAAAAAAATAAAATTCATGCAAAATGCTTGGTGTCTTCCTGCTTCTGATTAATTTTAATTCTGATGGTTTTCTTTGATTCATTAAAGCTCTGTTCTTGAATGCAGCATTTTGAAATATGAATTTAAGGAAAAATATCAACTCTTGGGCATGAAAATGATGAAATTCACTCAAAATTGAGCATGTTCCTGAATTTCATGTTTTCTGATAGGGGGAAAAAAGATGGCATTCAAAAAAATATACAGATTGTCATTAAAGTTTTGGAAAGGAACAACTTCCAGCAAAAATATTTCCAGCAAATTTCTGTCCCCTGATACAGTTGACACACTGCTGTCAACATTTCAGCTGGTACTTCAGGTTTCATTCAAAAGTCTCTTTACACAATAGTGTAAACATTAAAATAACTCTTACAAAATTTACAGCCATTGGTAAAGAATTTTATTTGGGGTATGTCATCGTTTGACTGAAACTCTGGAGATGTAAACTCTGTGCCGTTATCTCATCTGATGCACTTGATTTTTCCGTAAGATGTTCCATCAGCAATGAACTTCTCTGTAGCTTTAATTGTGTCACTCTGAGCTTTCAAAAAATACACTAAAGTAGCTCCTGAATAGTGATCAGTGAACATTAATGTGGACCTGAAACTATCCTTTGCTGCTGGCTCTGTAGGTCCTGACAAATCTGTATGTCCAAGTGAGACATTTGCTCTTTCATCTGGTTCTCTGTTCCTGCTCTGGACTCACACTTCACATTTAAGATCAGCCTCATCAGTTTGACCTTTAATTTTCATCCCCTGTGACACTTTCCAACTTTAACATGTCCTCATAGTTACAGTGACCTAATATTTGGTGCCATGTTTGAAGATGGTAACATCCATGACATTGATTAACATCACTTTCATTTGGAGGCTGAACGATGTTTAAATAGTTCAGTCGATCAGACACCTGAATGTCAAGCGTCAGACCATCTTTATGGATGAGCTCCTTCTGTCCCTCCTTGAAGATGTCTCGGGGAATGATGAGACGTACAACACCTCCATCAGTGTCATGTCCACTGCACAACTTCTGCTGTCAATCAAGTGAACACTGGCTGCACCCCTCTTCAACACACTCGCTGGTCCTCTGTCCATCAGCAGCTCCAATATGTGCTTTTGTGATTCAAACTTGAGTCAAAACTCTTAAAAAAAAAAGTCTCTTCTTCCTTCCTCAGTGTGGTGATAACAGTCTCTGCATGAATAATATAATCTGTGACGCTCTCATGAACAGCTTTTTGAAGGGATGTCAGCTCCGTATACAGGCTGATCACACGTGGCTTCACCTTACCTGCATCATGGTCTCTGAGAATCTGAAGCACCTTCCTGCCGTCGTCCGCTGCATCTCTCATCACAAGTGACAGACTTTTATCATCCAGCACTTGAATCAGTTCAAACACCGCTTAATTTCTTTCAGCGTCTTCATCTGTGCCCTCGTCACCTTCATCTGGTTCTTGCAGTTTGGTCCTCTTTAGAACAAGCAGCTGCAGGTGTGTGAGAAACGTAGTTTCCCATAACTCATAGTTTTTCTCATCTCCATTGAAATATAATCAGTTCCATCAACTTCCAAATTCCTTCCTGGTTCCATAACCTGTTGATGTTGCATCATAAATGGACTGGAATTCTGTGTTTTAACATAATGGAGGAACAAATTCTCACACAGCCTTCAGTTTGTTTGACTGGCAGGAAAATTGCTCACAGGAGCAAAGTCACAGTCATTTATTGATTATCTGTTACACTCTGACAATGACAGCAGTGTGAAGAGCACATTGAAGAACCCAAACAGTTCAACATCTTTAAATTACAGGATTGTAACTTTCTTTCGTTTTCTCGTCTGTGTCTATACTCCAGTCCAATAGGTGGCGGTAATGCAACAATAGGTTTGTCAGAACTATTTCCTGTTGTCGTTCGAGGCTAAAGCTAGTTAGCTGTAGACGATGGAAACTTCTCTGAACAGATCAAACTTCACTCTGATTCTCGATTTTTTTTTTTTTTTTTTGAAGAGCTCCAGAAGCACAAATGTCGACAGTAAACCAGAAGAAGAAGAAGAAAAGGCGAAGTTGTGTTGGATGTGTTTGATACTAGTGACCTCTGACCTCTCCCACACTACAGTGCTACACCTGAAATTTCAATAAGGCTTACTGAACGCAGCCAGTCTGCTCTGTGTAAGCCTGATCCCTTCAGATCTCAGAAGCTAAGCAGGGTGGGGCCTGGTTAGTACTTGGATGAGAGACCTCTTTGGAACACCAGGGGCTGTGTGTGTTTCTCCAGGTGGACCTGGAGTTACGTCAGGAAGGGCATCCGACATAAAAAACTTGCGCCAAATACCAATGCAGATCGGGCTGACTCTGCTGTGGTGCCCCCAAACAAACGGGAGCAGCCGAATGGACAACAAATTTATTATGGTCTGAACATCAAATATCAGCAAAAATAAATAAGACAAACTGTGCTTTATGATGAATTAAAGGACAGTTCAGCTTGGTGATGGACTGGTGGTTCTGATCAACTGATGCTATCATTTGGTTTTTCCTCATTTTATACACACAAAAATGGAACTCTGCACACAATTCATAAATCTGAAGCTCATGAACATCAATACTCCAAACTGCTGAACTCTGAGAACAACATCATGGTTTCACTCAAAGATTCTAAATCAATGATGCAAACCTCTGAACATAAAAAGCATCTTTTATCAAACTTTGTTCATGTTGTTGTAGAAACACTGAATTTGAAAACGCAACACCCTGATAAACAGAATCTCAAGACTTAATTTATCCTGAAGGCAACTGCTGATGTTCCAACTGCACAGATAAACAGAGGTACAAGTCGACATGAAGAGCAGGAGACTGGATAAGAAAAATAACCATCTTAAGTTCTTTATTTATAAATCCGTATTTGTAAATGTCTTTTTTTTTCATTTGTTAAAAAAAAAAAAAAAAGGCAATTTGAAAACTAAAAATTCTCTTTGTACAGGGACCACCACCTTATCTAAAGTTCTGGAGATAAAAGGCAACTCTGCAATTCGTCTAAAATTCTGGGGAAGAGAAGGTCAGCTGAAGGTCTGAAGGTCAGCATTAGGCTTTTTTAAAGGAGGGTGAATAACCAGAAGTCAATGATCTGTTAATTATTGACCAAACACATGGGCCAGTGATCAATCAATCAATCAATTTTTTTATATAGCGCCAAATCACAACAAACAGTTGCCCCAAGGCGCTTTATATTGTAAGGCAAGGCCATACAATAATTATGTAAAACCCCAACGGTCAAAACGACCCCCTGTGAGCAAGCACTTGGCTACAGTGGGAAGGAAAAACTCCCTTTTAACAGGAAGAAACCTCCAGCAGAACCAGGCTCAGGGAGGGGCAGTCTTCTGCTGGGACTGGTTGGGGCTGAGGGAGAGAACCAGGAAAAAGACATGCTGTGGAGGGGAGCAGAGATCGATCACTAATGATTAAATGCAGAGTGGTGCATACAGAGCAAAAAGAGAAAGAAACAGTGCATCATGGGAACCCCCCAGCAGTCTACGTCTATAGCAGCATAACTAAGGGATGGTTCAGGGTCACCTGATCCAGCCCTAACTATAAGCTTTAGCAAAAAGGAAAGTTTTAAGCCTAATCTTAAAAGTAGAGAGGGTGTCTGTCTCCCTGATCTGAATTGGGAGCTGGTTCCACAGGAGAGGAGCCTGAAAGCTGAAGGCTCTGCCTCCCATTCTACTCTTACAAACCCTAGGAACTACAAGTAAGCCTGCAGTCTGAGAGCGAAGCGCTCTATTGGGATGATATGGTACTACGAGGTCCCTAAGATAAGATGGGACCTGATTATTCAAAACCTTATAAGTAAGAAGAAGAATTTTAAATTCTATTCTAGAATTAACAGGAAGCCAATGAAGAGAGGCCAATATGGGTGAGATATGCTCTCTCCTTCTAGTCCCCGTCAGTACTCTAGCTGCAGCATTTTAAATTAACTGAAGGCTTTTTAGGGAACTTTTAGGACAACCTGATAATAATGAATTACAATAGTCCAGCCTAGAGGAAATAAATGCATGAATTAGTTTTTCAGCATCACTCTGAGACAAGACCTTTCTGATTTTAGAGATATTGCGTAAATGCAAAAAAGCAGTCCTACATATTTGTTTAATATGCGCTTTGAATGACATATCCTGATCAAAAATGACTCCAAGATTTCTCACAGTATTACTAGAGGTCAGGGTAATGCCATCCACAGTAAGGATCTGGTTAGACACCATGTTTCTAAGATTTGTGGGGCCAAGTACAATAACTTCAGTTTTATCTGAGTTTAAAAGCAGGAAATTAGAGGTCATCCATGTCTTTATGTCTGTAAGACAATCCTGCAGTTTAGCTAATTGGTGTGTGTCCTCTGGCTTCATGGATAGATAAAGCTGGGTATCATCTGCGTAACAATGAAAATTTAAGCAATACCGTCTAATAATACTGCCTAAGGGAAGCATGTATAAAGTGAATAAAATTGGTCCTAGCACAGAACCTTGTGGAACTCCATAATTAACTTTAGTCTGTGAAGAAGATTCCCCATTTACATGAACAAACTGTAATCTATTAGACAAATATGATTCAAACCACCGCAGCGCAGTGCCTTTAATACCTATGGCATGCTCTAATCTGTAATAAAATTTTATGGTCAACAGTATCAAAAGCAGCACTGAGGTCTAACAGAACAAGCACAGAGATGAGTCCACTGTCCAAGGCCATAAGAAGATCATTTGTAACCTTCACTAATGCTGTTTCTGTACTATGATGAATTCTAAAACCTGACTGAAACTCTTCAAATAGACCATTCCTCTGCAGATGATCAGTTAGCTGTTTTACAACTACCCTTTCAAGAATTTTTGAGAGAAAAGGAAGGTTGGAGATTGGCCTATAATTAGCTAAGATAGCTGGGTCAAGTGATGGCTTTTTAAGTAATGGTTTAATTACTGCCACCTTAAAAGCCTGTGGTACATAACCAACTAACAAAGATAGATTGATCATATTTAAGATCGAAGCATTAAATAATGGTAGGGCTTCCTTGAGCAGCCTGGTAGGAATGGGGTCTAATAAACATGTTGATGGTTTGGATGAAGTAACTAATGAAAATAACTCAGACAGAACAATCGGAGAGAAAGAGTCTAACCAAATACCGGCATCACTGAAAGCAGCCAAAGATAACGATACGTCTTTGGGATGGTTATGAGTAATTTTTTCTCTAATAGTTAAAATTTTGTTAGCAAAGAAAGTCATAAAGTCATTACTAGTTAAAGTTAATGGAATACTCAGCTCAATAGAGCTCTGACTCTTTGTCAGCCTGGCTACAGTGCTGAAAAGAAACCTGGGGTTGTTCTTATTTTCAGTGATGAGAATAACCTTATTAAATAATGAAGTGGGGATGATATCAAGTGGGAAGGAGGATGGTTTCATTCTCTCAACCAGACTGATGAGCTCTTTCAGTGATATTGGGGTTAGACTGATGGCTGGGTGAGACATGAGCAGCCCAGTCTCATGTTTTTTTTTTTTTTTCCCATCGTCCTGTCAAGAAATGATTCAAATTTTCATGACTGTTTTTTTTAAAACTATTACTAACCCTACTCCTACGCCCACCCCTAAACTTAACCTAACCCTACGCCTTCCCCTAACCCTAACCACACAACCCCACCACACCCCACCCCCCGCTGCACTTTTAATTACAAACAGCCATCACGGAATGAATCAGAATGAAAATTTTGCACTTTTTGTGACAATATGACAAACTAATAGATTAATGTATATTTCGAGCTGCTGAATCACGACAATCCATGAGACTGGGATGGACATGGGACAGGAGAAGGAAGAGAGGGGTTGACGTTTGCCCTATCATGGATTTTATTGATTAAAAAAAGGACAAAAAGTTCTCACAGTCTTCATTAGACTGAATGATAGCATCAGGAGATGCAAGTGTTACATCATCTCTGTGTCAAAGAAAACTTTTGAATTACGTTGGCCGTTAAGAATTAATTTATAAAAATAGGCAGCCCTCATATCTTTGACCATATTATTAAATGAAATTAAAACCTCCTTTAAATGAAGGAGGTGGACCTGAAACTGTGGAGTTCCACAGACGCTCCTCTTTTCAACACGTTCTCATAAAACTGCAAATACTGTCATTCATCCAAGGGGAGGAGTTACTCAGAGGGGTGTGTCTGGTTTTAAAAGGAGCAACTCTGTCTAAAATAGACAGGCAATGATGATTAAAAGAATCAACTACATACAATATTTACATCATCTGAAATGAAAATCTCATCAAGGTTAAAAGCAGCAGAGAATGCATCTGCAGAAAGATGATTAAAAACATGAGACCAAATCACACATGGAGCAGATGGACAATCCAGATTAAAAGACAAATTAAAATGAGCACACACCTGATCACAAATAAAAATGTCCTCAGAATAAATAGTCAAGGCCAAGAATAAAAACAAGTTCTAAAACATGTCCTTTGTTGTGTGTGGGGACACACACATGCTGGATCAGATTCAGTGATTCCATCAGACTGATGAATTTAGCGGCAGATTTATCTGAAATGTCATCGACGTGGAAATTAAAATCAACAGTTACAGTTGTATGCAAAGGTTTGGGCAACCCTAATCATTTTCATGATTTTCCTTTATAAATCACTGGTTGTCTGGATCAGAAATTTCAGTTAAATATATCATATAGCAGGTGAACACAGTGATATTTCAATCAATCAATCAATTTTTTTTATATAGCGCCAAATCACAACAAACAGTTGCCCCAAGGTGCTTTATATTGTAAGGCAAGGCCATACAATAATTATGTAAAACCCCAACGGTCAAAACGACCCCCTGTGAGCAAGCACTTGGCTACAGTGGGAAGGAAAAACTCCCTTTTAACAGGAAGAAACCTCCAGCAGAACCAGGCTCAGGGAGGGGCAGTCTTCTGCTGGGACTGGTTGGGGCTGAGGGAGAGAACCAGGAAAAAGACATGCTGTGGAGGGGAGCAGAGATCGATCACTAATGATTAAATGCAGAGTGGTGCATACAGAGCAAAAAGAGAAAGAAACAGTGCATCATGGGAACCCCCCAGCAGTCTACGTCTATAGCAGCATAACTAAGGGATGGTTCAGATATTTGAGAAGTGAAATGAAGTTTCTAGTATTTACAAAAAGTGTGCAATAATTTTTTTTAAACAAAATTGGACAGGTGCATAAATTTGGGCACCCTTGCCATTTTATTGATTTGAATACATTTAGCACTAATTATTGGAACACAAAATTGGTTTGGTAAGCTCATTGACCCTAGACCTCCTTACACAGGTGAATCCAATCATGAGAAAGGGTGTTTAAGGTGGCCATTTGCAAATGACTCCCCTCTTTGCATCTCTTCTAATGAGTGGCAACATGGGAGCCTCTAAACAACTCTCAAATGACCTGAAAACAAAGATTGTTCAGCATCATGGTTTAGGGGAAGGATACAAAAAGCTATCTCAGAGATTTCAGCTGTCAGTTTCCACTGTGAGGAACATAGTGAGGAAATGGAAGATCACAGGCACAGTACTAGTTAAGGCCCAAAGGGGCAGGCCAAGAAAAATCTCAGATAAACTGAAGCGAAGGATGGTGAGAACAGTCATAGTTAGGGCTGTCACAATTAGGAATTTCTGGAGATGATTGTCAGAGAAATAATTGCGATTGACGAATATATTATCTATTTTTTTCTTTTTTCCCCCCCTTCTTTATATTCTACTATCATAGTATAATTACACAACTCTGGAAGAACGTTTGGCTTCTGTGAGTGGAGAAACTGGGAATAGTGCAATTCCTAGATTTGCCAGCTTGCACTCGGCCGAGACGGACGCACTTTTCTCTTCTCCCTCCCTCCTTATCTTTCCTTCTTCTGTGGCGTGCTGTCTGTGAGGCTGCAGCTTTGCTCTTCTGGAAACGACAAATTGGATCTGTTAAAGTGGTCTCTGAACGCAATTGACACTATTTTTTCTACAAGACATTCGGGGGCGGAGGACCCGACCTGTCCTGCTGGGACGCATGTGATGGGTTACGTGATGGACTCGTGGAGGAGATGGCAGGTCATGTGCCTTTACATGCTTTCTGTGGAGGACGTCGAAGATGTGTACATATTTGGCTTGGTGGTGACCGGCTTTCTGATGTGTGGAGCGGGCACTTTGCTGGTTTACCGGAAAATCAAGAAAGTGGAAGCAGCTTTGATTGGTCCTTCCAGGCTGCCCTACATGATTGATTCGATTGGGAAGGCAGTGGCTGCGCAGTCGACGGGGGTTAACCGCGCGTTGGAAAATATCTCGAGGATTGCAGCCCTGGAAACCTGCTCTGACCGTCTGTGAAGACCACATTCTACATTCAGATGCATTGAGAGCCACTCTGTTCTCAGAACTGTGGAATCTTTCAGGCGTCTGCTAATCTGGCTATTCATTTGGCTCCCCAAATACAGCTGCACTTCAAGGTCGCTGTGATAAAACCTCCTCAGAAGATCAACACTTAAGCCTTGCTCCCTGGTCTTCCCCCCTCCCTTCAGCTTCTCCAGCTCTGACGTTGACTGTGTTAGAACTGTTCAGGACTACTCAGACTGCGCAGGGCTGCTCCCTCCCCCTCCAGGATTGTCGGACAAGGCCGTTGACGGCGCCAAACAGGCTGCCTCCGGAGTGTTCTGATAAACTGGTCCTTTTCAAATCTCGGTTGTCGTCCTGTGTCCTTGTTTTTGTCTGTGTGATTATTGTTTTTCTGTGCTGATGGGGATTTTTTTCCTCATTGCCGCTGTGTAATGCAGAGGCTATGAGGTTTTTTTTTTTCGCCTTTTCCCTCGTGTTTTGCTTTCATATATATGTTTTATGTACCGGGCCGGCCTATGTGTTGCGTGTGTTGTTTGTTATGGGTCGGTGTTGGTTTGCTCAGCCCTGCTGTTGACCAAGGCAGGGATGTACATCTGGAGCTGGTCCCCGGGCGCCTAATGGCGAATTCTGCTCCTACTGGCAATTAGGATGGGTTAAATGCAGTAGACACATTTCATTGTGCAGGGAACATGTTCTTCTGTGCATATGACAATAAAATTTCTTTGAATCTTCTTTGAATTTTTATTTTTATCTTCATTTTACATACAGTCCCAACTTTTTCTGATTTGTGGTTGTTTCTGTTGCATTTCTGAAATTGTTTCTCCTCATCAGTCACGTTTTGTGCTTAAACACTACATTAAGCTCAAGATTGAACAAATAAATACCTTTGGAAAATAACAGCTGTTAAAGTTCAGAGTTCTCACCTGCTTTTTGTGATCTGTGCGTCTGAACATCACTACAGCTTCTCCATGTCAGGGTTTTTTTTTTTTTTTTGCTCAGTTCATTCATATATTCTCATTTTTTAAATGTTTTCAAAGATGTTTGACCGTTTATTTCATCTCATGATCTCATAAATTCAGTATACGACGCACACATGGTGTGAACATGACAGTAACGGCAGAATCACACTGGGAGAGAAAGTTCAGACAGAAGTAAAGGCAGCTCCATGTTTTGGTTTTGTTTTTTTTAACATGTTCACTCGGGTTAAAATCCTCTCTCTGCTCCGCACTCGCTGTGCACTGATGGTTCTCAGCAGTGTGTCGTGCCTCCATTCAGGAATCTTCCTCAACCCACCTCCTCCCTCGCAGTCTGCAGCCTGTTGACTCTGCGCGCACACACACAGACACACACACCGACAGCTCCTTCGGTAAACTCAACATTTTAGACGGCTTTAAAGAAGACGGCCACTGTTTTAATCGGCCGTCTTATCCAAACGGCAGGATGGATCGCTCCTCACCCTCTATGTTATTGTCCTGCCTTAAGATGAGAGCGAAACTAGCGAGGCTGCAGCACAATGACGTCAGATTCTGAGTCATTTTATGCTTTGTGTATAAAATAAATAATTCACGGTAATCGCGAATATGAAAAATAATCAGGAATATGAAAAATAATCGCAATTGGCGAATATTGTAAAATTATGACAGCCCTAGTCATAGTCAACCCACAGACCTGTTCCAAAGATGCCCTGTAATGTTGGAATGTACCCGGATGAGATTCGGATGATCGTGGCTCAGTGCAAGGTTGACTGGCACTCTCCTGACCGATCAGCCAGCTCAGGAAGGAATGCCCATGATGCCAGGATGCCCAGAGTGATCAGCATCTGTGTGGGCGCAGGCAACCCCTGGCTCCTTGCCGTATTGTGCCCTGGGCCAGCCGCAGTTCTGTGCGCAAATCCACTAACAGTGGCCTTGGTAATCAAAATTGATTTATGAGCCAATTATAATCATTTGCAAGTAAATTGCGCTCCCCGAGTGCGCACTCACGTCAGATTGCACCATTTGCAAGGTCCTCTAACAACGCTAAAGCAGCCACTGTTAGTGCCATTTTCGCATCACTTTGCGCATGCTTTTATATCCATCCATATAATTGCAAACATGTGGGTGTTAATTGCTCATCACTATGTAGCTGATGTGCACATCACTCTGATGACTTCTTGTTTTCACACTAGTAACATTTCCCAGCATCACCTCTACACGTCGGCAGAGGAACAATAGCTGTAGAAATGTGTGTACGCCAGCCAGGATTTTTGTGTGATGCATCGCACATTTCCACGGTCATTTAATTTTTGATACAGCTTAACACTGGCATGGAGACGGACATATGCCAGGTTGTTATGTGTAAGCACTGCTTTGTACATGGGACCCAGGTCCTTGAACAAAATCTAATCGTTCAAGACAAAAGTCTTATTTGTAATGGAACATGCATTTATCAGTACCATCCCAAAAGTAGCTGGAGCCAGGTGTGCAGAACCCGCGGAGACGATCCACTGTGCCTGGAGACCGGACTGTGACCAGCTGTACACCCACGCGTCTGGAGACAGCAGGTTGATAAAAAAGGAATGACTTCCCGCAACTCCGTGTTTCCAGAGCAGCCTCAGCCTCACCTGGACACCAGCTCTTCTCCCCGTCCTCAGTCCACGGGAGGTCCTGTAGCGCTGACTGGCACTAGCATCACAGGCTAATGGCACAAACGGAGGTCACCAAAAGGGCACGTCACCACAAGACGTGCCCTTTTGAGAGGTCTTTGCCAAATAGATGTTTGCTGAGGAGGGTTATTTTTTGGTGATGTAATGTGCTGTGTGAGAGGACAAATGTCCTTGACCATTTGGTTAATTTCATCTTACATCACTTGTATTTCCTCATCCGTGAAGTCTTTTTGTGTGACAAAATGGTGTCTTTTGGTGGTGAGTTGCCCTCTTGATATGTCTTTCTTACTTGGGCAGTGGCGGAATATCCTCGGCCATTCCCTACATCTTTCTCTCTGGTTGGTGTATTTTACTTTGGTATATTTTATGGCCCACATCAGTACCCACTTTTCCTCCCTCTTCCACTGACTCCTCGTGACTTGTGATCATTCATTGCTTTTTCTTGGGCTTCTTCTTTTACACTCAGCATCATGGTTTAGGGGAAGGATACAATAAGCTATCTCAGAGATTTCAGCTGTCAGTTTCCACTGTGAGGAACATAGTGAGGAAATGGAAGACAGTCACAGACGCCTAAGATCTCTGCTCTTAGGCGGCTGTTTTTTTTTTTGTTGTAATTTCTTTTTCCATCGTGGCATGGTATTCTTTTTCTTAATTGTGGTTCCTTTTCTCTCCAAATCATGTGGTGCTAATTTACTTTGTATGTACCATGCCGCTCCATAATTTAAGCAGTTTAAATCTCTCAATGTTGTTCCTTCTGGGACCACTTTAGCCAATCCTAGGTTAACTTTCTGAAGGATAGTTTTGAATTTTTTTATTCTCCTTTAATTTACTCAGTTTTGGGCGCTCTTTTAACCGGTCATTTGTATGTGGAGTCTACAGCCAAATCTTCAATGTTGTTCCCTTCATCCAACTGTATGTTTTGTTTTTGTCTTTTTACCTTTTTTTTTATTGTGCATTTAGAGTATTTAGTCCAAATTCCATAGCAATGTCTTTGGAGAACTTATGGACAGTTTCCACAAGATGACTGAATCCCTTTTTTGTGTTGGCACAGATTTTCAAATCATCCATGAACAGCAGATGGTTCATAAGTTTTTGATTTTTCCTTCCTCTGTCTCTACTTAAGTCATAAACAATGTCATGCTCCTTCAGGATCTTGCTGAGCAGGTCTACGGTTAAGCAGAATAAAAGTGGTGAGAGTCTGTCTTCCTGAAATATCCCTCTCTGAACTTGTATGTCTGGGATTATTATTTGTTCATCTGTGTGATTGAGGGTGATGGTGGTGTTCCACTTCCGCTCTCAGGAAAGATCTTCATAAATGGCATCAGTTATGATTCCTGTCAGCCATTTGTACGTTGTTGTTAGGCAGCAGATGGGTCTGTACTTGTTGGGAAGCTGTATTTCCTTGGTCTTTGGTAGTAGGCTTGTGTTCCCAGTCATTAGCCAGTCTGGTGTGTCCTCTTCTATGTTCAATATTTTTATGAAAGCCACAGCATAATGGTAGTGCAATGCTGTCAGTCTTTTAAACCAAAACTTTGGGATTTTGTCGATGCCAGTGCCTTGAAGTTACTGTATTCACTCATTTTCTTTCTCATCTCCTCTTTAGTGATTACAATTGCTGCCATTTGTTGTTTTTCTGTTTTATTATTTCAATCCACTCTAGGGATGGGTATCGAGAACCAATTCCTTTCGGGTATCGTTAAGAAATGATTCGATCCACCGACATCAATAACCCTTTTGCTTAACGATTCCCTTATCGGTCCTTCAGCGTGGCCTTTGTTTTTGGGGGTGTTTGTCAGGAAAATGATAGTTTCTCTACATTGATTACAGACCCCGCAGCGGGTCTGTAATCAACTTTTCTGCAGCGTGGCTTTGCTTTGAACCTTGAACCAATCAAAGCAGTGATTCGCAGATCGAAGCAGTGCTTCGATCTATTGCTTTGTTGATTCATTTTTTTTCCTTTCACTTTATCTTAATTTTCCTCCGCTAAAACCCTCAAGAACATATGTCTGTGAGTATTATTTATCTTTTTTATGTTAAACAGACCTGTTATGGTCTTCTGAAACAGTTGACAGATGTCTTTTATAACTTAAAAATGGGACCGATGCTAACGGGTTAGCATGTCTATAGCATTCTCAATGTTAAAGTTAGCATTACGCAGTTGCAGCTGTTGTCATAAAAGAGTCAAATGTATTACAAATTGTAAATTTTTTAAATTTATTTTTGTTTATATATTAATAATAATAGCAACCACAACAATAATAGTAATAATAAGTAATCAAATGATTAGCTATTATATAGAATTTTAGAGAAAGAGACTAAAAGAACCTGAATAAAAACAACAAAAAATAAAACCAACTAACAATGAACATATATAAATACATACATACATACAGAAATAAATGTTTCCTGTGAACACCTAGTGACTCTTACATCTCCACATCATCCCTGTCTTATTTAAGTTTAATGACAATTTGTTTCGGTCAAACCATATTTTCAATTTGTTAATTTCTTCAGTGATTTGCTCCAGAACTATCTGCCAAGCTAGAAAACTGCTGCATCCTAGTAAGAGCAGAATACTACTGGAATGAATTTGAATAAGGAATGTTTTGTTTTTTTTCCTCACCAAAATGGATGCTGCACTCACTGCAGTTTATTGTCTGGAATAGTCCCAGATTGCATTTCAGAGCTTCTAGAATTCAAACATTTTTGTGCGGGTGGTGGTGGGGGGTAATTTTGGTTTCAGCTTTTTTGTTTTTCACCTCTTTCATCCCTGAATGTCAATCCTGAGTCACTTTTGTGCGGATTAAAGTCACTAACTGGGACTCCTGTCCGAGAAAGAAACGAGAATAGTCCTCTGTTCTGTTCACACAGATCCAAACGCTGCGCGGCTCTCTGTCGAGTCAAGTTAGAACAATAGAGTCCAGTTGGAATTTACAACTTCAAATGAAACACTGTTTTATTTTATTATATTCAGAGATCAAGGATACAGTGACCAATTTCTGATTTATTTACTTTAAGACTCAATGAAATACATAGAAAACCTGTAAAGCCTACTTTTAGTACAAAATTCACAAGAGGTATCGATAAGGGAATCGATAAGGAATCGGATCGATAAGCAGAATCAATATCAATAAAATGTTATCAATACCCATCCCTAATCCACTCTGCCTTCTGGTGTTGTTTTGGGTCTTCAATTCTCCAGAATTTTTTAACTTCTTCTCTCTTGGGTGACTGTTGTACTTCTATTGCATCAATTGCCAACTTCCTGTAGACTAGCCTGTTTTTTGCAAATTGCTGGTTTATCTGTTTTACTTGTATTTTCTTGTCTTTGCTCCTAATCTGTGCAGTAAAAGCTTTAACTAAGGCTTGATGTTCAGCCAGCCTCCCACCCAGCTGTTTATCTAAAACATTGTATTTTCTTTTAATGCGATTTACTTTTTTAAGGAGATTCCCTTTATGGTTTTGGCCTCCTCAAAAAGTTGCCATTTGGGAGATCTCTACTCTTAAGCGGCTGTTTTTTTGTTGTAATTTATTTTTCCCATTCTGGCATGGTATTCTTTTTCTTAATTGTGGTTCCTTTTCTCTCCAAATCATGTGGGGCTAATTTACTTTGTATGTACCATGCTGCTCCATAATTTAAGCAGTTTAAATCTGTCAATGTTGTTCCTTCTGGGACCAGTTTAGCCAGTCCTAGGTTAACTTTCTGAAGGATAGTTTTGAATTTTTTATTCTCCTTTAATTTAGTCAGTTTTGGGCACTCTTTCATGTCCATGAATTATCAAGTGTTTGTTTAGAGTCCAGATCTTTGACTGCACTCAGAACAGAGAAATGCTTTTTGTCTTTTTTTTTTTCATTTGCCTTGAATTTCCTTCTACAGAACTTTTGTCCTGTATGATTTATCATGTGACTGTTCAGGCAGCTCTTTCGACCAAATCTTTGGCCACACTCAGAACAGACAAATGCTTTTTGTCTTTTTTTTTTTCCATTTGCCTTTCCTTCTAAAAGAGTGCAGTGGGCCCCAGACATGGGGTCTAAAGCTGCACCCTTAACATTACTGACTTTGTATCTGAGGGCTCTCTTCAAGATGGTGACCTTTCCTCTCCTCAAATACTGCCTTTGATCTCCTGCCCCACTTCTCATGTTGGAGTAAGCGAAGCAGTGAGAGATCTTTTTCTTCTCCCCAATAGACCAATTTACAATGATGCAGTTTCACCGGATTCTTTTAGCCCTTTGATGGTGTTGTTGCTGGGGTCCAGGATCAGAACTATCTGGTGGATGACACCACTGATCTGGTGGATGACCCAGCTGAGTGCTGCTACAGAAGAGATGTCTCCCCACTGCACTGGGAGAAGTTGCACCATTTTCTTCATACGCCCTGGTGCCTAGGCGCTTTGTGGAGGTTTTAGCTGGGGTTTGTTTCTTTTGAAACATCCTCATACCAAGATCTCTCCTGGCAAACCCCTTCACAGTGGGACCAAGGACACTCGAGGCTCGTGTCCAGTATGAATTATCATGTGTTTTTTCAGAGAGCCCTTTTCTCTAAATCTTTAACACACTCAGAACAGACAAATGCTTTTTGCCCTGTATGAATGATCAGGTGGTAGTTCATAGTGCTGTTTCGCTCAAATCTTTGACCACACTCAGAACAAATGCTTTTTGTCTTTTTTTTTTTTTATTTCTCTTCAATTTCTTTTTTACAGAGTGCAATGGGCCCCAAACCTGGGGTCTACAGTTGCATCCTAATCATTAATTATTACTGGCATTGTATCCGAGGGCTCTCTTCAAGATGGTAAGTGTTCTTTTAACTGCGGATATCTGCACCTCATGGGCACTTGGGTGACCAGGGATTGCCTCAAGATATTTCTTCAGGTTCTTCTTCATAAGCCCTGTTGCTCCCACCACAACTGGTATAATATCAATTTCTTTCAATGACCACGTTATTCGTAGATCATTTTTAAGGTCTTGGTATTCGTGGATTTTCTCCCTTTCAGCTCTATTCAGGCCATAGTCATTAGGGACTGTCACATCAATAATTTTGCTGTCTTCTCTTGCTTGTTCCAATGACAATATCAGGTTTTACTGCACCTCCTTTGATATGTCTTCCTGCTGGGATCTCTTTGTCATCAATCAATCAATCAATTTTTTTATATAGCGCCAAATCACAACAAACAGTTGCCCCAAGGCGCTTTATATTGTAAGGCAAGGCCATACAATAATTATGTAAAACCCCAACGGTCAAAACGACCCCCTGTGAGCAAGCACTTGGCCTACAGTGGGAAGGAAAAACTCCCTTTTAACAGGAAGAAACCTCCAGCAGAACCAGGCTCAGGGAGGGGCAGTCCTTCTGCTGGGACTGGTTGGGGCTGAGGGAGAGAACCAGGAAAAAGACATGCTGTGGAGGGGAGCAGAGATCGATCACTAATGATTAAATGCAGAGTGGTGCATACAGAGCAAAAAGAGAAAGAAACAGTGCATCATGGGAACCCCCCAGCAGTCTACGTCTATAGCAGCATAACTAAGGGATGGTTCAGGGTCACCTGATCCAGCCCTAACTATAAGCTTTAGCAAAAAGGAAAGTTTTAAGCCTAATCTTAAAAGTAGAGAGGGTGTCTGTCTCCCTGATCTGAATTGGGAGCTGGTTCCACAGGAGAGGAGCCTGAAAGCTGAAGGCTCTGCCTCCCATTCTACTCTTACAAACCCTAGGAACTACAAGTAAGCCTGCAGTCTGAGAGCGAAGCGCTCTATTGGGGTGATATGGTACTACGAGGTCCCTAAGATAAGATGGGACCTGATTATTCAAAACCTTATAAGTAAGAAGAAGAATTTTAAATTCTATTCTAGAATTAACAGGAAGCCAATGAAGAGAGGCCAATATGGGTGAGATATGCTCTCTCCTTCTAGTCCCCGTCAGTACTCTCTGAGACAAGACCTTTCTGATTTTAGAGATATTGCGTAAATGCAAAAAAGCAGTCCTACATATTTGTTTAATATGCGCTTTGAATGACATATCCTGATCAAAAATGACTCCAAGATTTCTCACAGTATTACTAGAGGTCAGGGTAATGCCATCCAGAGTAAGGATCTGGTTAGACACCATGTTTCTAAGATTTGTGGGGCCAAGTACAATAACTTCAGTTTTATCTGAGTTAAAAGCAGGAAATTATAGGTCATCCATGTCTTATGTCTGTAAGACAATCCTGCAGTTTAGCTAATTGGTGTGTGTCCTCTGGCTTCATGGATAGATAAAGCTGGGTATCATCTGCGTAACAATGAAAATTTAAGCAATACCGTCTAATAATACTACCTAAGGGAAGCATGTATAAAGTGAATAAAATTGGTCCTAGCACAGAACCTTGTGGAACTCCATAATTAACTTTAGTCTGTGAAGAAGATTCCCCATTTACATGACAAATTGTAATCTATTAGACAAATATGATTCAAACCACCGCAGCGCAGTGCCTTTAATACCTATGGCATGCTCTAATCTCTGTAATAAAATTTTATGGTCAACAGTATCAAAAGCAGCACTGAGGTCTAACAGAACAAGCACAGAGATGAGTCCACTGTCCGAGGCCATAAGAAGATCATTTGTAACCTTCACTAATGCTGTTTCTGTACTATGATGAATTCTAAAACCTGACAAACTCTTCAAATAGACCATTCCTCTGCAGATGATCAGTTAGCTGTTTTACAACTACCCTTCAAGAATTTCTGAGAGAAAAGGAAGGTTGGAGATTGGCCTATAATTAGCTAAGATAGCTGGGTCAAGTGATGGCTTTTTAAGTAATGGTTTAATTACTGCCACCTTAAAAGCCTGTGGTACATAGCCAACTAACAAAGATAGATTGATCATATTTAAGATCGAAGCATTAAATAATGGTAGGGCTTCCTTGAGCAGCCTGGTAGGAATGGGTCTAATAAACATGTTGATGGTTTGGATGAAGTAACTAATGAAAATAACTCAGACAGAACAATCGGAGAGAAAGAGTCTAACCAAATACCGGCATCACTGAAAGCAGCCAAAGATAACGATACATCTTTGGGATGGTTATGAGTAATTTTTTCTCTAATAGTTAAAATTTTGTTAGCAAAGAAAGTCATGAAGTCATTACTAGTTAAAGTTAATGGAATACTCAGCTCAATAGAGCTCTGACTCTTTGTCAGCCTGGCTACAGTGCTGAAAAGAAACCTGGGGTTGTTCTTATTTCTTCAATTAGTGATGAGTAGAAAGATGTCCTAGCTTTAACGGAGGGCTTTTTTATAGAGCAACAGACTCTTTTTCCAGGCTAAGTGAAGATCTTCTAAATTAGTGAGACGCCATTTCCTCTCCAACTTACGGGTTATCTGCTTTAAGCTACGAGTTTGTGAGTTATACCACGGAGTCAGGCACTTCTGATTTAAAGCTCTCTTTTTCAGAGGAGCTACAGCATCCAAAGTTGTCTTCAATGAGGATGTAAAACTACTGACGAGATACTCTATCTCACTTACAGAGTTTAGGTAGCTACTCTGCACTGTGTTGGTATATGGCATTAGAGAACATAGAGAAGGAATCATATCCTTAAACCTAGTTACAGCGCTTTCTGAAAGACTTGTAGTGTAATGAAACTTATTCCCCACTGCTGGGTAGTCCATCAGAGTAAATGTAAATGTTATTAAGAAATGATCAGACAGAAGGGAGTTTTCAGGGAATACTGTTAAGTCTTCTATTTCCATACCATAAGTCAGAACAAGATCTAAGATATGATTAAAGTGGTGGGTGGACTCATTTACTTTTTGAGCAAAGCCAATAGAGTCTAATAATAGATTAAATGCAGTGTTGAGGCTGTCATTCTCAGCATCTGTGTGGATGTTAGAATCGCCCACTATAATTATCTTATCTGAGCTAAGCACTAAGTCAGACAAAAGGTCTGAACATTCACAGAGAAACTCACAGTAACGACCAGGTGGACGATAGATAATAACAAATAAAACTGGTTTTTGGGACAGAATAAATCAATATGTTGATCAATTATTATATCATTTACCAACAGGGACTTAGAAGAGAGAGACCTAATGTTTAATAGACCACATTTAACTGTTTTAGTCTGTGGTGCAGTTGAAAGTGCTATATTATTTTTTCTTTTTGAATTTTTATGCTTAAATAGATTTTTACTGGTTGTTGGTGGCTGGGAGCAGGCACCGTCTCTACGGATCTCTATAGTGTTTCTTAAAGCCAGAAAGTTGCCATTTGAAATGACTTTAGTTTTGTGTCATGTCTGTGATCTGCTTTTTTCTACAAAATTAAACAACTGAATGAACATCCTCCGAGGCTGGTGATCCCATAATTTTTGCCAGGGGTTGTAGGTGCTCTATAAGCCTGGTTGATCTCCATAAGACCTAAGCTGCCTTCTCGACGGGGGAGATATATTCTATCCATGCATTGGCTTCTGTATGTAATTTTATGTAGGGTGAGCATCTTCCTAGTTTTAGTATCTAACTTGTTAAGCTGTGGCCAGTCTACTATGCCAAAGCCATAGCTCACCACAGGCAATCCAAACTGGTTAATGCTGTGATTTTGTTCTTTGGTGTCAATTCTGATTTACAGATCTTCTTTAAGCGGTTTAAGTATTCTTGTGTTACTTTCTCTCTCATTTTTTATGCTCTATTGTAGTATTTTCTTCAATTCCCAAGTATTTGTACATGGAATCCTCAGCCAAATCTTCAATAGTGTTCCCCTCATCCAACTGTATATTTTCTGTGACCTGCTTCTTACCACCTCTGACTGTACATTTAGAGCATTTATCCAGCCAAAATTCCATACCAATTTCTTTAGAAAACGTATGGACTGCCTCCTTTTTGTCTTTTTTTTTTTATTTCTCTTCAATTTCTTTTTTTACAGAGTGCAATGGGCCCCAACCCTGGGTCTACAGTTGCATCCTAATCATTATCATTATTGGCATTGTATCCGAGGGCTCTCTTCAAGATGGTAACTGTTCCTTTAACTGCGGATATCTGCACCTCATGGGCACTTGGGTGACCAGGGATTGCCTCAAGATATTTCTTCAGGTTCTTCTTCATAAGCCCTGTTGCTCCCACCATGACTGGTATGATATCAATTTCTTTCAATGACCACGTTATTCGTAGATCATTTTAAGGTCTTGGTTTTTCGTGATTTTCTCCCTCTCAGCTCTATTCAGGCCATAGTCATTGGGGACTGTCACATCATAATTTTGCTGTCTTCTCTTGCTTGTTCCAAATGACATATCAATTTCTTTCAATGACCACGTTATTCGTAGATCATTTTAAGGTCTTGGTTTTTCGTGATTTTCTCCCTCTCAGCTCTATTCAGGCCATAGTCATTGGGGACTGTCACATCAATAATTTTTGCTGTCTTCTCTTGCTTGTTCCAAATGACAATATCAGGTTTTACTGCACCTCCTTCGATATGTCTTCCTGCTGGGATCTCTGTCATAAAAGACAGTCACTTTTCCATGGATGAGACTGGTGCTGGCTCATACTCCCAAACGTGTCCCTCTACTTCCACCTCCAGTTCCTTGCATACTTTCCAATGTAGATATTTACAGATCTTGTTATGCCGGCTTGTGTAATGTCCGTCTGCCTCCTTTTTGTCCTGTCTGAATTCTAATGTGTTTGTTCAGAGTGCCCTTCTGTTTCTTTTACTCTGATCAGAACAGGTAAATGGTTTTCTGCTTGCTTGCCTCTCCTTTTGTTGCTCTGTCTTATTCATGTGACCAGATGCTTTTCCATGTTTAGAGCCTTTAAATTGTTTCTCATCAGTGTTGCCTGAACGAACAATACAGATATTTTTTTCCACAGTTAAAACTAGACTGACATTCTCTGGTCAGTTTCCAGTCATCACTGTCATCAGTCTCAGTTCCAGAACTGTCTGAACTCCTGCCACTGGTATCTGGTTGTAAATGACTGTTTGGACCTGAGTTGCTGGCTGGTTGTGGTCCTCCATCATCCTCTCTATCAGCTTCTGCTGTCAGTGTTCTGTGTACAGATGAGCTGCTGGCTACAGGCTCAGCCTCTGTGCTCTCATCACTTCGGCTTTGATGAAGCTGTGCTGACTCTGGTTTTTCATCATCATTTTCACAGTGACGGCAGTGAAACCAAACTTGGTGAGATCTTCCTCCTCCAGCTGCTGAAGCTGCTCTCCCTGCTGACTTATCCACAGCTTCTCTTCTTCTTTAATATCCTCCTGGTCAACACTCAGATTCCATTCCTGGTGTTCAGGAGAGTTTCTTCTTAATCGCCAACAACGGCTGCATGTCTATAAAGAAATAAATTAAGAATAACAACACTCATTAAAATAAAGTACCAGAGTGGTGGGTTTGACCTGATGACAGTAAGTTATTGCACTGATGGAACTGAAAGCGGAAATGTACATCAGGATTTGTTTTACATTTCACAAATACTTTAGCTGAACAACATAATGTCAAAAGTTATGAAATATGATATGAACACATCTACAGTGACATTATAACTCATTAAAAATATACAATCCAATGATTTTAATTAATATATATTTATGTTGTTGATCTCAAACACAATGTTAATGGACTTAATTTCTACAGCACTTTTTACTATCATAAACATGCTCAACGAGCTTTACAGTGATGTCTCACATGCACCTCTTCACACTCATGAAGGAGGAGCAATTTGATCTGTTCATTTATTGTTAAAATTAAAACAGCTTTTGAAAAAATAATAAAATAGTTGCTGTTGAAAGAGCCTTTTATTTAGAAGCAGGTGATGTTATGTTGGATTCTCGGGACCAGATGCAGGTCTCTTCTGCAGCTTTGAACTCTGGTGGTTTTGTTGAAGACACTTTTGTCCTATTCTGAAGAGCAGAGATGTTTTCTTTCAACTGGACTTCGTGTGTTCAGCTCATCAATCGAACTTTGTTGTCTGCACAGCAAATGTTCCTGATTGGACAAATAAAATATTTTTGTTAAATATAAGAACACTAAATAGTTTATATATATAAAAAAAGGAAAAAAAAAAAAAAACAGCAAAGAAATGACGAAAAAAAAAAAAAAAGCCCGAAAAAATAAGTTATTTAAAGTTGAGCTTTTGTGTGTCTGAAAAAAGCTGTAGCTTTATTTGGTAAAAATAAGAAAGACTGAACCATCTACAAATTAAAGCGTTCACTCAGATCAACTGTGCTAAAAAGCTAAGCTAACGTTAGCCGATCAATAAACCTTCACAGCAGTGCAGAAACGTCACATTTTACTTTTATTTTATCCTCACCTCGATAAAGCTGCAGAACTAACCTCCGTTGGGCAAACTGGGACTTTCGCATATATCCAAAAAGTGGGGAGATTTCGGACTGAGTGGGTCTGCTCCATCCCCCCGGCTGCCTGCCTCGGTCTGCACAGGAATGATGCCTGAAGGCCGGCTTCTCCGTGTGGGTTGGCCCGCTGTCGCGGTTCGATCGATATCCCACCAAGTCGTCGTGATGGGAGAATCGTTCTGCTCTTTTTTAAAGCTTTTTTTGTGGTTCAGGCGATCCAAATTCAAGATGGCGATTGCTGAACTTTTTTCAGGGTGTGAAACAGCCAGAGTGTGACATAGCCGCAATCTCCGCCCCCTTGCCGCTTCTGAAGCGACACGTCTGACGTCACGATGCGTTGGAACGCATCGACCTGACGCGCTAGGGAGTGTTAAAGCGTTGCGCTAAAGCTTGCAGTGTGAAAGTATGGGGTTAAAATTGTCTCATTAATATTTGTAAATGCACACAGGGGTGATCTACAATAATCATTGATTTGCAAATGTGTTCAGATATCCACAAATGCAAATTTCATATTTGTAACTTGTAAACTGGTCTTTGCAAATAATGTATTTGCAAATATAAAACTTAATTTGTAAAAAAAAAAAAAAAAAAAAAAATTACATTTGTAAAACTGGAAATTGTATTTGTGAATTGAGTTTCAGCATTTGTGGATCACCAATTACACGCATTCATCGCTTTCCTCTGTGACGTAATTTTGAGGACATTCTTTTTTGCGAAATCCAGACAGATCCACAACAAATGCCTACTGATTCACAAATACACACTCACGCACACTGGATATCCACTACATGGCAGTGTGGTTCCATTCATTACACAGCAGTAAATTTAGCTCTCTCAGCCATTTGACTCATTTTGACTTCTGATATGAGTTGGACGGACATGGACGGACAAGGAGAGCAGTCGCCATCATCAAGCGAAAAGAATGTCTCAAAATTACGTCACAGAGGAATCCTCTGTGACATAATTTTGAGACATTCACAAAGACACAATGCGTGTAATTGGTGATCCACAAATGCTGAAACTCAATTCACAAATACAATTTCCAGTTTTGCAAATGTATTTCTTTTTTTTTCTTTTTTTTTTTCTTTTTACAAATTAAGTTTTATATTGCAAATACAACATTATTTGCAAAGACCAATTTACAAGTTACAAATATAAAATTTGCGTTTGTGGATATCTGAACACATTTGCAAATCAATGATTATTTGTAGATCACACCCTGTGTGCATTTACAAATATTAATGAGACAATTTTAACCACATATGAAAGGCCCTTCACCCTTACCCCTTCCCCTCCGTTTTGCACGGGCACGAGAGACGGAGGGGTGTCTCAATTCTCTTTTTGGAGCGAGGCGGAGAGGTAGGCGGAGGGCTTCAAACCCCTCCGTTTGGAGTGAATCTGGATGCACACTCCGTTTTGAGGAGCTTACTGCTGTCTCCAAAAAAATGAACATGGCGTCGAAAGAGCTGCACAAATGAAGCGGCTTTCATTACAAATTATGCTGTTTAGAAAGTTATAACTTGCCAAAAACTTTACAGGCAGTTTGTCTATGACAGCAATATGTATGCTGCTGGATGCATGTTGCCTATATTTGTCATTCTGAAGAATATTGTAACGTCGCTCGTGCGCTGAGGCGTTATAATGCATATATACACGAACACTACGATAAGATACTTTTATATCTCACAATGGAGAAAATGATGATAAAGGTAAGCACGTAATTTGTATGTTCATAAATCTTTGGATAATAGTGACCCCTGCTGTTGGATTTCAAGGTCTGTAACGTGTGTGTGTATTTAGTAAACAAACAGGGAGCCCTGAACACACTCGTCTCCTAATAAACTTTCAGGCAGAAAATGAGAAGTTTCATCAATGGGAGTAAGTTGGAAAACATACACACACACACATGCATATGTGCAACACATAACCTGACGTCCTAACAGACTGCTATTATTTGTCAAGGAAATTTCTAAAGGAAATAGGGCTGGATGCAAAAAATGTAAGAATTTGAAAAAGAAATATAAGGTTAACAGAACTAGATGCAGCCCATAACATACAGGTCATGTAATTAGAATATCATGAAAAAGTTGATTTATTTCAGTAATTCCATTCAAAAATGAAACTGTATAATGTATATATTCATTGCACACAGACTGATGTATTTCAAGTTTATTTATTTTAATTACTAATTAATTAATTACTAATCAATCAATTAATGATTAATCAAACAATATTAATTATTACTATTATGTATTAATTATTATTAGTATTAACATTAATTCATTACTAATTAATTAATTATTAGGTCAAATTGCCCACTGTTTTTTCTCCTGAGGAATGTGGCCTTGGTGAGATATTCGGCTCTTCATATCTCAACCCACATAGACAATATCCATGGTAACAGACAGACTTCTGAAGCATGGTTCCACTCCCTTCCCCCTACCCCTTCCTTTCCCTGATCAACACCTCCCCTCTCTGGCGCCATCAACGTCACTTTCCCAAGCTGGCTGACTGGCGGCGCGACTCAAGGTTGCAGCGGCTGTAACACACCACACATCGCCTCAATTGGGAAAACTGACTCAAGTTTTAGAGCACATAACAATGTCAAATGTATATGTGTTGTCTTAATTTCTGATGTGTGCCATTATTACGGTGAACAAGTAATAATTGTGGATTAATTGCGGTTTGTCTGTGGTATGCGAGTGTGCAAATCTCGTCATGACAATGATAAATAAAGCTATCTATCTATCAATACTATTAATTATTATTATAAATTACATATTAATTAAATTAATTAACATGACATGATTGCAATGCGTCAAAGAAATCTGCGACGACTTCTGTTTCTTTGCATTTACGTAGAAAGGCGAGAAAATAAAAAGAGCAAACAGGCTACTGCAAGTTGCATTTTGGTTGCCACGTTAACAAACAGTCAAGACGGCAATTTGACACGGGCAGTTTTTTTTCCTCCTAAGGTGGAGGGGTATCAATTCACAGGGCTAGAGGCATACTCCTTCACCTTACCCCATGTTTTAAAGGGGTAGAGCCAAGGGCAAGGGGAAGGGGTACAAAAGAAAATTGAGATTGGGGGAAAGTGTTTGATTTTGGAGTTCAGTAACATTCACACGTGGCTGAGTTTGTCTCTGATTCAAACCAGATCAGATTTTCGCCAGTCTGAACTGAGACTGAGATGAGGACTGAAGGTCACTCGAGTGGCGTCTCTGGACTCTTTAAGCGCACACTTTGATCTCATCCCTGATTTTGCTGCTGACTGTCTCACAAAGCCGACAAACAACTTGACCTCATGATGACTCAGTTGTTTTACCGACAACACAGAGGTCGCTTTATTTTTCAGACTGTTTCCTTTAATTCAGTTTCTCTGCAGGAAAATCTTCAAGATCTTCTTGAAACAATCACTTTGGACACAACCTTCAGTCCATCATCTGCTCACTTCTCTCAGCTGTGACGTCTCCTCACAGCACTTTGTCCTGGTTGACCTCCAGCCGTGATAAGCTCCGCCCTCGTACCTCCAACATCCAGCTGACTGAAGCTGTCAGAAACCTGGATCAGAGCAGCTGAACAGCAGCACTGTAAATCTGGACACCCTGTTGTCCTCAGTTCATGTCCGTCTCTTCTATCATGTTGATCTTCCAGCATTTCTGCTGCCAAATTGTCTTCATGACAGAATCAGAAACACCGGTGATTCAGGAATAATGTTGTTCCCCTTTAAGACACTCCTCGTTCCACCTCCACCATCGACCTCTGACCTTACAGGTACAGCAGCAGACATCATGAACCGGTTCTAGTTAATAACCAGAGCTCACCCGGGTTTATTCTCCTAATTATTTCCCTGCACTATGCAGGTGAAGAAAATGATGACACACCCCAAATAAAATTATTTACCAACAGCTGTAAATTCTGTGTTTACACTATTGTGTAAATAGACTTTTGAATGAAACCTGAAGTAGCAGCTGAAATGTTGACAGCAGTGTGTCGACTGGATCAGAGGACAGAAATTTACTGGAAACATTTTTGCTGGAAGTTGAGGTTCTCCTCAAAAAAATTCAATGACTGTTTAAAATTCCTTGAATACCATCTTGTGATTTTTTTCTCTCTTGCATCCAATTTTGGAACTTGTACAACTGTGCGTGAATTTCATGGTTTTTCATGACCAAAGGTTGGCACTCAAAATTCAACAGGAAAAAACAGAACTTCAAACAAAACCAAATTCACCAGTTTGGTGAATTTTATTGTTTTCCAAACACACAATATTTGTTTAACAAAAATCTGAATTTTGTTAAGAACTGAGAACAGTGTTTAAATAAATCAACCTAATATGAATTCAAATGAAAACTTTTACATGAATTTCACCTTAATGAAATCCATTTTTTACTAAAATTTATTATTTCATATATCCACAAGGATGAATTATGAACAGTGTTTAGAAGAATCAAAACCAACAGAATTAAAATATATCAAAAACTGAAAGAGAAAAAGTGTTTTGGTGAATTTCACTATTTTCACCATAAAAAAATTCTACAATTTCCAAAACAATTCAAAAGTTCAATATTGCGTGAGGAAGGATTATAAATCAGTGTTTATGTACCCGGCCTGGCAGTGCTGACCGGCTAGAAAATGTCTGCGTTGTGTAGGTGACAAAAACTCCCTTCTGTCTGATCATTTCTTAATAACATTTACATTTACTCTGATGGACTACCCAGCAGTGGGGAATAAGTTTCATTACACTAGAAGTCTTTCAGAAAGCGCTATAACTAGGTTTAAGGATATGATTCCTTCTATATGATTCCTTCTTTATGTTCTCTAATGCCATATACCAACACAGTGCAGAGTAGCTACCTAAACTCTGTAAGTGAGATAGAGTATCTCGTCAATAGTTTTACATCCTCATTGAAGACAACTTTGGATGCTGTAGCTCCTCTGAAAAAGAGCTTTAATCAGAAGTGCCTGACTCCGTGGTATAACTCACAAACTCGCAGCTTAAAGCAGATAACCCGTAAGTTGGAGAGGAAATGGCGTCTCACTAATTTAGAAGATCTTCACTTAGCCTGGAAAAAGAGTCTGTTGATCTATAAAAAAGCCCTCCATAAAGCTAGGACATCTTACTACTCATCACTAATTGAAGAAAATAAGAACCCCAGATTTCATTTCAGCACTGTAGCCAGGCTGACAAAGAGTCAGAGCTCTATTGAGCCAAGTATTCCTTTAACTTTAACTAGTAATGATTTCATGACTTTCTTTGCTAATAAAATTTTAACTATTAGAGAAAAAATTACTCATAACCATCCCAAAGACGTATCGTTATCTTTGGCTGCTTTCAGTGATGCCGGTATTTGGTTAGACTCTTTCTCTCAGATTGTTCTGTCTGAGTTATTTTCATTAGTTACTTCATCCAAACCATCAACATGTCTATTAGACCCCATTCCTACCAGGCTGCTCAAGGAAGCCCTACCATTATTTAATGCTTCGATCTTAAATATGATCAATCTATCTTTATTAGTTGGCTATGTACCAGAGGCTTTTAAGGTGGCAGTAATTAAACCATTACTTAAAAAGCCATCACTTGACCCAGCTATCTTAGCTAATTATAGGCCAATCTCTCAAAAATTCTTGAAAGGGTAGTTGTAAAACAGCTAACTGATCACCTGCAGAGGAATGGTCTATTTGAAGAGTTTCAGTCAGGTTTTAGAATTCATCATAGTACAGAAACAGCATTAGTGAAGGTTACAAATGATCTTCTTATGGCCTCAGACAGTGGACTCATCTCTGTGCTTGTTCTGTTAGACCTCAGTGCTGCTTTTGATACTGTTGACCATAAAATTTTATTACAGAGATTAGAGCATGCCACAGGTATTAAAGGCACTGTGCTGCGGTGGTTTGAATCATATTTATCTAATACAGTGATTTTCAACCTTTTTTGAGCCGCGGCACCCTTTTTATATTTACAAAATCCTGCGGCACACCACCAACCAAAATAATATTATAATGCTATTACCTCTGGTTTTGCGCAAAACCCAATTATCGCAATAGAAAATCGATACAGAAAACACCGCATTTTGAAAATCCTCAAGCATTTTGCGCTCTGATCTCAAGTAGGGCTGTCACGATTAGGAATTTCTGGAGACGATTAATTGTCAGACAAATAATTGCGATTGACGAATATATTGTCTATTTTTTTTTTCTTTTTTTCCCCTTCTTTATATTCTACTATTGTAGTATAATTACACAACTCTGGAAGAACGTTTGGCTTCTGTGAGTGGAGAAACTGGGAATGGTGCAACATTTTTATTTTTATCTTCATTTTACATACAGTCCCAACTTTTTCTGATTTGTGGTTGTTTCTGTTGCATTTCTGAAATTGTTTCTCCTCATCAGTCACGTTTTGTGCTTAAACACTGCATTAAGCTCAAGACTGAACAAATAAATATCTTTGGAAAATAACAGCTGTTAAAGTTCAGAGTTCTTACCTGCTTTTTGTGATCTCTGCATCTGAACATTGTTTTTTTTTTTGTGGCTCAGTTCATTCATATATTCTCATTTTTAAAATATGTTTTTAAAGATATTTGACCGTTTATTTCATCTCATGATCTCATAAATTCAGCATACGACGCGCACATGGTGTGAACAGGACGGTAACGGCAGAATCACACCTTTAGAGAAAGTTCAGAGAGAAGTAAAGGCAGCTTCATGTTTCCGTTTTGTTAACGTTCACTCGGGTTAAAATCCTCTCTCTGCTCCGCGCTCGCTGCGCACTGAACGTGTCGCGCCTGCATTCAGGAATCTCCCTCACCCACCCCCTCCCTCGCAGTCTGCAGCCTGTTAACTCCGCGCACGCACACACAGACACACACACCGACAGCTCCGCATTTTAGACGGCTTTTGAAGGAGACGGCACTGTTTTAATCGGCCGTCAGCCTCCTTGTTATTGTCCCGCCTTAAGACGAGAGCGAGGTTGCAGCACGTTTGACATCAGATTCTGAGTCGTTTTATGCTTTATGGATAAAATAAATAATTCACGGTAATCGCAAATATGAAAAATAATTGCGAATATGAAAAATACCCACGGCACCCCTGACGATCGATCACGGCACCCTAGGGTGCCGCGGCACCCCGGTTGAGAATCACTGATCTAATAGATTACAATTTGTTCATGTAAATGGGGAATCTTCTTCACAGACTAAGGTTAATTATGGAGTTCCACAAGGTTCTGTGCTAGGACCAATTTTATTCACTTTATACATGCTTCCCATAGGCAGTATTATTAGACGGCATTGCTTAAATTTTCATTGTTACGCAGATGATACCCAGCTTTATCTATCCATGAAGCCAGAGGACACACACCAATTAGCTAAACTGCAGGATTGTCTTACAGACATAAAGACATGGATGACCTCTAATTTCCTGCTTTTAAACTCAAATAAAACTGACGTTATTGTACTTGGCCCCACAAATCTTAGAAACATGGTGTCTAACCAGATCCTTACTCTGGATGGCATTACCCTGACCTCTAGTAATACTGTGAGAAATCTTGGAGTCATTTTTGATCAGGATATGTCATTCAAAGCGCATATTAAACAAATATGTAGGACTGCTTTTTTGCATTTACGCAATATCTCTAAAATTAGAAAGGTCTTGTCTCAGAGTGATGCTGAAAAACTAATTCATGCATTTATTTCATCTACGCTGGACTATTGTAATTCATTATTATCAGGTTGTCCTAAAAGTTCCCTGAAAAGCCTTCAGTTAATTCAAAATGCTGCAGCTAGAGTATTAACGGGGACTAGAAGGAAAGAGCATATCTCACCCATATTGGCCTCTCTTCATTGGCTTCCTGTTAATTCTAGAGTAGAATTTAAAATTCTTCTTCTTACTTATAAGGTTTTGAATAATCAGGTCCCATCTTATCTTAGGGACCTCATAGTACCATATCACCCCAATAGAGCGCTTCGCTCTCAGACTGCAGGCTTACTTGTAGTTCCTAGGGTTTGTAAGAGTAGAATGGGAGGCAGAGCCTTCAGCTTTCAGGCTCCTCTCCTGTGGAACCAGCTCCCAATTCAGATCAGGGAGACAGACACCCTATCTACTTTTAAGATTAGGCTTAAAACTTTCCTTTTTGCTAAAGCTTATAGTTAGGGCTGGATCAGGTGACCCTGAACCATCCCTTAGTTATGCTGCTATAGACTTAGACTGCTGGGGGGTTCCCATGATGCACTGAGTGTTTCTTTCTTTCTCTCTCTTTTTGCTCTGTATGCACCACTCTGCATTTAATCATTAGTGATTGATCTCTGCTCCCCTCCACAGCATGTCTTTTTCCTGGTTCTCTCCCTCAGCCCCAACCAGTCCCAGCAGAAGACTGCCCCTCCCTGAGCCTGGTTCTGCTGGAGGTTTCTTCCTGTTAAAAGGGAGTTTTTCCTTCCCACTGTCACCAAGTGCTTGCTCACAGGGGGTCGTTTTGACCGTTGGGGTTTTTACGTAATTATTGTATGGCCTTGCCTTACAATATAAAGCGCCTTGGGGCAACTGTTTGTTGTGATTTGGCGCTATATAAATTGATTGACTATTGACTATAGGTGGACGAACTGAGCCACACACAGGGGTTTGCCAGTCAGGAGATTTACTGTGTGCAACACAACAATATTAAAATACGAGGTCTATTAGAAAAGTATCCGACCTTATTTTTTTCAAAAACCATATGGATTTGAATCACGTGTGATTACATCAGACATTCGCCTGTGGGCAGTCTTTGAGTGAGGATTCGCCCACCCTCTCGTCGTTTTTTCGTTGTTTAGGAATGGCTCAGACTGCTGCTTTGTTTGATAAAATTTTTTTTAAAACTGTAAGGCACAACTGAGTGGACACCATTCGATAAATTCAGCTGGTTTTTGGTAAAAATTTTAACGGCTGATGGGAGATTTTGGTCTGGTAGTGTCGCTTTAAGGATGGCCCACGGTGCCTGACAGCGATCTGCGCTTCGAGGTGGCAGCGTCTCGCCGTTTCAAGTTGAAAACTTCCACATTTCAGGCTCTGTTGACCCAGGAAGTCGTCAGAGAACAGAGAACTTTCAGAAGAAGTTGGCATGAGGAGTTTATTCGGACATTCCATTGTTAACGGACATTTTGTAATGAAAGAACGTGTGGGCAGAGTCGCATGTCGGGCTGGACCCGACCGCGGGGGGTCGCGGCAGGAAAAACACCTCTGTTGGAAACCTTAATGGACAAGTTGGAACATGCCCAAGCTGTTAAACAATTTCTCAGTTCCTCACTTGTTGAAAGCCATCAAAAGCCACCTGAATTTTACAAATGGTTTTCAACACGGAGGTGTTTTTCCTGTCGCGGCGCACACAGATTCGCCGAGTCGTCACGGAAACGACTCGGCGAATTTGCGCTCACTTCTTTCATTAAAAAATGTCCTTAAACAGTGGAATGTCTGCATAAAGTCCTCATGCCGGCCTCTTCTGAATCTTCTCTGTTCTCTCACGACGTCCTGGGTGAATTAAGCCTTAAATTAGGATGTTTTCAGCTCGAAACAGGCCGACGACGGCACCTGGAAGCGCTGCGCAACGTCTTGCTCCGTGGGAAGTCCTTACACTGACAGAAACACCCCATAATCTCTCATCAGCCGTTAAACTTTTCACCGAAAACCAGCTTAATTTCTCGAATAGTGTCCACTCGGATATTCCTCACAGGTCCAGAAAAAATTTTGATAAAGCAACGCGCGCCGTCTTGAGCAGCGTGTGAAACAAAGGAATTCAGCTGAGAGGGCGGGACCACATCTCACTCAAGGCCTGCCCACAGGGAAATGAGGTCACCGACACGCGTGAAAAAACTCACGCATGCGCACGAGGGTTCAAGCATGATTGGTGTAATCGCACGTCATTCAAATCCATATAGTTAAAAAAATAAAAGTGTCGGTTTTTTATCTAATAGACCTCGTACAGCCACTCCAGTCTCACAGGTTCACCCAAGTCTCCCCTCTGCTCTCTTCCCAGCAACTGACTGTGTTACAATACTACAAATTATGATATTTTAATAGCGTGATCATATAGCTTTACATTTGAAAAAAGTAAACTCCCCCGATCATGGCAATTTTAGATATTTTTACAAAATAAACTAATCATGTGCAAAGACACATCTTATATGAATTTTCATAATACAAAATAAAATACAGTTATCAACATACCTGTGTGAAACACAACAATATTAAAATACTGCCACTCCAGTCTCACAGGTTCACACAAGTCTGCAGAAAAACACAGAAAAAGTGCCACAGACAAAAGTAAGACCATGCTGCTAGCTTAAATCCACTGGCTAACATTACTTTTTCCAAGTGCTGTATTTAAACATACAAAATGCTATTCCACACATTTACCACCAATATACACATTGGCAAAGGCCTTATGGGTTATGAACAACATAAAAATACAATCAAAATGAATTTGGTCAAATATTTTGTAACCTGAAACACGAGAGAATTTCTGCAGCTTACCTCCCCTCTGCTCTCTTCCCAGTGCGAACCCACAGGAAGTAGCAATACCGCCAAAATAAAAGCCTCTAAGTAAAAACTGTCAACATAAATTTACATACAATCCCATTAGTACCAGCAAATAAAACGGAATTTTGGTGAAATTGACACAACATAAAGACCACATGGGCTACATTTAGATGAAACAAACAAAAACAATCATCAAAATCCATCAAGAATTGAAGGAAAAAATTTTGGTGAATTTCAGTTTTCACCCTAAAAAGTCAATATTTTCCTACAAACTTACAATTCCAACATTAAGACATTATTACACTCAGAGAAACAGATATGGTGTCAGATCGGTGCCAAAACCACTCTCATGTTAAACATTTTTTTTTTATTAAAATAAAATGCGTTCAGGCTTGACTCTACTGGTGGTTGGCTCTCACTGCGGTATTGTATCACTTCCTGTTCGGGAGCACAGCGGTGTTTTGCTGTGTCTGTTAGCTGTTTAATCTGCGCAGTTAGATTGATCTAGTTAACTAGATAACAATTTCTTTCACAGTGTAATCTTCACGTGCCTTAACTAAAGCACTCCCTCTGCTGAATCACCTCTAAATTATTTACACATTATTCACTTTGTGTGTTTTTAGGAATCCGCTAGCTTAGCGCAGCTACTAGCTCTTAGCCGGTTTAGCATGGCGGCTTCTCCTGTCTCTCCCGCACTTTTCTGCTCTGGGTGTGAAATGTTTAGTTATTCCTCGGCCTCCTTTAGCAGTAATGGTACTTGTAATAAGTGTAGCTTATTCGTAGCTTTGGAGGCCAGGCTGGGCGAATTGGAGGCTCGGCTCCGCACCGTGGAAAATTCTACAGCTAGCCAGGCCCCTGTAGTCGGTGCGGACCAAGGTAGCTTAGCCGCCGTTAGTTCCCTTCCAGCAGATCCCGAGCAGCCGGGAAAGCAGGCCGACTGGGTGACTGTGAGGAGGAAGCGTAGCCCTAAACAGAAGCCCCGTGTACATCGCCAACCCGTTCACATTTCTAACCGTTTTTCCCCACTCGACGACACACCCGCCGAGGATCAAACTCTGGTTATTGGCGACTCTGTTTGAGAAATGTGAAGTTAGCGACACCAGCAACCATAGTCAATTGTCTTCCGGGGGCCAGAGCAGGCGACATCGAAGGAAATTTGAAACTGCTGGCTAAGGCTAAGCGTAAATTTGGTAAGATTGTAATTCACGTCGGCAGTAATGACACCCGGTTACGCCAATCGGAGGTTACTAAAATTAACATTGAATCGGTGTGTAACTTTGCAAAAACAATGTCAGACTCTGTAGTTTTCTCTGGGCCCCTCCCCAATCAGACCGGGAATGACATGTTTAGCCGCATGTTCTCCTTGAATTGCTGGCTGTCTGAGTGGTGTCCAAAAAATGAGGTGGGCTTCATAGATAATTGGCAAAGCTTCTGGGGAAAACCTGGTCTTGTTAGGAGAGACGGCATCCATCCCACTTTGGATGGAACAGCTCTTATTTCTAGAAATCTGGCCAATTTTCTTAAATCCTCCAAACCGTGACTATCCAGGGTTGGGACCAGGAAGCAGAGCTGTAGTCTTACACACCTCTCTGCAGCTTCTCTCCCCCTGCCATCCCCTCATTACCCCATCCCCGTAGAGACGGTGCCTGCTCCCAGACCACCAATAACCAGCAAAAATCTATTTAAGCATAAAAATTCAAAAACAAAAAAATAATATAGCACCTTCAACTGCACCACAGACTAAAACAGTTAAATGTGGTCTACTAAACATTAGGTCTCTCTCTTCTAAGTCCCTGTTAGTAAATGATATAATAATTGATCAACATATTGATTTATTCTGCCTTACAGAAACCTGGTTACAGCAGGATGAATATGTTAGTTTAAATGAGTCAACACCCCCGAGTCACACTAACTGCCAGAATGCTCGTAGCATGGGCCGAGGCGGAGGATTAGCAGCAATCTTCCATTCCAGCTTATTAATTAATCAAAACCCAGACAGAGCTTTAATTCATTTGAAAGCTTGACTCTTAGTCTTGTCCATCCAAATTGGAAGTCCCAAAAACCAGTTTTATTTGTTATTATCTATCGTCCTCCTGGTCGTTACTGTGAGTTTCTCTGTGAATTTTCAGATCTTTTGTCTGACTTAGTGCTTAGCTCAGATAAGATAATTATAGTGGGCGATTTTAACATCCACACAGATGCTGAGAATGACAGCCTCAACACTGCATTTAATCTATTATTAGACTCAATTGGCTTTGCTCAAAATGTAAATGAGTCCACCCACCACTTTAATCATATCTTAGATCTTGTTCTGACTTATGGTATTGAAATTGAAGACTTAACAGTATTCCCTGAAATCTCCCTTCTGTCTGATCATTTCTTAATAACATTTACATTTACTCTGATGGTCTACCCAACAGTGGGGAATAAGTTTCATTACACTAGAAGTCTTTCAGAAAGCACTGTAACTAGGTTTAAGGATATGATTCCTTCTTTATGTTCTCTAATGCCATATACCAACACAGTGCAGAGTAGCTACCTAAACTCTGTAAGTGAGATAGAGTATCTCGTCAATAGTTTTACATCCTCATTGAAGACAACTTTGGAAGCTGTAGTTCCTCTGAAAAAGAGAGCTTTAAATCAGAAGTGCCTGACTCCGTGGTAGAACTCACAAACTCGCAGCTTAAAGCAGATAACCCGTAAGTTGGAGAGGAAATGGCATCTCACTAATTTAGAAGATCTTCACTTAGCCTGGAAAAAGAGTCTGTTGCTCTATAAAAAAAGCCCTCCGTAAAGCTAGGACATCTTACTACTCATCACTAATTGAAGAAAATAAGAACAACCCCAGGTTTCTTTTCAGCACTGTAGCCAGGCTGACAAAGAGTCAGAGCTCTATTGAGCCGAGTATTCCTTTAACTTTAACTAGTAATGATTTCATGACTTTCTTTGCTAATAAAATTTTAACTATTAGAGAAAAAATTACTCATAACCATTCCAAAGACGTATCGTTATCTTTGGCTGCTTTCAGTGATGCCGGTATTTGGTTAGACTCTTTCTCTCCGATTGTTCTGTCGGAGTTATTTTCATTAGTTACTTCATCCAAACCATCAACATGTCTATTAGACCCCATTCCTACCAGGCTGCTCAAGGAAGCCCTACCATTATTTAATGCTTCAATCTTAAATATGATCAATCTATCTTTATTAGTTGGCTATGTACCACAGGCTTTTAAGGTGGCAGTAATTAAACCATTACTTAAAAAGCCATCACTTGACCCAGCTATCTTAGCTAATTATAGGCCAATCTCCAACCTTCCTTTTCTCTCAAAAATTCTTGAAAGGGTAGTTGTAAAACAGCTAACTGATCATCTGCAGAGGAATGGTCTATTTGAAGAGTTTCAGTCAGGTTTTAGAATTCATCATAGTACAGAAACAGCATTAGTGAAGGTTACACATGATCTTCTTATGGCTTCAGACAGTGGACTCATCTCTGTGCTTGTTCTGTTAGACCTCAGTGCTGCTTTTGATACTGTTGACCATAAAATTTTATTACAGAGATTAGAGCATGCCATAGGTATTAAAGGCACTGCGCTGCGGTGGTTTGAATCATATTTATCTAATAGATTACAATTTGTTCATGTAAATGGGGAATCTTCTTCACAGACTAAGGTTAATTATGGAGTTCCACAAGGTTCTGTGCTAGGACCAATTTTATTCACTTTATACATGCTTCCCTTAGGCAGTATTATTAGACGGCGTTGCTTAAATTTTCATTGTTACGCAGATGATACCCAGCTTTATCTATCCATGAAGCCAGAGGACACACACCAATTAGCTAAACTGCAGGATTGTCTTACAGACATAAAGACATGGATGACCTCTAATTTCCTGCTTTTAAACTCAGATAAAACTGAAGTTATTGTACTTGGCCCCACAAATCTTAGAAACATGGTGTCTAACCAGATCCTTACGCTGGATGGCATTACCCTGACCTCTAGTAATACTGTGAGAAATCTTGGAGTCATTTTTGATCAGGATATGTCATTCAAAGCGCATATTAAACAAATATGTAGGACTTCTTTTTTGCATTTACGCAATATCTCTAAAATTAGAAAGGTCTTGTCTCAGAGTGATGCTGAAAAACTAATTCATGCATTTATTTCCTCTAGGCTGGACTATTGTAATTCATTATTATCAGGTTAGAGAGAAAACTGACCAACCTTTAGTCAAAAAGTGATTAATGACCCTGTCAGCCAATCAGAATCGACTATGTCACTAAGCCCCGCCCCCCTTATGACGTCACAGCCAATCAGAATCGATGACGTCACTATGTCCCGCCCCTAAGCCCCTCCCCTAGTCCCGCCTCCAAGCCCCGCCCCTTATGATGTCACATCCAATCAGAATTGATGACGTCACTATGTCCCGCCCCTAAGCCCCTCCCCTAGTCCCGCCTCCAAGCCCCGCCCTTTATGATGTCACAGCCAATCAGAATCAATGACGTCACTATGTCCCGCCCCTAAGCCCCTCCCCTAGTCCCGCCTCCAAGCCCCGCCCCTTATGACATCACAGCCAATCATAATTGATGACATCACTATGTCCCACCCCTAAGCCCCGCCCCGGCTCCTCCCCTGGTCCCGCCCCTGGCTCCTCCCCTAGCCCCACCCCCAAGCTCCTCCCCTAACCCCGCCCCAAGCACCGCCTCCAAGCCCCACCTCCCCTCCCACCCGGGTCTAATATTTTAATGTCATTTTAATTCATGAATTAAAGAATGATTAAAAATACCTAGATCTTTTTAATGTATTAAAGAATTAACTAATTCTGAAATTATTAAACATAAATCAGTCTCTATTATTTAATACCCCTTTAATATTTTTAATTCTTAAATTAAAGCACCTCCTTTTATGGTTTTTAGTGCCTCAATTAAAGAAGGAATAAAAAATACCGTATCTTACGCATAATTATGGGAGGTTTTCTTCAATGTAGTGATTAAACACGAATATTTTAATACGCCTTTAATATTTCTTAATTCTTAAATTATAGCGTTTCCTTTTCTGTTTTTTTAATTCGTAAATTAAAGAAGGGAAACAAATAGCCGTCTCTCTCAGGTGTAAGTCTTTGCAGCAAGACGGTCAAATACCCACGCATAGAGCTGCTCGCGGAAACATGACCCCACGGCTGTAATACCTGTTGCAGACGCTAGCTGTGTCTGTGTGTGCGTGCGTGCGTGTGTGCTTGCGTGTGTGCTTGCGTGTGTGCTCGCGTGTGTGTGCGTGTGTGTGTGCGTGTGTGTGTGTGCGTGTGTGGCAGGACACCGGCTGAGCGGAGATGCTGCCCCGAGGTGATGAACCCGGACAATCAACAAAGCTCCTTCTCACTCACGCCAGATGCAGTTTCTATTAAGATATTACCCAGTCGATCAGGGACTGCGGGACACCCGCTGATCGGAGATGCCGCCCCGAGGTGATGAAGGCGGAAAAAAACAAAGTTTCTTCTCCGTCACTCCCGGCAGGGTGGCTGGGTGTCAGGCCAGATGGTATTTTTAGAGCAAAAGGTGCCAGTAAGTGTTTTTCACAAAAAACCTCGTTTGAAAAACAATTTACCCTTTTCAACAATATTATAGGAAAGAACACAGGCTGTATAAGGTTTAGAATATGTGCTTTATTACATTCATTAAAGTCACACACAGAGAAAAAAGCAATTGTTCATGTTTATTAAACACAGCATACGTGAAGGAAAACATTAAGAAAAAAGTATTTGGTCCACTTACATGAAGAAAAAAAGTATACGTTCATGTTTATTAAACACAACATACATGAAGGAAAACATTAAGAAAAAGTACTTGTTCCAGTTACCTGAAGAAAAAAGCAATTGTTCATGTTTATTAAACACAGCATACGCTAAGAAAAAAGTATTTGGTCCACTTACATGAAGAAAAAAGCATATACATTCATGTTTATTAAACACAGCATACGTTAAGAAAAAAGGTACTTGTTCCAGTTACCTGAAGAAAAAAGCATTTGTTCATGGTTATTAAACACAAATTTGGTCCACTTACATGAAGAAAAAAGCATACGTCCATGTTTATTAAAGGGTAACCATCAGGCTGTCGCTGTAAATTAGCTGATAGATGATTATTGTGTCTCCAGCTGCGTATAATAAACTCAAGTCTGCTCAAAGCCACTTTTTTAAGGCAACAAGTTCGCATATTTTTTTTGTAAAGTCAACTTATTATATTTTACACATTTTGGGATTCAAACATCAAATCCTTATCTCAACACTTCACAGTAACGTTCACATGCCAGCAGCTTGGATGTTAAGTCCTAAATCTAAACATTTTCTTTGCTCACTTGTATCACTGCAAGTTCCTGCTTTACCACCTCATTCTGACCAAGAAACATCTGAAGTGGGTCAAAAAAATAACTGAAACTGTTCTTGAAAGCAGCTTTCTCCTGGTTAGTTTTTAATACACCCTGAAGACATCAAGATTCTCTGATCACATTTCTTGGGAGACTTTCCAAAAGGGAGACATCTATTGTTTTAATATGAAAATCAGCCGTCAGCATTTTATGTCAAGTGTTCCCTGAAAATCACAGATAACTGAATGACGGAGAACTGAAGCAACAACTTTGAAGTTTCAAATAAAACAGGGTTCATCAGCATTTTCTGGTTTATCAGAATCTGAATCAGAACAGCTTTTAATGGCCAAGTATCCACAGAATACATGGAATTTGACTTTGGTTTGAGCCGCACTCTCTCTGTACACTGTAAATGCATGCAAACATACAAACGAATTAAGTTAACCAGACTCAGTTTTCAAGCTGTAGCTTCAAGAAAATTAAGTTGACCTGAATATGATGAATGAACAAAACTATTTTGAGAATTAAGCCGTCACTTGCTGGATGCTCACAGTAAATACATTACTGTAATTTATTTTTTTCAGTACAGCAAAATAAACAAGTTACTGTAATCTAGATTTGAAGTGTATTTGAGTACTGCACACTCGCAATAATTAAGGTAATCAAATCTGCTTCAAGACAACATAAATTACTTTGTAAGGCAGCAAGTTTGCATTTTTTGATTATTTTCATTTTTAGTAAAGTCAACTTATTATTTTTTACAGTGTAAGGCATGTAGAAATACCCTAAACAGCGAATAATCCGCAGTAAAAATTGTACAACGTGTTTTTAAAAACCGCTTGTAATTATGAAGAAACTAGTTTAGCTAACAACTGCTACAGAAAGGTGAACATTTATTAAAATGAATCTGAAATACACGAGTTGACCAACATCAGGAGGGTAAGAGTTCTAATGTTAAAACTCACTGTTGTTACTCCGCTGTTTTATGATTTGTAAAAAGCTGCACCAGGCACTTGAAAGTTGCACATTTCCGACCAATTCTGTCAAAAAACATTAACAGCCTGTGAGCCGACACACTGCTGTCAGTGTGACAAGAGGAAAGTGTGTCATGTAGAATCTGTGCATTTGTTCAGAGCGTATAATTATAAATCTCATGTCCTTTTAACGTGGATAAAGATTTAAATGCGGTTGTTTTGCAGAAGTTCCACTGAAAACACACAGAAGCTGTAATTTTTACAATTCACACGCCGTATCTTTGATAGAAACAGTCGGTGGTCATTTATTGAGAAATCTAACTGGCGGAGGGTTTTACGCTTTAAACGCTTATTTGGTTGTGAAAAGCTCCACAAAAACTTCTACTTTTCGAGCTGATGCTGACTGTTTGCATAAATTTTTGGCTGAGTGGGGAAACGTCTGACATTATATAGCCAATATGTTTTTTCTTACTTTATGGACCTTTAAAAACTTTAGTCATATTACTAAATCATTGTTTTTCTTTTTTTCTTACCTCATGAAGGCGACTCTCTCTCTCTCCGGCTCCCCGTGTCGTCTAATAACCCTCTGGGCTTCATTTGTCTTCTTCTTCTCGTTAAACCAGAATAAACTTTTTATGCATCGCAATTATTCTCTCTCAAAAACATTCATTAATACCAGTCCAAAATATCCTCGAACCTCCGGGCATCTTGCAGGAGCGACGGTCACGTCTCGCCACAAACTGAAAGAAAAGATGTGACTTATTAAATATTTAGCCTACACTTTAAAAAAAAAACGTCATGATGTGATTTTTTCTTCTTACCGTGTAACACGAGTCCGTCCCCGCGGCGCCCTGTTGACGGTTCGACAGACCTCCGTCGGTTAGAACACACCAGCTCCGCGTTATTAACCTGTATTTTTAATATAAATGAGATTTCAGAGGGTTTACTATCTCTGCTGCTGTGTCTGGGGAAAAAACTTGATTAAACAGCGTTAAATAAACTCCTAACAGAATATCCACAAACTGTAACACAGACCATACTTATTAATGAAATATTTACACTTTAAAAAGTTATGAGCTGATTTTCTTACGTCATAAAGGAGAGTCTGTCCCTGGTGCGTCGTGTCTCTAAATGATCCTCGGGGGTTAATTTGTCAGGCCGAATTCTTCTGCTCCATCAGAATAAACTTTTCTCACCGTGGGGCTCTATATCTAACAAAAAAACATCATTTAAAAATGTTTTTACCGCCGAGGATCTTTTTTTAAAAAAAACAGAAGCATTTCTATCAAAAGATTACTTAAATCACTTGCCGTGAAAGACTTTCGCACTCTGAAGAAAAAGAAAACTTCATTCCGAGAGAATGAACGTCTGCTCCGGTCAGCGGCTGGAATGAAGGAAAAACACTGCAGCAGGAGGCGGGACAGAAAACTGGTCCAGCCTCCGGATTTAGCCTGACACCTTGGACCGAGGGACACAACAGGACCTCATAAAAATATTGCTTCAAACCGGATCTGTGACGCTGGTCCGGTTTGTCAAAAGAGGTGCGACCTTTTGCGCGAAACACCCCAAATACACACACAGACACACACTTTTAAGACGCAAATATCCCCAGACCCGCGCGTGTAGTGGTCCCATACTATGAACAAAAGTGGATGGATAGCAAAGTCATGACGGATAATACAGAAATAGTGGACCTTTTAATAGATGCACTAAAAGAATAAAACGCTACTCACAGGAGAATTAGTTTTCCCGGCTTCAGCCTGTCTTATTCCAGACATGTCAGAAACCACATGAACAAAACATCTACATATCTTTAACACCAAAGAGATTTAAATATATCCGTACATACATATGTACATACTTATATTTTTTCCCATTTCTATTCCCATGTTTCCTTTTTGTGAATATTTACAAATAAAATAAAGGTCACTGCGTGTATTAAATATATATCAGCGCCACCGGGGCGTCGTACCAAGATGTGCTGTCTTTATACACCGAAAATACTATCGCAAACCATGATCTGGTTTCTGATTTTCTGAAAAGATATCGTAATTGCCTTAAGAAAAGGGGTAATACCTCCTGTATCCAGCTACAAGGACCTTCGCACACTTTTAAATGCTGTGACAGCTTGTGTTAACCTTTGATCCTAATTTTTTTTTTTTATGTTTTTTCACATGAAAATGTAACCCCTGTCTTAGGACAACCTCCCGATCATACCTTTTAAAGTTTTATCACGTTTGCACGCTTTAAACATTGTTATTAAGTACAGAAAGAAGTGTTAATCTTTGATCCTAATTTTTTAATGTTTTTTTTTCACCTGAAAATGGGTTGGATGTGTGAGAGCGGCCTTCCGATCATACCTTTAAAGTTTTATCGCGTTTGGATAATTTAAAACGTCATTATTAAGCGCAGAAAGAAGCGTTGACCTTTGAATTTTTTATGCGCGTTTTTTGTGAAAAAATGCTTCGGGTGTGTTGAGAATGCTCTCCCGATCATACCTTTAAAGTTTTACCGCGTTTGGACGCGTTTAAAAATTGTCACGGCTCGTGTTAATCTTTGATCCTAAAATTTTTTAATGTTTTTTTTTGCCTGAAAACGGACCGGATGTGTTGAGAGCGGCCTCCCGATCATACCTTTAAAGTTTTATCGCGTATGCAGGCGTTTAAATATTCTCCCTCACATAAAACATGTTCAAGCTAAAATATCTAAAAATATTTCTAGTACCCTCAACAAAGCAAAAATATTTATTGAATTACGAAGCTCTACATATTTTATATCATTCACTTGTTTCGCCATATCTGAATTACTGCGTGGAAGTTTGAGGCAACATTTACAAATCCTCACTTCGACCATTACCTTTATGATACCTTGTCAGTATTCACGACAGCCGATTAAACAGTGTCTTTACTATAACCTTGATTAGCAATTTTAATGTGTATTCTTTATTCTATACAACGTATAGCCTATTGAAATGATGTAGTTAACTAAGGTGCAGCAATACAAATTCTATGGAAAAGAAGAGACTTACATGATTAATTATAACATTTATTCAAATAAGGGCTTACTTTCATCAATCAGCAACTCCGTCACTACATAAACGGAAAGTTCACCCCTTAAAAGTCAAAATTCAGCCAAAAGAGGGGCACCTATTCTCGTTTTGAGCTTCTCACAAACCTTCATGCGCTGCGTCTCCTGGAACTCACCGTGGAAGAAAATGAAGAGCTATTGTGGAATACTTTCGAGCAAAACTGCTGACAAAGATGTTCAGATGGTTCTCGCAGGATGCTAAGGTGACACTCCATGTGGTCCGGCTGCTGATGGTCTATTTCAGAGAGCCCACGGATGGACTTGTCCTTCTTGCAGACATAAGTTTGTTCCTCTTCTTTCTTAAATTTTTATTGCATTGAATAATATTCTCACAACATGTATATATTTTCTGTACCCTATAGTCATCTTCCATAGGCTGACATCGAGAAGACCCTCACCCTGCCCATGATCTAATAACACTGCTTGGTATTTTCCTTCCCACTGTAGCCAAGTGCTTGCTCACAGGGGGTCGTTTTGACCGTTGGGGTTTTACATAATTATTGTATGGCCTTGCCTTACAATATAAAGCGCCTTGGGGCAACTGTTTGTTGTGATTTGGCGCTATATAAAAAAAATTGATTGATTGATTGATATTTGGTGAATTCGCGCATTCGCATCAGATGAGCCGAAGTTATAGTCATCCCAGCAAAGCATGAATGTTAACCCGATTAGAGATATTTTCAAGATGCTTTCTGAAATAACTCCAATTTCATATTTCAGATGGGACAGAGCGTGTAACTGTGACGCTGTAATTTCAGTGTACTACAGTACCAAGAGGAGGCTGCCAGCACACTTGATTTCATTCAAAAGTAAGCCTCTTCTTCTCCAATTGACCTATTCACAGCAGTCATTTTGACATTAAATTGTATGGTCAACTCTATCGTGGTGCTGTAATGACATAAATTGAAATGAAATTAACGATAGAAGGTTCACTTCTTCTATAAACAACAACCCTCTTCTGGAGTGACAAGATTAGGAATGAACATATCAGAGGGATGGCTCAGGTGGGACGGTTTGGAGACAGAGTCAGAGAGGCGAGATTGTGATGGTTTGGACGTGCAGAGGAGGGACCCATAGGGAGAAGGATGCTGAGGATGGAGCCACCAGGCAGGAGGAAACGAGGGAGGGCAGAGAGGAGGTTCATGGATGTGCTGAGGGAGGACATGCGGGTGGTTGGTGTGACAGAGGAAGATACAGAGGACAGGGTGAGAAGGAAACGAATGATCTGCTGTGGCGACCCCTAACGGGAACGGCTGAAAGACAAAGAAGATGCTGAAGATTCTGTCCAAATTACTAGTGATTGTTTATCAACAATCCAAGTCCTGAGTCTCCAGGTGGCCACCGTCTCCAGCTGTCAGACCTGGTACTGCTGGCAGGAAGCAGAGACAGTTAATGGTGGGTGTGTGGATACACACCCAGTAAATCCTCACCCACAGATACAGTTCCTCCGGGAGGGAGCACCTCCACCTCTGAAGTAGGAAACACAATAGCAGCTCCTGTTAAACCACTATCTGGTTGGAGTGAGAGGCGAGGACGTCGGTTCTCTCACTGACCGCCAACCCAGCTGAAAGTGCACCACAGGACAACGGCTGCAAACAGATCAGACGTAAGTCACAGTTCAAATACTGCAGAGAATATTACCTAAGCAGTAGATGATATCTCGGCAGCGAGGTGGAATTGCTGCCCAGCTTTGATGGTGATGTGGTGATGATGAGTGACAGCTGGTGCTGTTGATGTGTGACAGCTGTCACTCCCGGTTGCTCCGGCGCCCTCTCGTGCCTGAAGCCCGCACTTCAGGCAGGGCGCCCTCTGGTGGTGGGCCAGCAGTACCTCCTCTTCAGCGGCCCACACAACAAAAGCTTTTACTAAGGCTTGATGTTCAGCCAGCCTTCCACCTAGCTGTTTGTCTTCAACATTGTATTTTCTTTTAATGCAATTTACTTTTTTAAGAAGATTCTTTTTGTGGTTCTCTGCTCTTAGGCAGCCGATTTTTTTTTTTTTGTAATTTCTTTTTCCATCGCGGCATGGTATTCTTTTTCTTATTTGTGGTTTCTCTCCAAATCTTGTGGGGCTAGTTTACTTTGTATGTACCATGCCGCTCCATAATTTACAGAGTTTAACTCTGTCAATGTGCCTCCTTTTGGGACCAGTTTGGTCAGTCCTATGTTAACTTTTTGCAGGATATTTTTAAATTTTGTATTCTCCTTTAATTTAGTCAGCTTTGGGCGCTCTTTCATGTCAATTTTTCTTGTTTCTTCAATCTTATTTGACAATTCCTCTTCTAGTTCCTGCTGTTCTGGGTCTGTGTGCACCTGTATATTGTTTTGTAGATGAGCTGGTGAACTGTTCATTTTTTTGGGGAGCAGTGAGTTGCTCGTTTTTTCGGGTAGCAGTGAGTTGCTCGTTTTTTCGGGGGGCAGTAAGTTGCTCGTTTTTTCGGGAGGCAGTGAATGGTTCATTTTTTCGGGGGGCAGTGAGTTGTTTGTTTTTTCGGGGGGCAGTGGATGTTTTGTTTTTTGGGGATGTACTTTTTTTGAGGGCAATCATTTTTTGGTGGTGAGAGAGAAAACTGACCCACCTTTCGTCAAAAAAGTGACAGCTGCCAATCAAAATCGACTACGTCACTAAGCCCCGCCCCTCTATGACATCATAGCCAATCAGAATCGATGACGTCACTATGTCCCGCCCCTAAGCCCCTCCCCTAGTCCCGCCTCCAAGCCCCGCCCCTTATGACGTCACAGCCAATCACAATCGATGACGTCACTATGCCCCGCCCCTAAGCCCCGCCCCTGGTCCCACCTCCGAGCCCCCGCCCCTTATGACGTCACATCTAATCAGAGTCGATGATGTCAGTATGTCCCGCCCCTAAGCCCCGCCCCCGGCTCCTCCCCTAGTTCCGCCCCTGGCTCCTCCCCTAGCCCCACCCCCAAGGTCCTCCCCTAACCCCGGCCAAGCACCGCCTCCAAGCCATACCTCCCCTCCCACCCAGGGTCTAATATTTTAATGTCATTTTATTTCATGAATTAAAGAATGATTAAAAATACCTACATCTTTTTAATGTATTAAAGAATTAACTAATTCTGAAATAATTAAACATAAGTCAGTGTCTATTATTTAATGCCCCTTTAATATTTTTAATTCTTAAATTATTACGTTTCCTTTTCTGTTTTTTAATTCGTAAATTAAAGAAGGGGTACAAATAGCCGTCTCTCGGCTGTAAGTCTTTGCAGCAAGACGGTCAAATACCCACGCATAGAGCCGCTCGCGGAAACATGACCCCACGGCTGTAAAACCTGTTGCAGACGCTGTGTCTGTGTGTGTGCGTGCGTGTGTGTGTGGCGGGACATCCGCTGAGCGGAGATGCTGCCCCGAGGTGATGAACCCGAAGAACAATAAACAAAGCTCCTTATCACTCACGCCAAATGGTGTTTCTTTTAAGATATTACCCGATCATCATGGTGCGCGGGACACCCGCTGATCGGAGATGCCGCCCAGAGGTGATGAAGGCGGAAAAAAACAAAGTTTCTTCTCCGTCACTCCCGGCAGGGTGGCTGGGTGTCAGGCCAGATGGTATTTTTAGAGCAAAAGGTACCAGTAAGTGTTTTTCACAAAAAACCTCGTTTGAAAAACAATTTACCCTTTTCAACAATATTATAGGAAAGAACACAGGCTGTATAAGGTTTAGAATATGTGCTTTATTACATTCATTAAAGTCACACACAGAGAAAAAAGCAATTGTTCATGTTTATTAAACACAGCATACGTGAAGGAAAACATTAAGAAAAAAGTATTTGGTCCACTTACATGAAGAAAAAAAGTATACGTTCATGTTTATTAAACACAACATACATGAAGGAAAACATTAAGAAAAAAGTACTTGTTCCAGTTACCTGAAGAAAAAAGCATATGTTCATGGTTATTAAACACAAATTTGGTCCACTTACATGAAGAAAAAAGCATACGTCCATGTTTATTAAAGGGTAACCATCAGGCTGTCGCTGTAAATTAGCTGATAGATGATTATTATGTTTCCAGCTGCGTATAATAAACTCAAGTCTGCTCAAAGCCACTTTTTTAAGGCAACAAGTTCGCATATTTTTTTTTGTAAAGTCAACTTATTATATTTTACACATTTTGGGATTCAAACATCAAATCCTTATCTTATCTCAACACTTCACGGTAACGTTCACATGCCAGCAGCTTGGATGTTAAGTCCTAAATCTAAACATTTTCTTTGCTCACTTGTATCACTGCAAGTTCCTGCTTTACCACCTCATTCTGACCAAGAAACATCTGAAGTGGGTCAAAAAAATAACTGAAACTGTTCTTGAAAGCAGCTTTCTCCTGGTTAGTTTTTAATACACCCTGAAGACATCAAGATTCTCCGATCACATTTCTTGGGAGACTTTCCAAAAGGGAGACATCTATTGTTTTAATATGAAAATCAGCCGTCAGCATTTTATGTCAAGTGTTCCCTGAAAATCACAGATAACTGAATGACGGAGAACTGAAGCAACAACTTTGAAGTTTCAAATAAAACAGGGTTCATCAGCATTTTCTGGTTTATCAGAATCTGAATCAGAACAGCTTTTAATGGCCAAGTATCCACAGAATACATGGAATTTTACTTTGGTTTGAGCCGCACTCTCTCTGTACACTGTAAATGCATGCTAACATACAAACGAATTAAGTTAACCGGACTCAGTTTTCAAGCTGTAGCTTCAAGAAAATTAAGTTGACCTGAATATGATGAATGAACAAAACTATTTTGAGAATTAAGCCGTCACTTGCTGGATGCTCACAGTAAATACATTACTGTAATTTATTTTTTTCAGTACAGCAAAATAAACAAGTTACTGTAATCTAGATTTATTTTTTTCAGTACAGCAAAATAAACAAGTTACTGTAATCTAGATTTTAAGTTTATTTGAGTACTGCACACTCGCAATAATTAAGGTAATCAAATCTGCTTCAAGACAACATAAATTACTTTGTAAGGGAGCAAGTTTGGGAGCAGTGAGTTGTTTGTTTTTTCGGGGGGGCAGTGGATGTTTTGTTTTTTGGGGATGTACTTTTTTTGAGGGCAATCATTTTTTGGTGGTGCAATGGGTTGTGTCAGAGGGCAGATGCTGTCTCTGATCATTTGCTCAACCTCCTGTTGCATCGCTTTTATTTCATCCCCCAAGAAATGTTTTTGTTTGATAAAGTTGGATTTTTGGGTGGTGAGAGTCTTACATGGGATGTCTTTCTTACTTGGGCAGTGGTGGTGGAATATTTTTTGCCATTCACTAGATCTCTTTGTCTGGTTTTTGGGGTATTTCATTTTGGCATATTCCTTTGCCCACAACAGTATTCACTCTTCCTCCCTCTTCCACTGACTCCTTTTAAACTGGAGTTGCTTCCCTTTATCCATCAACTGATAATCTTTTATCGCTTCCTTTTGGGCTTCTTCCTTTATTTTTTTATTTCCTCTGCTGTCAGATATTTTGCGATTTGTGAGGCGATCGATTCCAGTTTTGCAGTTGTGGTGGCTTCTTTCTTTTCTGGTGGTAGATCTGCTTCTTTTATGTGCTCCTCAAATACTGCATTTTTCTTTCTGCCCCACTTCTTATGCCTTGAGTAAGTGAAGCAGTGAAAGATCTTTTTTTTCTCTTCAATGGTCCAATTTACTGTGGCGTAGTTTCGTTTGTTTCTTCCGGCCCATTGATGCTGTTGTTGCTGGAGTCCAGGATCAGAACTATGCTGATCTGGTGGATTATCCAGACGAGTGTCCTTCTGTTCCAGTATTTGTCGTCGATCAGAACAGCTAAATGGTTTTCTTCTTGTTTGCCGCTCCTTTTGTTGCTCTGAGCTGTCCTTGTGACCAGATGCTTTTCCATATTTAGAGCTTTTCTCACTGTCATCAGGCTCAGTTCCAGAACTGTCTGAACTTCTGCCACTGGTATCTGGTTGTAAATGACTGTTTGGACCTGAGTTGCTGGCTGGTTGTGGTCCTCCATCGTCCTCTCCATCAGCTTCTGCTGTCAGTGTTCTGTGTACAGATGAGCTGTTGGCTACAGGCTCAGCCTCTGTGCTCTCATCACTTCGGCTTTGATGAAGCTGTGATGACTCTGGTTTTCATCATCATTTTCACTCTTCACAGGGACGGCAGTGAAACCAAACTTGGTGAGATCTGCCTCCTCCAGCTCCTGAAGCTGCTCTCCCTGCTGACTTATCCACAGCTTCTCTTCGTCTTTAATGTCCTCCTGGTCAACACTCAGATTCCATTCCTGGTGTTCAGGGAGAGTTTCTTCTTTAATCACCAACAACGGCTGCATGTCTGCTCTGGATCAGAGAACTTCAGGCTTGAAAACAGCTTCCAGCACGTTAACTAGTTTCTTCTCTTCTTTAAATCCACTCTTTTCTTCTTGCTGCTCTGCGATCTGTTTGTTTCTACCAACTCAAATATCTCAGCATTAGCAGCAGTTAGCCGCTGTTTCAACAACCTTCTCAGCTCTTCCACCTTTTCACACTAACTTCACCTTTTCTTCTTCTTCCGGTTTACTGTCGACCTTTGTGCTTCTGGAGCTCTTCAAAAAACATATTCGAGGATCACAGAGTGAAGTTTGATCTGTTCAGAGAAGAGTTTCCAGCGTCTCCAGCTACTAACTTTATCATGTGTGCTTTCAGGTTGCTCTTTAGTCCAAATCTTTTACCGCACTGAGTACAGACAAATGTTTTCTGTCCTGTCTGAATTCTAATGTGTTTGTTCAGAGTGCCCTTCTGTTTCTGTCTTTTACTCTGATCAGAACAGCTAAATGGTTCTTTTCTTGCTTGCCTCTCCTTTTGTTGCTCTGAGTTGTTCATGTGACCAGATGCTTTTTCATATTTAGAGCCTTGAAATTGTTTTTCATCAGTGTTCCCTGAAGGAACAATCTTGGTATTTTTTCGACAGTTAAAACCTGACTTAAGTTCTCTGGTCTGTTTCCAGTCATCACTGTCATCAGTCTCAGTTCCAGAACTGTCTGAACTCCTGCCACTGGTATCTGGTTGTAAATGACTGTTTGGACCTGAGTTGCTGGCTGGTTGTGGTCCTCCATCGTCCTCTCCATCAGCTTCTGCTGTCAGTGTTCTGTGTACAGATGAGCTGTTGGCTACAGGTTCAGCCTCTGTGCTCTCATCACTTCGGCTTTGATGAAGCTGTGATGACTCTGGTTTTCATCATCATTTTCACTCTTCACAGGGACGGCAGTGAAACCAAACTTGGTGAGATCTGCCTCCTCCAGCTCCTGAAGCTGCTCTCCCTGCTGACTTATCCACAGCTTCTCTTCGTCTTTAATGTCCTCCTGGTCAACACTCAGATTCCATTCCTGGTGTTCAGGGAGAGTTTCTTCTTTAATCACCAACAACGGCTGCATGTCTGCTCTGGATCAGAGAACTTCAGGCTTGAAAACAGCTTCCAGCACGTTAACTAGTTTCTTCTCTTCTTTAAATCCACTCTTTTCTTCTTGCTGCTCTGCGATCTGTTTGTTTCTACCAACTCAAATATCTCAGCATTAGCAGCAGTTAGCCGCTGTTTCAACAACCTTCTCAGCTCTTCCACCTTTTCACACTAACTTCACCTTTTCTTCTTCTTCCGGTTTACTGTCGACCTTTGTGCTTCTGGAGCTCTTCAAAAAACATATTCGAGGATCACAGAGTGAAGTTTGATCTGTTCAGAGAAGAGTTTCCAGCGTCTCCAGCTACTAGCTTTATCATGTGTGCTTTCAGGTTGCTCTTTAGGGACAGTTTCTTCTTTAATCACCAACAACGGCTGCATGTCTGTAAAAAAAAACAAATTAAACATTAGAACAACACTCACTTAAATAAAGCATCAGTGGTGAGTTTGACCTGATGACAGTAAGTTATTGCACTGATGGAACTGATAAAGTGGAAATGTACATCAGCATTTGTTTTAAATTTCACAAATTGTAATTCACGTCCTTGTCTTCCACAACTGACTATTGCAGTGTTTAATTTTCAGGATTGCTATAAAATAGTGTAGGATGTCTACAGATGGTACAGAATTACTGTTGCTCCAGTTTTGATGAAAACCAGGAGGTTTGATCACAGACATTCTGGCTTCCCTTCACCGACTCGAGGACTAGATTTCAAGATTTTGTTAGACATTTCAAGCTCTAAACGGTCATGAACCCAACCATCTTACTGACCTTGTTCAGCCTTATGTGCCTCCTTGTGCCCTGTGGTCCTTGGATGCAGACTCGCTCTGTGTCTCAAAGGTTAAAAAGAAGTCAGCAGGCTTCTGAACCTTTTTTTTTTTTTTGCCATGGTTGTATCTTGTGGAACAGGCTGCCTGTTGGCATTTGAAATGTGACTCCTAGACTATTTTTAAAACATATTTTCTGTAATTAGTTTGAAGTTTGTTCATCTTCTTTTCATTATTTTTTCTTGTTGTATTTAATTCTTTTCTGTTTTTGTTTTAAAAAAAATGAGGTGGGCTTCATAGATAATTGGCAAAGCTTCTGGGGAAAACCTGGTCTTGTTAGGAGAGACGGCATCCATCCCACTTTGGATGGAGCAGCTCTCATTTCTAGAAATCTGGCCAATTTTCTTAAATCCTCCAAACCGTGACTATCCAGGGTTGGGACCAGGAAGCAGAGTTGTAGTCTTACACACCTCTCTGCAGCTTCTCTCCCCCTGCCATCCCCTCATTACCCCATCCCCGTAGAGACGGTGCCTGCTCCCAGACTACCAATAACCAGCAAAAATCTATTTAAGCATAAAAATTCAAAAAGAAAAAATAATATAGCACCTTCAACTGCACCACAGACTAAAACAGTTAAATGTGGTCTATTAAACATTAGGTCTCTCTCTTCTAAGTCCCTGTTGGTAAATGATATAATAATTGATCAACATATTGATTTATTCTGCCTAACAGAAACCTGGTTACAGCAGGATGAATATGTTAGTTTAAATGAGTCAACACCCCCGAGTCACACTAACTGTCAGAATGCTCGTAGCACGGGCCGGGGCGGAGGATTAGCAGCAATCTTCCATTCCAGCTTATTAATTAATCAAAAACCCAGACAGAGCTTTAATTCATTTGAAAGCTTGTCTCTTAGTCTTGTCCATCCAAATTGGAAGTCCCAAAAACAAGTTTTATTTGTTATTATCTATCGTCCACCTGGTCGTTACTGTGAGTTTCTCTGTGAATTTTCAGACCTTTTGTCTGACTTAGTGCTTAGCTCAGATAAGATAATTATAGTGGGCGATTTTAACATCCACACAGATGCTGAGAATGACAGCCGCAACACTGCATTTAATCTATTATTAGTCTCTATTGGCTTTGCTCAAAAAGTAAATGAGTCCACCCACCACTTTAATCATATCTTAGATCTTGTTCTGACTTATGGTATGGAAATAGAAGACTTAACAGTATTCCCTGAAAACTCCCTTCTGTCTGATCATTTCTTAATAACATTTACATTTACTCTGATGGACTACCCAGCAGTGGGGAATAAGTTTCATTACACTAGAAGTCTTTCAGAAAGCGCTGTAACTAGGTTTAAGGATATGATTCCTTCTTTATGTTCTCTAATGCCATATACCAACACAGTGCAGAGTAGCTACCTAAACTCTGTAAGTGAGATAGAGTATCTCGTCAATAGTTTTACATCCTCATTGAAGACAACTTTGGATGCTGTAGCTCCTCTGAAAAAGAGAGCTTTAAATCAGAAGTGTCTGACTCCGTGGTATAACTCACAAACTCGTAGCTTAAAGCAGATAACCCGTAAGTTGGAGAGGAAATGGCGTCTCACTAATTTAGAAGATCTTCACTTAGCCTGGAAAAAGAGTCTGTTGCTCTATAAAAAAGCCCTCCGTAAAGCTAGGACATCTTTCTACTCATCACTAATTGAAGAAAATAAGAACAACCCCAGGTTTCTTTTCAGCACTGTAGCCAGACTGACAAAGAGTCAGAGCTCTACTGAGCTGAGTATTCCATTAACTTTAACTAGTAATGACTTCATGACTTTCTTTGCTAACAAAATTTTAACTATTAGAGAAAAAATTACTCATAACCATCCCAAAGACATATCGTTATCTTTGGCTGCTTTCAGTGATGCCGGTATTTGGTTAGACTCTTTCTCTCCGATTGTTCTGTCTGAGTTATTTTCATTAGTTACTTCATCCAAACCATCAACATGTTTATTAGACCCCATTCCTACCAGGCTGCTCAAGGAAGCTCTACCATTATTTAATGCTTCGATCTTAAATATGATCAATCTGTCTTTGTTAGTTGGCTATGTACCACAGGCTTTTAAGGTGGCAGTAATTAAACCATTACTTAAAAAGCCATCACTTGACCCAGCTATCTTAGATAATTATAGGCCAATCTCCAACCTTCCTTTTCTCTCAAAATTCTTGAAAGGGTAGTTGTAAAACAGCTAACTGATCATCTGCAGAGGAATGGTCTATTTGAAGAGTTTCAGTCAGGTTTTAGAATTCATCATAGTACAGAAACAGCATTAGTGAAGGTTACAAATGATCTTCTTATGGCCTCGGACAGTGGACTCATCTCTGTGCTTGTTCTGTTAGACCTCAGTGCTGCTTTTGATACTGTTGACCATAAAATTTTATTACAGAGATTAGAGCATGCCATAGGTATTAAAGGCACTGCGCTGCGGTGGTTTGAATCATATTTGTCTAATAGATTACAATTTGTTCATGTAAATGGGGGAATCTTCTTCACAGACTAAGGTTAATTATGGAGTTCCACAAGGTTCTGTGCTAGGACCAATTTTATTCACTTTATACATGCTTCCCTTAGGCAGTATTATTAGACGGTATTGCTTAAATTTTCATTGTTACGCAGATGATACCCAGCTTTATCTATCCATGAAGCCAGAGGACACACACCAATTAGCTAAACTGCAGGATTGTCTTACAGACATAAAGACATGGATGACCTCTAATTTCCTGCTTTTAAACTCAGATAAAACTGAAGTTATTGTACTTGGCCCCACAAATCTTAGAAACATGGTGTCTAACCAGATCCTTACTCTGGATGGCATTACCCTGACCTCTAGTAATACTGTGAGAAATCTTGGAGTCATTTTTGATCAGGATATGTCATTCAAAGCGCATATTAAACAAATATGTAGGACTGCTTTTTTGCATTTACGCAATATCTCTAAAATCAGAAAGGTCTTGTCTCAGAGTGATGCTGAAAAACTAATTCATGCATTTATTTCCTCTAGGCTGGACTATTGTAATTCATTATTATCAGGTTGTCCTAAAAGTTCCCTAAAAAGCCTTCAGTTAATTCAAAATGCTGCAGCTAGAGTACTGACGGGGACTAGAAGGAGAGAGCATATCTCACCCATATTGGCCTCTCTTCATTGGCTTCCTGTTAATTCTAGAATAGAATTTAAAATTCTTCTTCTTACTTATAAGGTTTTGAATAATCAGGTCCCAGCTTATCTTAGGGACCTCGTAGTACCATATCACCCCAATAGAGCACTTCGCTCTCAGACTGCAGGCTTACTTGTAGTTCCTAGGGTTTGTAAGAGTAGAATGGGAGGCAGAGCCTTCAGCTTTCAGGCTCCTCTCCTGTGGAACCAGCTCCCAATTCAGATCAGGGAGACAGACACCCTCTCTACTTTTAAGATTAGGCTTAAAACTTTCCTTTTTGCTAAAGCTTATAGTTAGGGCTGGATCAGGTGACCCTAAACCACCCCTTAGTTATGCTGCTATAGACGTAGACTGCTGGGGGGTTCCCATGATGCACTGTTTCTTTCTCTTTTTGCTCTGTATGCACCACTCTGCATTTAATCATTAGTGATCGATCTCTGCTCCCCTCCACAGCATGTCTTTTTCCTGGTTCTCTCCCTCAGCCCCAACCAGTCCCAGCAGAAGACTGCCCCTCCCTGAGCCTGGTTCTGCTGGAGGTTTCTTCCTGTTAAAAGGGAGTTTTTCCTTCCCACTGTAGCCAAGTGCTTGCTCACAGGGGGTCGTTTTGACCGTTGGGGTTTTACATAATTATTGTATGGCCTTGCCTTACAATATAAAGTGCCTTGGGGGCAACTGTTTGTTGTGATTTGGCGCTATATAAAAAAATTGTCAGTCAGTCAGTCAGTTTTTATTTTGGGATATGGGGATCTTTGTTTCATGTTTCAGAAAGCGCTGTAACTAGGTTTAAGGATATGATTCCTTCTTTGTTATGTTCTCCAATGCCATATACCAACACAGTGCAGAGTAGCTACCTAAACTCTGTGAGTGAGATAGATTATCTTGTCAATAGTTTTACATCCTCATTGAGCACAACTTTGGATGCTGTAGCTCCTCTGAAAAAGAGAGCCTTAAATCAGAAGTGCCTGACTCCGTGGTATAACTCACAAACTCGCAGCTTAAAGCAGATTACCCATAAGTTGGAGAGGAAACGGCGTCTCACTAATTTAGAATATCTTCACTTAGCCTGGAAAAAGAGTCTGTTGCTCTATAAAAAAGCCCTCCGTATATATATATATATATATATATATATATATATATATATATATATATATATATATATATATATATATATATATATATATATATGCACAATTATCTTTTATTGACCCAGTTTCATTCATGAAGTCAGTGGTGTGTGTGTGTGTGTGTACATTTCTGTGTGTGTGAGTGACTGTAAGTAGCACAGTCATTATAATCTCCGAGCAGCGACTCGTTATTTTAAGGTGCAAATAAAAAAAATCCTCGGTCTTGTCAAACAATTTGAATCACTAACGACAAATATTTTAACTAGACATCGGTCGAGCAGGAGAAAATATCAACTAGACATAAGTGAAGAGTTAATGGTCCGTGTCCACGGACGACACAGGCACGGGCAGGAAACATACACCTGTTTATCAACCAAATGTCACCGCCAAAGTGACCAAAACCACTTACTTATGGAAGGAAATAGTCTCCCTTCTTCCTCCGTTTGTGGCTTTGCCAACATGCGCAGCTTTCCGGCATATTCCACCTGTGTCTTGACGAGACTAACTGAAATTCTATGAGCGGTGCTCAGTAAATTGCCCAGAATTAAAATGGCAGGTGGGGCAGTCTCTTTGCTGTATAGGCATTAGCAATGCTTGTGTAGACCTGGTCTAGTGTTTTATCTCCTCTGGTTGCACATTTTACATCACAATGGAGTTTATGTAACATTGTCTTAAGGTCAGCATGACTGAAATCTGTCCATGAGCAATGGACATGTCCTCTGAACGTGGAAGCTTGGCTCGCCTCTTCCTCTGTGGTTTTGAAGCTTCACTGCCTGCAAAGTCCAGCGGGATGAATAAAATGTATCAATCCAGGAATGTACTGATAAAAGGATTTTTGGCCTTGGCGTGTAGACTTGTCGAGGCTTGGTGTACAGTTGCGCAGTCTTGCAAAGATTTAAATACAGTTGCAGAGTGTTGCGTAGACTTGGTTAAAAACTGCGTACTTTCTGCGTCCAGTGCTCAACACTGAAAAAAATTAAGAGCCTGTCAGGCAGGTGGTGATTCATGACCCCTTCAGATTTGTCCAAAATGTTTTTTTTTGTTGTTGTTTTTTTTTTTAAATGGGTAGATATATGTTAAAAACAAAGAAAAATCACATCTTTTTTTTTTTTTTACCCTTGATAAGGTTCACTTTTTTTAGGGGGTCCTAGAAATTTGGGGTGAAAATGAGCCAAAATGGCAAAATCACAAAATTTATGTTTTCAAATACTCATATTTGCGTGCGCCCTGAATGAGCTAAATTGATTTTCATTTGTCTTAATCTATTGGGTATGGACTCTTCAAAAACTTGAAAATTTTGGTGGCTGACTCACGGCGCAGCCCACAGGTGGTGCTGTAAATCACTATTTTTTGTAATTATGCACATTTTAACAGTGGTGGTGTGGCCTGCTCCCTTCATCGCCCAAAGTCTTTTATGCATGTGATGATAGATTAGGACCTCTTACTTTGATTTTGATTAAAATTATGGTGGCCGACTTTGGGCGCACAAGTATACGGCGCGCTTTTTGCCGCAAAAATGCAAAATGACCATTTTTTTCACACAGTGATTTATCCATACGCCCCAAGCCACAAGTCAATCAATCAATCAATTTTTTTTTTATATAGCGCCAAATCACAACAAACAGTTGCCCCAAGGCGCTTTATATTGTAAGGCAAGACCATACAATAATTATGTAAAACCCCAACGGTCAAAACGACCCCCTGTGAGCAAGCACTTGGCTACAGTGGGAAGGAAAAACTCCCTTTTAACAGGAAGAAACCTCCAGCAGAACCAGGCTCAGGGAGGGGCAGTCTTCTGCTGGGACTGGTTGGGGCTGAGGGAGAGAACCAGGAAAAAGACATGCTGTGGAGGGGAGCAGAGATCGATCACTAATGATTAAATGCAGAGTGGTGCATACAGAGCAAAAAGAGAAAGAAACAGTGCATCATGGGAACCCCCCAGCAGTCTACGTCTATAGCAACATAACTAAGGGATGGTTCAGGGTCACCTGATCCAGCCCTAACTATAAGCTTTAGCAAAAAGGAAAGTGATGAAATATGGCTCATATTGTCACTCAGCATCTCTCGTTTCAGTTGTAAAGAGAGTTTTGTGGCTGGTTTTGGTAGCAGAGCCGGCCCAAGGCATACGCCAACTACGCGGTCGCTTAGGGCCTCCACACCACCAGGGGGCCCCGAGAGCACCGAGACGTTGTGATAAAAAAGTAAATATATACATGAAATTTAAATATTGAATAATTTAAACAAAATTGTATTACACCCGAAAAAAATAAATTCATTTTGACAAAATACCAATACTACGTTAATTGATGCCTCCTGTTGACTGCTGCCACCGTTGGGCAAATTTAGATGCACCGCTTGGGTCAGGTGGTCAATGAATAATCGTGAAGAATGAAGTGAGTGCAAGTCATGTCTCAGAAAATAAATTATCCCTCTGCAGCGGAGAAAAGAAAAAAGAAGTTGGAAGACGAGAAAAAACAACAAGACAAATGCATGTCCAATATTACAATTTTTGTTGTCATTATTTGCGAAATGCTCCGTTCGTTTAGTGTAAAGTGCTTTAGGTGTCTTAAAGTCAGGCGATTGCTCTAAGACTGCAAGGGAAGCTCAGCTTCCCCTAAAATGTCAAAAAAATAAGTGATCAAATATATACTGTTGTGTGTACATGTCATTAACTAAATATGCGCTACAACGTGCTCAACTTTTGTTCAGAATCAGCTTCTTATCACTCACTGGTAACGACGCGGCTTTCCTCTCACTCAGACCCGCAGCTTCACAGTGCTTTAAACAGTGTGGACGCTGAGCGTCCACAGACTTCAATAGCGACACAAAGCATGCAGCGAAACGAGACGAGTCATTGGATAAATGCTGGACTTTGTCCTGCCCATCGGACGTTCAGCGTCTCTGGGGGTCTATGGGGCAGTGGGCTGGCCTCGGCTGGCCCGGACGCTCAGCTTCTACATGATAATTGGATGATCTGTCTGAGGCTGAATCCCTTTTTGATTGACAGCAAAATGAGCGAATCAGTGATCTTTTGGTGTAAACATCCGTGGGAGCATTTTCATTCTGTTCTGAGTTGAATCGGAGACTTTCCTAATCCTCTTAGCGGCATTTTCTTTGTTAAAAACGACTAGCGACAAATCAAGCTTCTATTTCTGGTGTTTGTTTTTTTTGTAGCTGCTTGTGTTTGGAGACTGACTTCTATCGCAGTTTCTGTCCCTACCGAGCAGCGGGTGCTGCTGAGCTCCTCCACCGTCACAAAGCACTCACAGGCGGACACACTTCACACTAGCCTCGCGCCAGTCCCAGCTAGCGAGCTAGCTAGGTAGCAAGCTGCACATAATGGCAGACAATTTGAATGTTGTGGACCGGATTTTGGCGAAGCCATTTGATAGTCTTCCTTACGAAGAAAAAGTTAGAGTTAAACAGCAGGGCAGATGAACTCCTCAGATTAATTTGGTGCAAAAGGTGGGGAAAAGTAGCTCAGCTCTCAATGGTTTGCAGGCCAAAGTTAAAGCAATAGCCCCCAGTGCAATGTTTGTGCATTGCTATGCACACGCATTGCTGTTATGTTGTGGATTTCTATGTTCATTTTGGAGATTATTTAAGTATTGTATTTATAAAGTATTGAAGTATTGTAAGTATTGAATAAAGTATTTATTAAGTATTTAATTTTGATTACAACTTTATGTTTCTGTACGATAATGTGAATATCATTTGATTCTATTTTGTATTTGGATATTGAACATTTTGCACACCATTGCACATCTGAAAGAAATTAAACTATTTAACGTGTTTACTATAAATGCAGTCTCCTGCCTACTGATGTTACTTTCAAATAGTTAAATTAATGAGCCATACTTATACATCACTCTGTATGTAGAAGTTAATTAAAATATATTTATGAGTTTGCTACCCCTTTAAGGTTAAAAACAAGAATGACACCTGTATGATGTAAAATAATTATAAATAATGCTAATGATTGTGAGTACGTTACACACATAACAGTGTAGCCTATGGAATAATGAGGCATCTGGTGCTGAGGTGATGGTAGGGGGGCCCCCAAATGAAATTGTGCTTAAGGCCCCATAAAGGCTTGGGCCGACCCTGTTTGGTAGTGAACCTTTTTGCACCGTTTTTGTTGGACCATTTCACGAAGAGACCAAATATGGTAAATTGGCAACTTCCTCCGATTTTCATGAAAATTGCAGAATTTGCTCCCATAACAGGGTAAAGGGGCTTTAATATATAAGAGTGGAGGAACGTGCACACAGGTGGACTACATTCTTTATAGGAGATGCAAGCTAAAAGAAATCACAGACTGTAAGGTGGTAGCAGGAGAGAGTGTCACTAGACAGCATAGGATGGTTGTTTGTAGGATGACTTTAGAGGTAAAGAAGAAGAAGAGAGTGAGAGCTCAACAAAGGATCAGAGGTGGAAGCTGAAGGAGGAAGACTGTTGTGTGAAATTTAGCGAGCAGGTGAGAGAAGCACTAGTTGGAGGGGAAGCAGTTTTGGACAACTGGAAAAGTACTACAGATGTGGTGAGGGAGACAGCTATGGCAGTACTGGGTATGACATCTGGACAGTGGAAGGAAGACAAGGAGACTTGGTGGTGGAATGAAGAGGTCCAGGAAAGCATAAGGAGTGTTGGGAAAGTGTAGGAACACGGACCCACAACAGGGGGCGCAAATGAACGGACAATGGAGGAAGTCAAATAACAACACTTTACTGTTGTGAATAAGCACAACAAACACAACAGATTACAGCAATAGACAAAGAAGTCAATTCACAAAATGTGTCACGTGGGCAGGCTCGAAGATAAGAGACGTCTGTCCAAAGCAGAACCGGAACCACACGATTTCCTCCGCCACCGAACCCCGGGAATACTGGAGCCGCCAAGTCCCGAACTCCCAGGTGGCCACTGCCTCCGCGTGTCGGATCTGGTACTGCTGGCGAGGAACAAAAACAGTTAAATGTGGGTGCGTTTGCACCCAGCAACCCGTATGGCGGGAAAACCACCTCCACCTCTCGTTGGAAGAATGTCTGCTATTTAACGCACAAAAGTAACAAAGTGTTAATGTCAAAAAGAGAACACAGTCGGCTGAGTACTGTACCTCCTAGGTAGAGCGATATCTCGGCAAAGAGGTGGAGATGTCGTCTTGCTGATATACCACTGCTGATCAGATGATTGGTGACAGCTGTCGTAGGCGATAAGTGACAGCTGTCACCCCGGCTGCTCCTGTGAGGCGGCAGCGCCCTCTGGTGCCTGGAGCCCGCACTCCAGACAGGGCGCCCTCTGGTGGTGGTGGGCCAGCAGTACCTCCTCTTCAGCGGCCCACACAACAGGACCCCCCAGGATGAAGCTCCTCTTCACCCAGGAGCGTTCTTCGGGTCCGTACCCCTCCCAGTCCACCAAATACTGGAAGCCCCGGCCCATCCTACGGACATCCAAGAGCCGGCGCACAGTCCAAGCCGGCTCGCCATCGATGATCCGGGCAGGAGGCGGCGCCGGACCCGGAGCACAGAGGGGTGAGGTGTGATGCGGCTTTATCCGGGACACATGGAAAACAGGATGGATCCGCAGTGAGGCCGGAAGCTGAAGCCTCACTGCGGCTGGACTGATGACCTTAAGGATTCTGAAGGGACCGATGTAACGGTCCTGTAGTTTAGGGGAGTCCACTTTCAGGGGAATGTCCTTTGTGGACAACCACACCTCCTGCCCTGGCCGATACGCAGGGGCCGGGGTCCGCCGACGGTCTGCATGGGCTTTTGCCCTCGTCCGGGCCTTTAGCAAAGCAGAACGGGCGGCGCGCCACACCCGACGGCACTTCCGCAGGTGCGCCTGGACCGAGGGCACACCGACCTCTCCCTCAACCACCGGAAACAACGGGGGCTGATACCCCAGACACACCTCAAAAGGGGAGAGGCCGGTGGCTGAAGACACCTGGCTGTTATGGGCATACTCGATCCAGGCCAAATGGGTACTCCAGGCCGCCGGGTGCGCGGCCGTCACGCAGCGCAGGGCCTGTTCCACCTCCTGATTGACCCGTTCTGCTTGCCCGTTGGTCTGAGGATGATACCCGGACGAGAGACTCACCGTGGCCCCCAGTTCCTGGCAGAAGCTCCTCCAGACTTGCGAGGAGAACTGGGGACCGCGGTCGGAGACGATGTCTGTTGGAATCCCATGCAGCCAGACGACGTGGTGGACCAGGAAGTCCGCTGTCTCCTGGGCAGTCGGGAGCTTCGGGAGGGCCACGAAGTGGGCCGCCTTGGAGAATCGGTCCACTATCGTGAGGATGGTGGTGTTGCCCTGGGACGGCGGGAGGCCCGTGACAAAATCCAGGCTGATGTGGGACCAGGGGCGATGAGGCACAGGCAGCGGCTGGAGCAGTCCCGATGCCCTGCGGTGGTCAGCCTTGCCCCTGGCGCAGGTGGTGCAGGCCTGGATATAATCCCGGACATCGGCCTCCAGGGACGCCCACCAGAAGCGCTGCCGGACAACTGCCACGGTCCTACGCACCCCTGGATGACAGGAGAACTTGGAGCCGTGACAGAAGTCCAGGACTGCAGCCCTGGCCTCTGGTGGGACGTAAAGTTTGTTCTTCGGCCCAGTTCCGGGATCCGGGCTCCATGCCAGGGCCTCCCGGACGGTTTTCTCTACGTCCCAGGTGAGGGTGGCCACGATAGCGGACTCCGGGATGATAGGTTCCGGTGGATCCGACAACTCCGTTTTGACTTCGTCTTCATGCACCCGGGACAAGGCATCTGATCTCTGGTTTTTGGTCACGGGGCGGTAGGTGATCCGGAAGTCAAAACGGCCCGAAGAACAGTGACCAGCGGGCTTGCCTGGGGTTCAGCCGCTTGGCGGTCCTGATATACTCCAGGTTCCGGTGGTCAGTGAAAACCGTGAATGGCACGGACGTTCCCTCCAACAGATGTCTCCACTCTTCAAGAGCCTCTTTCACCGCAAGGAGTTCTCGATTGCCAACGTCATAGTTCCATTCAGCCGGGGTCAACCTGCGTGAAAAGTAGGCACACGGGTGAAGTACCTTATCGGTCTCTCCGCTCTGGGACAGCACGGCTCCTATCCCTGAGTCAGAGGCGTCCACTTCAACCATGAACTGGCGGCTAGGGTCGGGCTGCACCAAAACTGGCGCAGTAGAGAACCGTCATTTCAACTCCTTGAACGCGGCTTCGCACCGATCCGACCAGATGAAGGGGACTTTTGGAGAGGTCAGGGCTGTCATGGGGCTAACTACCTGACTGTAGCCCTTAATGAACCTCCTATAGAAATTAGCGAAGCCAGGAACTGTTGCAGCTTCCTACGGCTTGTTGGTTGGGGCCAATCTCTCACCGCTGCAACCTTGGCCGGATCAGGGGCGACGAGTTAGAGGAGATGATAAACCCCAGGAAGGACAAAGACGTGCGGTGAAACTCGCACTTCTCGCCCTTCACAAACAGTCGGTTCTCTAACAACCGCTGCAGGACCTGACGTACATGCTGGACATGGGTCTCAGGATCCGGAGAAAAGATGAGAATATCGTCCAGATATACGAAGACGAATCGGTGCAGGAAGTCCCGCAAGACGTCGTTAACCAAGGCTTGGAACGTCGCGGGGGCGTTGGTGAGGCTGAACGGCATGACCAGGTACTCAAAGTGACCTAATGGGGTGTTAAATGCCGTCTTCCATTCGTCTCCCTTCCGGATCCGAACCAGGTGATACGCATTTCTAAGATCCAGCTTAGTAAAGATTTTGGCTCCATGCAGGGGGGTGAACACGGAATCTAACAATGGCAACGGGTATCGATTGCGAACCGTAATCTCATTCAGCCCCCTGTAATCAATACATGGACGAAGTCCGCCATCTTTCTTGCCCACAAAAAAGAAACCTGCCCCCATCGGGGAGGTGGAGTTCCGGATCAGCCCGGCAGCTAATGAGTCCCGGATGTAGGTCTCCATGATTCGCGCTCAGGTCGTGAGAGGTTGTACAGCCTGCTGGACGGGAACTCAGCGCCTGGAACCAAATCAATGGCACAATCGTACGGACGGTGCGGGGGAAGGGTGAGTGCCAGATCCTTACTGAAGACGTCAGCAAGATCGTGGTACTCAACTGGCACTGCCGTCAGATTGGGAGGGACTTTGACCTCCTCCTTAGCCTGTGAACCAGGAGGAACCGAAGATCCTAAACACCCCCGATGGCAGGTTTCGCTCCACTGAACCACCACCCCAGACGGCCAATCAATCTGGGGATTGTGCTTCAACATCCATGGGATGCCCAAAATCACGCGGGAGGTAGAAGGAGTTACAAAAAACTCAATCTCCTCCCGGTGGTTTCCAGACACCACCAGAGTTACTGGTTGTGTCTTGTGTGTGAGTAAAGGGAGGAGGGTGCCATCTAGTGCCCGCACCTGCAACAGCGAAGGAAGCGCCACCAGAGGGAGCCCTACCTCCCTTGCCCATCTGCTGTCTAGCAGATTCCCTTCTGACCCCGTGTCCACCAGTGCTCGGGCTTGAAGGGTTAAATCCCCGCTCAGGATTGTGACTGGGAGTCGTGTGGCAATTTGTGTGTGTCTCACTTGAGCTGCAGAGAAAACACTCTCCACGGATCAGCCTCCCCATTTTGGCCCTGTGTGTTTCCCTAACAACGTCAGCAGGGGGAGCTGTTGCCCCACAAAGCGCTGCGGCTGTGGAGCGTGGGGAGGGCGGCCCCTTTTCGAACCCGGAAGGGAGAGGGGCGGCGCGTATCCGGTCACGTCCTTCGCCTCGCTCCCGACGGCGTTCCTCCAACCGATTGTCTAACCGTATAACGAGATCAATAAGCCCATCTAAATCCCGCGGTTCCTCCTTAGCTACCAGCTGCTCCTTCAGAACCAACGACAGTCCATTTATGAAGGCGGCGCGGAGCGCAACGTTATTCCAGCCAGACCTCGCAGCTGCGATGCGGAAGTTGACTGCATAAGCGGCTGCGCTCTCGCGTCCCTGTCTCATTGACAGCAGCACGGTTGAAGCGGTCTCTCCTCTGTTAGGGTGATCAAACACTGTTCTGAACTCCCCCACAAACCCAGTGTATGCTGATAACAATCGTGAGTTCTGTTCCCAGAGCGCCGTAGCCCAGGCGCGTGCTTTACCCCGAAGCAGAGCAATCACATAAGCTATTTTACTAGCATCTGACGCGTACATGACGGGACGTTGTGCGAAAGACGAGCGAACACTGCATAAGAAAATCCCGCGCACGTCTCCACACAACCTCCGTACGGCTCAGGAGGGCTTATGTATGCTTCAGGGGATGGTGGGAGGGGTTGTTGAACCACCACTGGAACGTTTATATCCTGCACAGGGTCGGCAGGAGGACGAGCTGCAGCAGCGCCCTGAGCGCTCGCCGCCATCTGTGCGGAGAGAGCCTCCACCCTGCGGTTCAGGAGGATGTTTTGCTCAGTCATTTGATCCAACCGAGCCGTAAAGGCGGTGAGAATGTGCTGCAGCTCACCAATCACGTCTCTTGCAGACGCCTGCGCTCCCTGCTCTCCCATTGGTCGTTCAACAGCCGGGTGACGCCCCTCGGAGTCCATGACGCTGGCCGAGATATCCTGTGGGGAAAGTGTAGGAACACGGACCCACAACAGGGGGCACAAATGAACGGACAATGGAGGAAGTCAAATAACAACACTTTACTGTTGTGAATAAGCACAACAAACACAACAGATTACAACAATAGACAAAGAAGTCAATTCACAAAATGTGTCACGTGGGCAGGCTCGAAGATAAGAGACGTCTGTCCCAAAGCAGAACCGGAACCACACGATTTCCTCCGCCACCGAACCCCGGGAATACTGGAGCCGCCCAAGTCCCCGAACTCCCAGGTGGCCACTGCCTCCGCGTGTCGGATCTGGTACTGCTGGCGAGGAACAAAAACAGTTAAATGTGGGTGCATTTGCACCCAGCAACCCGTATGGTGGGAAAACCACCTCCACCTCTCGTCGGAAGAATGTCTGCTATTTAACGCACAAAAGTAACAAAGTGTTAATGTCAAAAAGACAACACAGTCGGCTGAGTACTGTACCTCCTAGGTAGAGCGATATCTCGGCAAAGAGGTGGAGATGTCGTCTTGCGGATATACCACTGCTGATCAGATGATTGGTGACAGCTGTCGTAGGCGATAAGTGACAGCTGTCACCCCGGCTGCTCCTGTGAGGTGGCAGCGCCCTCTGGTGCCTGGAGCCCGCACTCCAGACAGGAGTACAAGGAGATGCGGCGTAAGGCGAGAAGTGGCAAAAGCAAAGGAAAAGGCATATTGCGAGCTGTACAAGAAGTTGAATAGTAAGGAAGGAGAAAAGGACTTGTACCGACTGGCCAGACAAAGGGACAGAGCTGGAAAGGATGTGCAGCAGGTTAGGGTGGTAAAAGATGCACATGGTAATGTGCTGACAAGTGAGGAGTGTATGCTGAGAAGGTGGAGGGAATATTTTGAAGAGTTGATGAATAAAGAAAATGAGCGAGAAAAAAGGCTGGATGATGTGGTGAGAGTAAATCAGGAAGTAAAAGAGATTAGCAAGGAAGAAGTGAGGGCTGCTATGAAGAGGATGAAGAGTGGAAAGGCAGTTGGTCCAGATGACATTCCAATGGAGGCATGGAAATGTCTAGGAGAGATGGCAGTAGAGTTTCTAACCAGATTGTTTAATAAAATCTTGGAAAGTGAGAGGATGCCTGAGGAGTGGAGACGAAGTGTGCTGGTTCCTATTTTTCAAGAACAAGGGTGATGTGCAGAGCTGCAGTAACTACAGAGGCATAAAGCTGATCAGCCACAGCATGAAGTTATGGGAAAGAGTAGTAGAGGCTAGGCTTAGAAAACAGGTGAAGATCTGTGAGCAGCAATATGGTTTCATGCCGAGAAAGAGCACTACAGATGCAATGATTGCTCTGAGAATACTGTTGGAAAAGTACAGAGAAGGACAGAAAGAGTTACATTGTGTGTTTGTGGACTTAGAAAAAGCTTATGATAGGGTGCCAAGAGAAGAATTGTGGCATTGTATGAGGAAGTCTGGAGTCGCAGAGAAGTATGTTAGGGTAGTGCAGGACATGTACAAGAATAGTGTGACAGCAGTGAGATGCGCAGTCGGAATGACAGACTCATTCAAGGTGGAGGTGGGATTACACCAAGGATCAGCTCTGAGTCCTTTCTTGTTTACAGTGATGATGGACAGGTTGACAGATGAGATCAGACAGGAGTCCCCATGGACTATGATGTTTGCAGATGACATTGTGATCTGTAGTGAGAGTAGAGAGCAAGTTGAGTCTAGTCTGGAGAAGTGGAGATATGCTTTGGAGAGAAGGGGAATGAAAGTCAGTAGCAGCAAGACTGAGTACATGTGTGTGAATGAGAGGGAGCCCAGTGGAATAGTGCAGTTACAAGGAGTAGAAGTGGTGAAAGTAGATGAGTTTAAATATTTGGGTCAACTGTTCAAAGTAATGGAGAGTGTGGTAGAGAGGTGAAGAAGAGAGTGCAGGCAGGGTGGAGTGGGTGGAGAAAGATGGCAGGAGTGATTTGTGACCGAAGAATATCAGCAAGAGTGAAGGGGAAAGTTTACAAAACAGTAGTGAGACCAGCTATGTTGTATGGTTTAGAGACAGTGGCACTAACAAAAAGACAGGAGGCAGAGCTGAAGATGTTGAGATTCTCTTTGGGAGTGACAAGAATGGACAAGATTAGGAATGAACATATCAGAGGGACAGCTCAGGTGGGACGGTTTGGAGACAAAGTCAGAGAGGCGAGATTGAGATGGTTTGGACATGTGCAGAGGAGGGACCCAGGGTATATAGGGAGAAGGATGCTGAGGATGGAGCCACCAGGCAGGAGGAGAAGAGGGAGACCAAAGAGGAGGTTCATGGATGTGCTGAGAGAGGACATGCAGGTGGTTGGTGTGACAGAGGAAGATACAGAGGACAGGGTGAGATGGAAACGATTGATCTGCTGTGGCGACCCCTAACAGGAACAGCCGAAAGACAAAGAAGAAGAACAGGGTAAAGGGGCTTCTGTAAGTTTGAGTGAAGTGTGGCAAGCCAACTTGGCTGTCGGTTGCCACCTGGTGGCCAAATTTGATGCTGCGCAAGAATAGTCATCCAAAGGATCAGGTTGTCCTAAAAGTTCCCTGAAAAGCCTTCAGTTAATTCAAAATGCTGCAGCTAGAGTACTAATGGGGACTAGAAGGAGAGAGCATATCTCACCCATATTGGCCTCTCTTCATTGGCTTCCTGTTAATTCTAGAATAGAATTTAAAATTATTATTCTTACTTATAAGGTTTTGAATAATCAGGTCCCATCTTATCTTAAGGACCTCATAGTACCATATCACCCCAATAGAGCGCTTCGCTCTCAGACTGCAGGCTTACTTGTAGTTCCTAGGGTTCGTAAGAGTAGAATGGGAGGCAGAGCCTTCAGCTTTCAGGCTCCTCTCCTGTGGAACCAGCTCCCAATTCAGATCAGGGAGACAGACACCCTCTCTACTTTTAAGATTAGGCTTAAAACTTTCATTTTTGCTAAAGCTTATAGTTAGGGCTGGATCAGGTGACCCTGAACCATCCCTTAGTTATGCTGCTATAGACTTAGACTGCTGGGGGGTTCCCATGATGCACTGAGTGTTTCTTTCTCTTTTTGCTCTGTATGCACCACTCTGCATTTAATCATTAGTGATTGATCTCTGCTCCCCTCCACAGCATGTCTTTTTCCTAGTTCTCTCCCTCAGCCCCAACCAGTCCCAGCAGAAGACTGCCCCTCCCTGAGCCTGGTTCTGCTGGAGGTTTCTTCTTGTTAAAAGGGAGTTTTTCCTTCCCACTGTCGCCAAGTGCTTGCTCACAGGGGGTCGTTTTGACCGTTGGGGTTTTTACGTAATTATTGTATGGCCTTGCCTTACAATATAAAGCGCCTTGGGGCAACTGTTTGTTGTGATTTGGCGCTATATAAATAAAATTGATTGATTGATTGAAAGGAACGCAAAACTAGAAATTATTCGATCCACCAGTCCTTTTGCTTAAGAAGTCCCTTATCGGTCCTTCAGAGCGGCCGTTGTTTTTGACGGTGTTTTATCTGGAAAATAATCATTTCTTTACGTTGATTAGACACCCTGCAGTAAGTCTGTAATAAAATACTTCTGCAACAGCTCCGCTTTGAATCTTGAAACAACGAAACAGTGATCCAACCCAGTACTCCGTTGGTTCATTGCTTCGCAGCTTTTCAGAAGCGGCAAGTCCACTTCTTAACCCCTCTCAAAGCCATTTAAAAATGTCAATCGTGAGTCACTTTTGTGCGGATTAAAGTCACTAACTGGGACTCTTGTCTTGTTGCGAGAAAAAAAAGCGAGAATCATCCTCCGTTCTGTTTGTATCCATCCAAACACTGCACCACTCTCTGCTGAGACAGAGTCCAGTCGGAATTAATAACTTCCAAGCGAATCGCCATTTAAATCAAATGACACCTCTTTCCAAACAGAAAATTCACAAGAAAGAGGTATCCATAAAGGAATTGATAAGAAATCTGATCGATAATAGTATCGATATTGATAAAATCTTATCACTGCCCATACTTTGTTATTTATGTTAAAATGTTAGTTAAGTCAAAGATGTTTAAATGTTAAAAACAAAAACTATGTTTAAAATATGACAAAAGATATAAACAGAAGAATAGAAAGTTCTTTAAAAACACATTTAAAATGTTGACAATGGCTGTAAAATGTGTAAATGCATAGACAGTCACTTAAAAATGCACAAATACTTTTAAAATGTGTTCAAGATGTGTAAAAGAATAAAAAACATGAAGATATTAAAATTGTGCGTATATGTATTGTTGGGGGGCAGCTATTTATATGTTGTCTGATTGGGGGGAGGCTCACTCTCCCACACTTTGAAAACCCCTGGTTTAGAGCTTACCACTATTAATGTTCCTGTTAAGATTACTACACATAGTTTATTTTATCTGGGCATCACCGTAACAAAGACTTATAAAGACCTCTACAAAAAAATTTTTAGTAAACTATTGGTTGAGGTTCAGCGTGACTTAACTAAGTGGTCAACTCTTCCTCTCTCATTAATGGGAAGAGTCAATGCAATAAAAATGTCAGTTCTCCCTAAATTTCTTTACTTTTTCCAGTGTCCCCATTTTTTCTTCTTCTTCTTTTTTTTTTTAAACCAGCCATGTATTTTAAGAAATTGGACTCAGCCATCTCAGCCTACATTTGGAATGCGGTTAAAAAGGGAGAGCTTACAAAAGTCTAAGCAGGAGGGTGGGCTGGCACTACCCAATTTTCGTTTCTACTACTGGGTGTGCAACTTGTGCCGTCTGTCTTACTGGTGTATTACAACTTTAGTGACACTGACCCCACCTGGCTAAAGATGGAAAAACACTTTTGTAGTTCTGGGTCTCCATCCTCCTTGATTGGTGCATCACTACTCCTGTCCTTTAATTCCACAAGTCTTAATCCCACAGTTTACAATTCTTTAAAAATCTATTCACAATTCAGAAAATATTGTTGTGTGTTGGGGGGCTTGGCTGGACACTGTTTTGTGGTTTTTGTGTTTGTTTTCCTTCCCAGGTGGTTTGGGGCTAATCTCTGGGGAGAATGTGCTGCAGAAGAGTCTCTCACCTCTGTCACGGTGATCTGCTGCACCTGTTGCACTCACGTGCGATTCTCTAATCAGGACGATCTATGACACCTGTGACATTCACGTGCAGTTCTGAGGACTCTCAGCTGGTACCAATGAAGAGATGAAGAACTGCATTTAAGACAGCAGTGATCTGGGCTTAATTGCCGGAGAATATGACCGTGTGACGACCGTTTGAGGACGCTGAGGGCCGCTCCAAAATCTGACATTGCGTCTGTGAAGGAGGACGAGGGTGAGAGGCAAGCGTTGTCAGAGGTGATTATCCCTTAAAAGCTTATCTGTGAATATAATGTGGCGTTTTTGCGCAGCTAAATTTAAGTATTGAAGAAAATTGTCTCGTTTGCTCCTCGCGGCTGTGGCGTGCGGATTGATAATCCTCCACAAGCTGTGAGCATCTGTTCTTCTGAATTAAGTCTGAAATCAGACCTGACCGTGTTGCTGATAAGTGTGCCTCTAAATAGTTTTTCTTGCTAAAAGTACTGAATAACCTTACCTCTGTTCCTCCTTCGCAGAGTACAGTCTTGGGAAAAGCCACCTGGGGGGGGTGTCGGCGGAGCTCCTGAGTCAAGAACGTTCGGGCTCCGATCCGTTGAGGCGCTGGGAGAGCGCGCCGCCTCTTCATCCCACCAGACTTATTTATTTTGTATTGCACAGTGGGAAAAAAAAAAATTTGTTTCTTTTGGAACTGCTTCTGGTTATTTAGCGCTGGGTTCAGTCAGACGCTGGACCGCTCCTCAACATGCGTCCAGACCTTAACAAATATTTTGGCCTGCAGCAGATGAGCCTCTCCAGTCCAATCTTGTCCAATATCCTCTTCCCTCCATCATTGCAGGATGCTACGTTTAGGGTGTGGCAATGTAAGGGTTTAAAATATTAAAAAGTTATTTTTTGAGGGCACATTTGTTTCTTTTGCGATACTGTTGGAAAAGTATGGCCTGCCAGCTTCTCATGTCTTTAGATATTTACAGGTAAGACAGTTTATTCAGTCATCCTCCCCTGGGTTTCCAGTTAAGCCTCCTTGTAATGTTATTGATGAGCTCATGTCCTTTGACCCAACCAGAAACAAAGCCATTTCTGTCATGCTGAATCTAATCTCTCATATAAATTTGCCCCCCTCGCTTGCAATTAAACAATCTTTGGAGTCAGATCTTCAATTTACATTTAATGAGTCAGTATGGGTTGATGTTTTGTGGAACATTCATTCATCTTCAATCAGTTCAAGACATTCTCTTATTCAATTTAAAGTGGTTCACTGGAAACACCTCCACAAATCCAAACTCGACAAAATGTATCCTCAAATTGACCCAACATGCAGTAGATGTAAATCAGGGGAAGCAACTCTCATACATATGTTTTGGACTTGTCCTACAATCCAAATTTTTTGGAAGGACGTTTGTGAAGCACTTTCTACTGTCCTTGCAACAAAAGTAATCCCACAACTATTACTTTTGCTTTCTGGCTCTACCTTGAAGGACTGGCTTTTAGTTGTAGAGTTATTGCCTTTTCAACTCTCTTGGCCCAGGCCCATTGTCTCATCTTCTTAAAATGGAAGGAAGCTGCCCCACCCACCATATCACACTGGATAAAAGATGTGCTGTCTAACTTAATAAGTGCTGGGCAGATTGGAAAATGCTGCTTTCAGTTTCTGCTGGCTTGCTGCTGCAGGACGTTTGGCTGGAAGTTCTGCTTTTCCCTTCAAAGCAAAAAACCCAAAATGTGCCCACACTTTAGATTTAAAATGTGATGGTGGAGGTTTTATCCCCGCGCCATTTCACGAGTTGTCCGCCATTGTCCACTTTCAATTTAAGTTTACTCCCTCCCCCGCAGGTAAAGTCAATAAAAAGCATTTCGCCCTCTGCTGGAGAAAAGCAGTAATTTTTTCCAACCTGGCTGATAAATGTAGTCAAAAATGAAGCATTCAAATTTCAAAAAATAAATATTTTTGTAAAAAAACAAAACAAAAAAAACTGCAATACTTATGTGAATCGATTTTTTTCTCCCACCCTAATATATATACATACACACACATACATTTTAACATAGCTTGACTTAACGTAGCTTCTTTCACGAACTGGGAGATATTAACGGTCCAGTCATGCCAGAGGGTCATGCGCTGCCCCACGGAAAACTGCACATTAACGAGGAACTAATAATAACTGCTGGTCTTTAATTAGCAGACCGGCGAGTTACGATCGACATCTTTAAATGGCTTTGAAGATTGGCTTTTTTTTTCTCTCTCTCTCATGTGACACACATGGTCTTCGGAGTGAGATTGCATCAGAATTTTGGCTCTCTGTTGGGACTGTTTACACAGAGACTGCTACCTGCTGCTTTGGACTTTAACTAACAGTCTTTTTCAAGACTTTTTTACTTTTTTACCTTTTTTTAACTTTTTTACTGTGCTCCAACGCCTAAGGAAGACCTCTAACGGTCGAAACATCGCGACGGAGCACTTTTATCAGCTAACTTTCATTAGCGTTGGCAAGCTAACTAGCTTGCTAACGCTTTCGTTTTTATTTTTTATTTTTTTTATTTTTATTTATTTTAGCACCGTTGTCGTGCGTTGCCTGTGCTGCTTCATGGCCTGTTTGGTGCCTTGATTGGGGCACTCCTTCTGCTGAATCACCTCTGGATTATTTGCACATTATTCACTTTGTGTGTTTTTAGGAATCCGCTAGCTTAGCGCAGCTACTAGCTCTTAGCCGATTTAGCATGGCGGCTTCTCCTGTCTCTCCCGTACTTTTCTGCTCTGGGTGTGAAATGTTTAGTTATTCCTCGGCCTCCTTTAGCAGTAACGGTACTTGTAATAAGTGCAGCTTATTCGTAGCTTTGGAGGCCAGGCTGGGCGAATTGGAGGCTCGGCTCCGCACCGTGGAAAATTCTACAGCTAGCCAGGCCCCTGTAGTCGGTGCGGACCAAGGTAGCTTAGCCGCCGTTAGTTCCCCCCTGGCAGATCCCGTGCAGTCGGGAAAGCAGGCTGACTGGGTGACTGTGAGGAGGAAGCGTAGCCCTAAACAGAAGCCCCGTGTACACCGTCAACCCGTTCACATCTCTAACCGTTTTTCCCCACTCGACGATACACTCGCCGAGGATCAAACTCTGGTTATTGGCGACTCTGTTTTGAGAAATGTGAAGTTAGCGACACCAGCAACCATTGTCAATTGTCTTCCGGGGGCCAGAGCAGGCGACATCGAAGGACATTTGAAATTGCTGGCTAAGGCTAAGCGTAAATTTGGTAAGATTGTAATTCAAGTCGGCAGTAATGACACTCGGTTACGCCAATCGGAGGTCACTAAAATTAACATTAAATCGGTGTGTAACTTTGCAAAAACAATGTCGGACTCTGTTGTTTTCTCTGGGCCCCTCCCCAATCAGACCGGGAGTGACATGTTTAGCCGCATGTTCTCCTGAATTGCTGGCTGTCTGAGTGGTGTCCAAAAAATGAGGTGGGCTTCATTGATAATTGGCAAAGCTTCTGGGGAAAACCTGGTCTTGTTAGGAGAGACGGCATCCATCCCACTTTAGAGGGAGCAGCTCTCATTTCTAGAAATCTGGCCAATTTTTTGGGATCCTCCAAACTGTGACTGTCTAGCGTTGGGACCAGGAGGCAGAGCTGTGGTCTTATACACCTCTCTGCAGCTTCTCTCCCCCTGCCATCCCCTCATTACCCCATCCCCGTAGAGACGGTGCCTGCTCCCAGACCACCAATAACCAGCAAAAATCTATTTAAGCATAAAAATTCAAAAAGAAAAAATAATATAGCACCTTCAATTGCACCACAGACTAAAACAGTTAAATGTGGTCTATTAAACATTAGGTCTCTCTCTTCTAAGTCCCTGTTGGTAAATGATATAATAATTGATCAACGTATTGATTTATTCTGCCTAACAGAAACCTGGTTACAGCAGGATGAATATGTTAGTCTAAATGAGTCAACACCCCCGAGTCACACTAACTGTCAGAATGCTCGTAGCACGGGCCGGGGCGGAGGATTAGCAGCAATCTTCCATTCCAGCTTATTAATTAATCAAAAACCTAGACAGAGCTTTAATTCATTTGAAAGCTTGTCTCTTAGTCTTGTCCATCCAAATTGGAAGTCCCAAAAACCAGTTTTATTTGTTATTATCTATCGTCCACCTGGTCGTTACTGTGAGTTTCTCTGTGAATTTTCAGACCTTTTGTCTGACTTAGTGCTTAGCTCAGATAAGATAATTATAGTGGGCGATTTTAACATCCACACAGATGCTGAGAATGACAGCCTCAACACTGCATTTAATCTATTATTAGACTCTATCGGCTTTGCTCAAAAAGTAAATGAGTCCACCCACCACTTTAATCATATTTTAGATCTTGTTCTGACTTATGGTATGGAAATAGAAGACTTAACAGTATTCCCTGAAAACTCCCTTCTGTCTGATCATTTTTTAATAACATTTACATTTACCCTGATGGACTACCCTGCAGTGGGGAATAAGTTTCATTACACTAGAAGTCTTTCAGAAAGCGCTGTAACTAGGTTTAAGGATATGATTCCTTCTTTATGTTCTCTAATGTCATATACCAACACAGAGCAGAGTAGCTACCTAAACTCTGTAAGGGAGTTAGAGTATCTCGTCAATAGTTTTACATCCTCATTGAAGACAACTTTGGATGCTGTAGCTCCTCTGAAAAAGAGAGCTTTAAATCAGAAGTGTCTGACTCTGTGGTATAACTCACAAACTCGTAGCTTAAAGCAGATAAGCCGTAAGTTGGAGAGGAAATGGCGTCTCACTAATTTAGAAGATCTTCACTTAGCCTGGAAAAAGAGTTTGTTGCTCTATAAAAAAGCCCTCCGTAAAGCTAGGACATCTTTCTACTCATCACTAATTGAAGAAAATAAGAACAACCCAGGTTTCTTTTCAGCACTGTAGCCAGGCTGACAAAGAGTCAGAGCTCTATTGAGCTGAGTATTCCATTAACTTTAACTAGTAATGACTTCATGACTTTCTTTGCTAACAAAATTTTGACAGAGAAAAAATTACTCATAACCATCCCAAAGATGTATCGTTATCTTTGGCTGCTTTCAGTGATGCCGGTATTTGGTTAGACTCTTTCTCTCCGATTGTTCTGAGTTATTTTCATTAGTTACTTCATCCAAACCATCAACATGTTTATTAGACCCCATTCCTGCCAGGCTGCTCAAGGAAGTCCTACCATTATTTAATGCTTCAATCTTAAATATGATCAATCTATCTTTGTTAGTTGGTTATGTACCACAGGCCTTTAAGGTGGCAGTAATTAAACCATTACTTAAAAAGCCATCACTTGACCCAGCTATCTTAGCTAATTATAGGCCAATCTCCAACCTTCCTTTTCTCTCAAAGATTCTTGAGAGGGTAGTTGTAAAACAGCTAAATGATCACCTGCAGAGGAATGGTCTATTTGAAGAGTTTCAGTCAGGTTTTAGAATTCATCATAGTACAGAAACAGCATTAGTGAAGGTTACAAATGATCTTCTTATGGCTTCGGACAGTGGACTTATCTCTGTGCTTGTTCTGTTGGACCTCAGTGCTGCTTTTGATACTGTTGACCATAAAATTTTATTACAGAGATTAGAGCATGTCATAGGTATTAAGGCACTGCGCTGTGGTGGTTTGAATCATATTTGTCTAATAGATTACAGTTTGTTCATGTAAATGGGGAATCTTCTTCACAGACTAAAGTTAATTATGGAGTTCCACAAGGTTCTGTGCTAGGACCAATTTTATTCACTTTATACATGCTTCCCTTAGGCAGTATTATTAGACGGTATTGCTTAAATTTTCATTGTTACGCAGATGATACCCAGCTTTATCTATCCATGAAGCCAGAGGATACACACCAATTAGCTAAACTGCAGGATTGTCTTACAGACATAAAGACATGGATGACCTCTAATTTCCTGCTTTTAAACTCAGATAAAACTGAAGTTATTGTACTTGGCCCCACAAATCTTAGAAGCATGGTGTCTAACCAGATCGTTACTCTGGATGGCATTTCCCTGATCTCTAGTAATACTGTGAGAAATCTTGGAGTCATTTTTGATCAGGATATGTCATTCAAAGCGCATATTAAACAAATATGTAGGACTGCCTTTTTGCATTTACGCAATATCTCTAAAATCAGAAAGGTCTTGTCTCAGAGTGATGCTGAAAAACTAATTCATGCATTTATTTCCTCTAGGCTGGACTATTGTAATTCATTATTATCAGGTTGTCCTAAAAGTTCCCTAAAAAGCCTTCAGTTGGTTCAGAATGCTGCAGCTAGAGTACTGACGGGGACTAGCAGGAGAGAACATATCTCACCCGTGTTGGCCTCTCTTCATTGGCTTCCTGTTAATTCTAGAATAGAATTTAAATTCTTCTTCTTACTTATAAGGTTTTGAATAATCAGGTCCCATCTTATCTTAGGGACCCTCGTAGTACCATATCACCCCAATAGAGCGCTTCGCTCTCAGACTGCAGGCTTACTTGTAGTTCCTAGGGTTTGTAAGAGTAGAATGGGAGGCAGAGCCTTCAGCTTTCAGGCTCCTCTCCTGTGGAACCAGCTCCCAATTCAGATCAGGGAGACAGATACCCTCTCTACTTTTAAGATTAGGCTTAAAACTTTCCTTTTCGCTAAGGCTTATAGTTAGGGCTGGATCGGGTGACCCTGGACCATCCCTTGGTTATGTTGCTTTAGACGTAGACTGTGGGGGGGTTCCCATGATGCACTGTTTCTTTCTCCTTTTGCTCTGTATGCACCACTCTGCATTTAATCATTAGTGATCGATCTCTGCTCCCCTCCACAGCATGTCTTTTTCCTGGTTCTCTCCCTCAGCCCCAACCAGTCCCAGCAGAAGACTGCCCCTCCCTGAGCCTGGTTCTGCTGGAGGTTTCTTCCTGTTAAAAGGGAGTTTTTCCTTCCCACTGTGGCCAAGTGCTTGCTCATAGGGGGTCGTTTTGACCGTTGAGGTTTTTCATAATTATTGTATGGCCTTGCCTTACAATATGGAGCGCCTTGGGGCAACTGTTTGTTGTGATTTGGCGCTATATAAGAAAAAGTTGATTGATTGATTGATTGATTGACAGAGGTTGATGAATACATTTTGGACTCACACTGCTTCAATTAAAATAATAATAATAATAATAATAATAATAATCAGCCCCACTCATTATCCTCTCAGGTTCAGACACACACTGGCATGACAAATGAGTACGATGATTAGATTCAGCAGGGTTTTATTACTTAATTACCAGCTCACACCTGAAAATAACTTCTACAACACTGGAGAACGGGGTAGAAGTTCGCCGCAGCCTCGCAGTACGAAGCTCAGGGCTGAAAGCTTCGCCTTTAGGCAGCGGAGCTAAACTAATGCTAACAGGCCCGCTTGCCAACCAGACACTAAGCTGGTCTGGAGTGTCCGTGATATCTAACTCCACTAAACTCAGAAGCTGCTCTACTTTACGGACACGGCTCTCTCAGAGGGCCACCCTGTCTGACAACATCACACAAGTTATTTTAAAGTGTTGAGCACTAAGAAAGAACAAGCGAGGAGCGACAGCTAGCACAAGCTAAGTGCTAACGAGAAGCTAAGCACTGCCAGGATTCACACAGCAGCAAATTAATGAGCTAAACTCCGTAGCTGTTGCATTTAAAGACTAACAAAAGTAATGCACAGTAAATTAGTGATGTTAAGCTCGAGTCAGTCTGCTCGACACAGCATCGAGCTTTTTGAACCAGAAGTTTCAGTGACCAGCGTTTCGAGCACGCCCCCATCACGTGACCACTGCGAGTGAGGCCTTGTTACGTCACACCACGTGTTGAGCTTCGCGGAAAATTCAAATAATCTGGGCGTGTCAATACGACCCGCCAAGTATTTAAATGAGATCTGAATCGCAGCTCAAACCGTGGGTTTTTGAGAGGAGGAGATTGCTAGCGACACTGTTATTGCCAATCACCACGTGAATCGAAGCCAAGGAAAGCATTAGTTTATATTTAGGTCTAGTTTAGAGTTCATTTACTATAGTTAGCTACATACACATAGGATCTAACATAGACAGACACCAAACACAACAGGCATCCATTCATATACAACATTTATTCACACAGTACATCAACACAGGTTATAGGTTAGACTATATATTATAGGTAGATCAGACTGAGCTGAGTGACTGAAGAGCTGTGATTTTGTTGAAGTGAAAGTTGTGAGAAAGGTGTGTGTGTGTGTGTGTGTGAGCGAGAGAGTGAGTAGTGGTGAGGAAGGGACATGGAGGAGCCAGTTCCAAAAAGAGCACGATCAATTGTTTGGGAGCACTTTGATCTAATAAGCCCCAAAAAGGTCAAGTGCTTGATTTGTGCTCAAGAGTTGAGGTACAGTAACAATACATCTTCAATGCTGCGACACCTGAGGTCCAAACATCCCGAGACATCAATGGCTGCTGCTTCTGTTGCTTGCTCCTGGAACAGGAATCAGGCCATGTAAGCTGTATTTTATTCCTTATCTAAGATTAAAACATACTCATAAACAAAAATAGCTCAGCATGTCATACTGTATTTCCATTAAAGGCAGACAAGCTGATTTGGATGAGGCACTGGTGGACTATGTTGTGGAAGATGCACAACCATTCAAAATAGTGGAGAGCAAAGCCTTCAGGGCTTTACTACAAAGGTTTGACCCAACATATGCCCACCTCCAGAGGAGAAGACCGGCTCAAATACTGGGCGACACGAGTCATAGTCTATCCCAATTTACAGAGAATGGCAAAAAAATATTTGTCGATGCAGCAACATCAGTGCCTTGCGAGTGGGTCTTCTCCAAAGCTGGAGAGGTGGTGAGGCAGAAGAGGAGCTGATTAAAGCCCAGCACTGTTGAAATTATTCTTTTTTTGAATAAAAATTGTTGAAAGTTGCACAATCACCATCTCCTATCCCCTCTATTCTAAATTACAAATTACAGCAACATAAGCACCAGTTTCAGAAGCACATGTCTTTCTCACTTTTCCCATCACATTTTATCCAAATATAGTTTGAGGAATGATAAATCTACATATAGTCTACAATAAAGGCTTTCATAACCATTATGTGTGCATCTGTAGGGACTATTTATTACATTACATGAATTAATGCAAACATTTTTCAGGGCACTTGCTCAAGGTAATTCTCAAATCAATCCAGCAGATGTAACCCTTCAAACTGTATCAAACGCGTCGAAGCAGTGTGTCGATTTTCAGCCAGTTGTGTTGAAGTGGCTCATTGGTTCATGAAGCTTCGAAATTGCCATCACTACAGTAAATACGACAAAAGAAACGATTCCAACCTTGTAATCAATAGAAGAGCGGAGAGAAGCCCAGTCGCCGAAGAGTCAGTCCATTCACAGGGGCGGGAGCCGCCCGCCTGCTCGCTCTGCAATCTGATTGGCCACCCTGTATGCTTCATGTCAATCATTGTGCTCGATGTAAGTCACCGCTGTGTAATCAAACGAAAACAAAACTGCAACCGAGTATAAGACTGCACAGTGTATGAAAATCTACAGATCTTTTATTTTGACACAAATTCAGGAAGTGGTTCTGCAGCTGCGCTGATTAAATGCTGTAACTTCACCGATCACGGACTTTCCTCGTGTTGACAGCAGCGCGCGCAGTTCGAGAACACAGTATTTCCATAATCTCTGTAAATATTCCTGAGAATTGTCTAATTGAAAAGTGTGGACATGCTTTTCACTGTTGCAGCACAAGTAATGTGTTGCTTTCAGTGTGTTTGTGGACTGATTGATTGATTGATTGATTGAGTTTATTTTGTAAAATCAATATAACCATACAGAGGTGAATATATCAATGATATACGGATAACAATCAACAATAAAAGATTATTTCCATTGTGGTCCTTGTGAAACTACCACGTGACAAAATAGAGGGGCTTGATTGAACATGTACTTGTTAAGAAGACAATAGGACCTTAATAATTAATAAAAAATAACTATAACTATATATATATATATATATATATATATATATATATATATATATATATATATATATATATATATATATATATATATATATATATATATAACTATATATATATTGCACTGGAATACCAATTAAACCAATCAATCAATCAATCAATCAATTTTTTTATATAGCGCCAAATCACAACAAACAGTTGCCCCAAGGCGCTTTATATTGTAAGGCAAGGCCATACAATAATTATGTAAAACCCCAACGGTCAAAACGACCCCCTGTGAGCAAGCACTTGGCTACAGTGGGAAGGAAAAACTCCCTTTTAACAGGAAGAAACCTCCAGCAGAACCAGGCTCAGGGAGGGGCAGTCTTCTGCTGAGACTGGTTGGGGCTGAGGGAGAGAACCAGGAAAAAGGAGGGGAGCAGAGATCGATCACTAATGATTAAATGCAGAGTGGTGCATACAGAGAAAAAAGAGAAAGAAACAGTGCATCATGGGAACCCCCCAGCAGTCTACGTCTATAGCAGCATAACTAAGGGATGGTTCAGGGTCACCTGATCCAGCCCTAACTATAAGCTTTAGCAAAAGGAAAGTTTTAAGCCTAATCTTAAAAGTAGAGAGGGTGTCTGTCTCCCTGATCTGAATTGGGAGCTGGTTCCACAGGAGAGGAGCCTGAAAGCTGAAGGCTCTGCCTCCCATTCTACTCTTACAAACCCTAGGAACTACAAGTAAGCCTGCAGTCTGAGAGCGAAGCGCTCTATTGGGGTGATATGGTACTACGAGGTCCCTAAGATAAGATGGGACCTGATTATTCAAAACCTTATAAGTAAGAAGAAGAATTTTAAATTCTATTCTAGAATTAACAGGAAGCCAATGAAGAGAGGCCAATATGGGTGAAATATGCTCTCTCCTTCTAGTCCCCGTCAGTACTCTAGCTGCAGCATTTTGAATTAACTGAAGGCTTTTTAGGGAACTTTAGGACAACCTGATAATAATGAATTACAATAGTCCAGCCTAGAGGAAATAAATGCATGAATTAGTTTTTCAGCATCACTCTGAGACAAGACCTTTCTGATTTTAGAGATATTGTGTAAATGCAAAAAAGCAGTCCTACATATTTGTTTAATATGCGCTTTGAATGACATATCCTGATCAAAAATGACTCCAAGATTTCTCACAGTATTACTAGAGGTCAGGGTAATGCCATCCAGAGTAAGGATCTGGTTAGACACCATGTTTCTAAGATTTGTGGGGCCAAGTACAATAACTTCAGTTTTATCTGAGTTTAAAGCAGGAAATTAGAGGTCATCCATGTCTTTATGTCTGTAAGACAATCCTGCAGTTTAGCTAATTGGTGTGTGTCCTCTGGCTTCATGGATAGATAAAGCTGGGTATCATCTGCGTAACAATGAAAATTTAAGCAATACCGTCTAATAATACTGCCTAAGGGAAGCATGTATAAAGTGAATAAAATTGGTCCTAGCACAGAACCTTGTGGAACTCCATAATTAACTTTAGTCTGTGAAGAAGATTCCCCATTTACATGAACAAATTGTAATCTATTAGACAAATATGATTCAAACCACCGCAGCGCAGTGCCTTTAATACCTATGGCATGCTCTAATCTCTGTAATAAAATTTTATGGTCAACAGTATCAAAAGCAGCACTGAGGTCTAACAGAACAAGCACAGAGATGAGTCCACTGTCCGAGGCCATAAGAAGATCATTTGTAACCTTCACTAATGCTGTTTCTGTACTATGATGAATTCTAAAACCTGACTGAAACTCTTCAAATAGACCATTCCTCTGCAGATGATCAGTTAGCTGTTTTACAACTACCCTTTCAAGAATTTTTGAGAGAACAAGTCCAAATTATAAAGAAAAACAATAAGATCTTAACAGTTAATGTAAATGGTAACTGTACCTATAGATATGTAAAAACAACAAATTTAGCACCAATATTAGGACTAGAAAAACAATGGACCAGAAGATAGGTGAGACATTTCAACTAAAAATCGCATTAATAATAAATAAAAAGGTTGAGTTCCTCTTCCCTTAACTGACTGAATAAAAATGACTAACTGTATTTTAAAACCTGCTTTGTTACTTTTTGACTGTAACCAAGTCATGATCCTGTTCCAGGCTGTGACACCAGTATGTTTGAAGGCAGTTTGGCCAAAAAGATTTTACAGGATAAATAATGAGATAGTAGGGCCCTGAGTGAGGATTAGACTTTAGACAAAAGGAGGATGACAGACAGTTAGGGCCGTACCACGAATAATATTATGTACTAAGTTAATTTTTAACTGTTTAACTCTCAGGCTTACTGTGAGAATTTGGACCTGTTTGAACTCAGTGTGCCCTATGTGGGTCCTGGGAGGGACATTGAGGAAATATTGAACTATTTTGTTCCAGGTGCTTTGCAGACAATTCTGAAGGTTCTTCGTAAAACCAGAATACCAAGAAGTTCTGTGGTAGTCACAGTGACACTGAATCAAAGCAGAAATATCAGTAGTTTTTTTAATTTCAGGATCTAAATGTCTGGTATGGCAATACAAAAACTTTAGTTTCTCAGTGTCCGTCACAGAACCGTCCAGTCATGTTTCATTCACACCGATAATGGCAGCTCACTGATCAGATGAAGTTTGTCCACTTTGGGCAACAGGCTCCGTGCATTCACGTGAAGGAAATGCAGCCTTTCTGTTTGAAACAGTTGAAGTTTGGTTCTGGGAGTCGGTCTTCAACTTGGATGTCAGAAAGTGAAATGTTATTTGGATTCAGTCTTAATGTGCACTTACTGCAGGACCAAGGTTGGTCAGAGTTCCAGAGCCTGGCGTAGCTTGATGAATCCATGTTGATACATTTGCAGTGTAACACATATTGTAAGTGTCACAGCAGACGCCTTTCTGGTTGGATCTCACCGGCTTCCAACAGTCAGTACACAGAAACTCCACAGGGCTGGGATTCAGGTGTGAATTTCTGGCTAGCAGCACCAAAACCAAAGCCAGATACAAACAAGTTTTCACTGGGCACCATGTTTGTTTATGTTTCCATTTGACAGCAGTGTCCCTGACCCCAGGGTCAAAGGCAACAAGGTTTGCTATAGTTTTCATTGTACAGTGACAATGAAAAGGAGATATTCAAGATTTCTTCATTCAGAAGAAACAAACAGAGCAGGAACAGTGCAGGTCAGCAGGCGTCGAGCTCTGAAATCAGCAGTGAAATTCAGAGTCAGCCTGAACGCAGCAGCCAGGGATCACATGCTGAACAAATCTTCCAGAGCATTCATGGACCTCCAGGTGAAAATACACATATGAGGAAAACTGTTTAAAAATGTAGTATCATGTGTTGTTCTGCAGGATTTTTGCAGTTTCTCAGTGAATGAAGTAACTTAATTCCCTACTTTTAGTTACTAAGTTAAACCGACATTGTGCACTGTGCAGTTTTTAATAGTGTCTTAATAGGAGTTAATCTGCACTTTATGCTATATTGTAAAAAGTAAAATATGTTTAATTTAAAATATTATGAATGAAGTGTTGACAGTGTCAATCAATACATTTCAGTTCACCAAGGGAGGAGACTGACCCTAACAATGACCTTGAAACATCGGACAACAACAGCAGCAGCTGCAGCAGGAACCTCCCAGTTCAGTCTAAAGGTCTCCGAGGTCGAATGTTAATGAACTAAACTGTTATTAACACACAATATAGCAACGTGTGAATGTGAAAACTTCAGGTACTGGTTTTTCAAACTGGAAAAGGCCCGTGTACAAAGATGGAGGATACCATCTGAATGCCACAGTGCCACAGACAGCGGATAAGAGAGATGTTGAGAACAAGACAAGGCAATTTACTCCAGGCAATGTCTCAACAACACCAGAAAAAGGTGGATGAAAACAGAAAGTATATCAAAACAACTGCTGATATCCTGCTGTGTACAGCCACCAAGAAAACTGTCAATGTAATTTAATAATTAAAATGAATATAAATATTGCAATATGTGATGTGATCATTGACAATACTGTAAAGTCTGTTGGTGAGATAAATTGCACATAAGAGCCACGTTGATGAGAATATTGTAAACAATGACCTAAATGTTTGTCAGCAGTCAGTAGTTCTGCTCTGATTCTGCACAAACACACAGACAGAAATCGTCGAGGTCGTCACATCAAACGTCACGTGTTCGCAAGCCGTCACCTGATGCTGTCAGAGTGGCTCTGTGACGAGTGTGTGCCTGTGTGTGTGCAGTGAGGCGTACCGCTGTAAGAAGGATCCGCCCACCCCAAAAAGAAGGAGGAGCCAATACCCGAGTTGGTCTGTTGTCCCGTCTGTCAGGAGCTGCTCCGAGAGGCTGTGATCGCTCCGTACTGTGGAAACAGCGTCACCAATGTGTGTGTAGCACAACACACACACACAGTGAACCACAAACAAGCACCTCGATCTCTGTCATAAAAGTTGATTTCCTTCGCTCTCTTTGCTGTTATTACAGTGAACAACACAAAGGTTTCTTTCTTTAAATTACTTTCATAATGTACCACGTTCACGTTTTTTTTTTTCTTTTTCGTATGAACCTCCGTCTCTGTGTGATCTTTTTATTTTTGTTTTTACCTCTTTATTGGTGTCTTGGTCGTGAGGTTTTGTGTCTTGATTCCAACACTGGAGCTCAAACACACACAACTTATGACGTCATCGTCATCTTCTGCTGAGTCATTGTTAACGTCACCAAACCAAAACCAGTTTGTATGAAAATAACGGAGCAGTAAAAGCTGCTGACGTCATGTGTGGTGTGAAAATCAGCACTTTGATGTGTTTCACTGCAGACACTCTTTGATCCTCAGCGTACTTTGAGTCGTCACACTTCAGACTTCAGCTGGAAATTTTTTTTTTCCTCCTTCGCAGGTATCACTGACGTTCTCCTGGATTCGGAGCAGAACGAGTGTCCAGCCTGTCACATGTCGGTTGCTCCCGTTGCCGTGGTGACCAACATGCACGTGCGAAAGGTGCGTGCTCGATGTGTCCACAAGCACTTTCTGGCTTCGTTTACACGATGCTCTTAATGTGATTCTGAAATCAGACTTTGGATTTCCCACGGCCACATCTGTTCTGTGTGCACATGTGACAGCACATTATTAGTGTGATCGATCTCGTTTGGGAGGTTTTTATTCCACATGATGTGAAAACAAAGAGAAGCGAACATTCTCAAGCTTTAAAAATGCTGTTTAGTAAAAATGTCTTGAATTTGTGTGAATTTGTCTGAAAATACGTCCACATTTGAGTCAAACTTCAACATCTGATGTCTGCAGTTTGACAAACATTATGCTGCTTTTACACATAGGCAGGACGCATTACGAATGTCATATTTGTGTCATTCTTGGCACATTCCTGACGTTCTTAATCTGACAACGCATCTGAATAAGTTTCTTAATAGTGGATGTTGGTGTGTGATTTTCATGGAGCATGTTTTGGCTGTCCAAAAAAAAAAAAACCTCACGAATGTCACGCACCACCCTCATTTCGCCTCATGTCGAGGAGGTCACAACTGAGCGTGTTGATCCGTCTTGATTAGTGTTGATCCTTAATGGAGCGTGACACCGTTCTTCTCTGATGTGCACACAATTAAACCCTGCTGCACCGCATTCAGTTTCATTGCTGCAGTTTGCTGAAGGACATTGACGTCAAGTCGGCTAAAAGTCTCGTTCCAATACTCCTCAGTGTGCTCCTGCAGGTGTTCCGCCTGCTGCTGTACCTGATGTTTGGGAAAACGCACGAGACGAGAGCTGCGTGGAGCCACACATCTGGCTCTCTCCATCTCCTCCTCCTCTCTGTGCCACTCAATGGCACAGAGCCCAACTAAGCATGCAATCAAAAAGTTCTTCTGCTGTGGATTTTGAGGAGCAAACTGGAGCGATCTGAATTGTTCTGCAGCTGACGGTAGGATGAACATGGAGGTGTGTGTGTGGAGACAATTCGCCTCATTCACAATGTGACAGAATGTAACGATGCGCTGTTCTACGCAATAACGCAAGAACATTAATCTTGACCATGTGTAATGGTTCCTGATAATTTGCCAGCAACATGTGCCATTAATCGTAACGGATGGGAACAGGTTGCAGCAGCATTAATGATCTTGATTTCTCTTGAATAAATGATCATTAATAAGATGCAGGAGTTTGCTGAAGCTGTTCAGTCACACTGACAGTGATTCCAGTTTGTCAGCGTGCACACTGAGTCATTTCATGCAGCCTGAGCAGATCAGATGTGGTGGAACCAGCGCCTGTCAGCGCTTTTTACTGCACCTGAGTGTTCATGTGAAGCTTCATGTGTCTGATCAGTGTTTCAGATGCGTTCTAGAAATGCACTGACACTTTGTTGTCCTTCTGTCTCCTTACAGCTCATGGACAGTTACGTCAGCGGCGCGGAATATTTCAAACGCCACACCTCCCTGCCAACATGAACCATCAAAAAAATATAGTTTTATGATTGTTTTTATATAAATAATATATAAATAAAATGTACATAAAAGCAAAGCACTTTTATAACTTTATTATGTGTGTTTCACTGTTTTCAAATTAATTTTAAGAACTAACTAAAATGTGTTTGGGGTTTTTTTCCCCATCTGATTCAAATACATTCAATACATAAATGAATTTTTTTTTTTTTTTAACAAAATGCCACAGTGACCTTTGACCAGAGCTTAAAGAACATAGATTTAGGCTTCAACAGACACTGACCAGGAAACTGTCACACAGTGTGGAGTTTGGTCAGCTTTGTGCCAGGTGCCATCCTGACACCCACAGACATCTACAATCTAACAGAATTCCAGGTTACATGTCTGGAATGTTAGAATGACATCGGTTTAAAAAACAAAATCTTAAAGAATGACCTTTAAACTCAGTGAAAACTCATCTCTACAACATGGCATAAATGAAATAAAAATATCAATGTTAAAATGATGGATTGTATAAGTAATCAGACCCTTTACTGGAAAAAGTAAATCTTCACTCTGATGGCTAGTTTTCTTCAGGCAAGTGGGGATGGATCCAAGAACCTTTCCAAGTCACTGAGTGTCTTGAACTTCTTTTCTCTCAGTCATTAAGAAATAAAAACAGTGTGGTACTGTGTGGTAATTCTGTGTTAAGTAGGTAGTTCTCAAAAACTGAGTGACTGTGCGGGAAGGAGACGAGTGAGGAAAGCCACCACGATAACCAGAAAACCCAGAAGTTACAGGCTTCTGTGGCTGTGAATGGAAGAATTGTGCACAGTGCATGTTTTGCATTTTGCATCACGTTATACAGCTTCATGAAGTGGCACAGAGGAGATTTTCTTAAAAAGAAGCACTGAAAGTTCAGCTACAAACTGTCAGAAGGTACATCTGAGATGCAAACCGACATTTGATCTATTTTGGTAACAGTGGAGAACAGTGTTTAAATAAAAAACCTAACATGAATCTAAATGAAAAACTTTTGCATGAATTTCACCTTAATGAAATCCATATTCTTACTAAAATGTATTATTTCATAGATGCACAAGGATGAATTATGAATAAAACCAAATTCTGTTGGTTTTATTTGATTCTCCGCTGATGGCTTCGGCACGAAGGTGATGGCGGAGCAAAGCGCCTGTGTTGAAGTCTCACAGGACATGCTGTGACATGCCCATCTCTTCCACAATTTCTCGGAGAGTCACACGACTGAAAAGCCAGCGAAAGCCGTTTGAATCTTCCGAATGGTGGAAGAGGTGGGCATCATTTTTCGGACTCCAGCATGTCCTGTGAGGCTTCAACACGAAAGCGCTTTTGCTCCGTCAGGAGTGGCACAAATTTCGCCTGCATTCCTTTTCATGGCCAAATCTTGTCACAGTGGAATGTTCCGAAAAAGTGCTGATGTCCACCTCTTCCGCAATTTCTCGGATAGTCACACGGCGGTCCCGCATCACCACAGCGTTCACTTTGGAAATGATCTGGTCATTTCAGCATGTTGATGGCCGCACGGAGCTGTGCGGACGTCTTTAAACTGGTTGTACCGCTCCTGAAACCTGTCGCCCAGTTTCTGGCAAAATTTGATCCAGTCGCGCTGCTCCAGTTGTTCCGTCTTTTTCCTTGGAATGAAAAAGCGCCGAGCGCAACGACACACACCCTCACACAAAGGCTGCTTACAAGCAAAGGACGCAATGGACAGGTGTGAAAAATTCAACGCATGCGCACAAAGGTTCAAGGTTGGCTCATGCAAGCGCGCGTGATTCAAATCCATCAGGTTTTCGAAAAATATAAAAACGTCCAATACTTTTCTAACAGACCTCGTATGGCGTCAGATTGGTGCCAAAACCACTCGTGTTAAAAAAAAAGTTTATTAAAGTTATTATATTATTTCACACGCAAAGATATTAACTGTGCGTGCAAAGATGTCATGCCAAAAACAGAAAGTATTGCAATGTTATCTTCAATGTAGCTCCCTTCATCCAACTGTATGTTATCTATTTTTGTCTTTTAACCTTTTGTCATTGTGCATTTTGAGCATTTATCCAGTCAAGATTCCATACCAATGTCTTTGAAGAACTTATGGACAGTTTCTAGGAGCTCACCAAGTCCCATGTTTGTGTTGGCATAGATTTTCAAGTCATCCATGAACAGCAGATGGTTCACAAGTTTTTGATTTTTCCTTCCTCTGTCTTTACTTAAGTCATACTCGATGTCATGCTCCTTCAGGATCTTGCTGAGCGGGTCTATGATTAAGCAGAATAAAAGTGGTGAGAGTCTGTCTCCCTGAAATATCCCTCTCTGAACTCGTATGTCTGGGATTGTTATTTCTCCCTCTGTGTGATTGAGGATGATGGTGGTGTTCTACGTGTTCATTTGTGCTCTCAAGAAAGATCTTATTTCGTCATTGATGTTGTTGAGTTCTAAGCACTTCATGATCCAGGAGTGTGGTACGCTGTCAAATGCCTTTTTGTAATCAATCCAAGCCATGCTGAGGTTCCTTCTCCTTTTCTTGCAATCCTCCAGGATAGCTTTGTCTGACAGTAACTGGTCTTTAGCTCCTAATCTTCTTCTGGAACACCCTTTCTGTTCATTGTCCAGGTAGCCACCAGTGTCAAGATGTTCGTAAATGGCAACAGCTATGATTCCTGTCAGCCATTTGTACGTTGTTGTTAGGCGCAGTTGGGTCTGTACTTGGAAGCTGTGTTTCCTTGGTCTTTGGAATTAAGCTTGTGTTCCCAGTCGTTAGCCAGTCTGGTGTGTCCTCTTCTCCGTTCAATATTTTTGTGAAAACCATGGCATAATGTTGGTGCAATGCTGTCAGTCTTTTCAGCCAAAAATTTGGGATTTTGTCGATGCCAGGTGCCTTGAAGTTACTGTATTCACTCATTTTCTTTCTGATCTCCTCTTCAGTGATTACAATTGCTGGCATTTGCTGTTTGTCTTTTTTTTTCTGTTTTATTTTTTCAATCCACTGGGCCTCTTGGTGTTGTTTTGGGTCTTCAAAGAGTGGTCTCCAAAATTTTTCAATTTCTTCTCTCTCAGGTGGTTGTTGTACTTCTATTGTGTCGTTTGCTAACTTCCTGTACACAAGGCTGGGGTTTTTTGCAAATTGCTTGTTTATGTGTCTTGCTTGTATTTTCTTGTCTTTGTTCCTAATCTGTGCAGCAAAAGCTTTCACTAAGGCTTGATGTTCAGCCAGCCTCTCCAAATCTTGTGGGACAAATTTACTTTGTATGTACCATGCCGCTCTTTAATTTACACAATTTAAATCTGTCATTGTGGTTCCTTCTGGGACCAGTTTAGCCAGTCCCAGGTTAACTTTTTGCAGGATAGTTTTGAATTGTTTTTATTCTCCTTTAATTTAGTTAGTTTTGGATGCTCTTTCATGTCCATTTTTCTTTTTTCTTCAGTCTTATTTGCCAATTCCTGTTCTAGTTCCTGCTGTTCTGCATCTGGGTGCATCTAAGTATTGTTTTGTAGATGAGCTGATGAATGGCTCATTTTTGGGGGGGCAGTGAATGATTATGAATTATCATGTTTGTTCAGAGTGCCCTTCTGTTTCTGTCTTTTACTGATCAGAACAGCCAAATGGTGGGTCTGGTATGAATTATCATGTGTCTGTTCAGGTTGCTCTTTAGTCCAAACCTTTGACCACACTCAGAACAGACAAATTTTTTTTGTCCTGTATGAATTATCATGTGTGTGTTCAAGGTGCCCTTTTCTCTAAAACTTTTACCACACTCAGAACAGACAAATGCTTTTTGTCCTGTATGAATTATCATGTGTCTGCTCAGGATGCCCTTTTCTCCAAATCTTTTTCCACACTCAGAACAGACAAATGCTTTTTCCCCTGTATGAATTATCATGTGTCTTTTCAGGGCGTCCTTTCGTCCAAACCTTTGACCACACTCAGAACAGACAAATGCTTTTTGCCCTGTATGAATTATCATGTGTGTTTTCAGGTTACCCTTTCGTCCAAACCTTTGACCACACTCAGAACAGTCAAATGTTTTCTGTCCTGTCTGAATTGTAATGTCTTTGTTCAGAGTGCCCCTTTGTTTCTGTCCTTTACTCTGATCAGAACAGATAAATGGTTTTCTTCTTGCTTGCCTCTCCATTTGTTGCTCTGAGTTGTTCATGTGACCAGATGCTTTTCCATATTTAGAGCCTTTACATTGTTTTCATCAGTGTTGGCTGAACGAACAATATTGTTATTTTTTTCGACAGTTAAAACGTGGCTGAAGTTTTCTGGTCTGTTTCCAGTCATCACTGTCATCCGTCTCAGTTCCAGAACTGTCTGAACTCCTCCACTGGTATCTGGATGTAAATGACGGTTGGACCTGAGGTTCTGGCTGGTTGTGGTCCTCCAGTTGTCCTCTCCATCAGCTTCTGCTGTCAGTGTTCTGTGTACAGATGAGCTGCTGGCTACAGGCTCAGCCTCTGTGCTCTCATCACTTCGGCTTTGATGAAGCTGTGAGGACTCTGGTTTTCACATCATTTTCACTCTTCACAGGGACGGCAGTGAAACTAAACTTGGTGAGATCTGCCTCCTCCAGCTGCTGAAGCTGCTGTTCTTGCTGACTTATCCACAGCTTCTCTTCTTCTTTAATGTCCTCCTGGTCAACACTCAGATTCCATTCCTGGTGTTCAGGGAGAGTTTCTTCTTTAATCAACAACAATGGCTGCATGTCTGTAAAGAAACAATACAATTAATTTAACAAATGTGAGAACAACACTCACTAAAATAAAGTATCAGTGGTGAGTTTGACCTGATGACAGTAAGTTATTGCACTGATGGAACTTTAAGTGGAAATGTATAATTATTATATAATAATTATTATAATTATTGTATGGCCTTGCCTTGCAATGTGGAGCGCCTTGGGGCAACTGTTTGTTGTGATTTGGCGCTATACAAGAAAAAGGTTGATTGATTGATTGATTGAAATGTACATCAGCATTTGTTTTAAATTTCACTAATTGTAATTCATGTCCTTGTCTTCCACAACTGACGATTACAGTGTTTTATTTTCTGGCTTGCTATAAAACAGTGTAAGATGTCTACAGATGGTACAGAATTACTGTTGTTCGAGTTTTGAGGAAAACCAGGAGGTTTGATCACAGACATTCTGGCTTCCCTTCACTGACTCGAGGACGAGATTTCAAGATTTTGTTAGACATTTCAGGTTCTAAACTGTCATGAACTCAACTATCTTGCTGAACATATTTTCTGTCGACTGTAATTAATCTAATTATGGATCATCACTTGGACATGATTGGGTTAAGTGAAACCTGGCTCAAACCCACAGCTGTTCTTCCTCTGAATGAGGCCTGCCCACCAGGGTACACATTTAGTCACATGTCTAGTGGTGCAAAGTGTTGCTTTTATTTATAAATCCAGGTTTACCTTCTTGACTGTTGGAGTTCATAAATATAATTCGTTTGATCATCTGACTCTCCGCTCTGCTCATGATGCTACATATTGTCAGGGTCAGAAGTATGGAAATCAGTCATGCTATGTTGTCACTGTTTATAGGCCTCACCGGCCCATATTCTGAATTCTTAGATGAATTTGGTGCATTCATCTCAAGCCTGTCAGCTAGTGCGGACAACATTTTGAATTTTGTTGACTTTAACATTCATATAAATAAGCCCTCTGATCCCCTTTGCAAGTCATTTATGGAACTTGTGGATGCATTGGGATTCCAGCAATGCATTAAGGATTCAATGCACATTAGTGGAAATACCCTTGATCTGGTTCTCATACGTGGCATGCTGTCACGAACATTGACATTTTGCCTCTTGCCTCGGTGGTCTCTAACCACTCATTTATTAGGTGTGCATTTATGTTGCCGCGTTATTGGAGTGAAAGCCTTGTCTATCTCTGCGGCGACGCATAAATCCCTCATCTATGACTGAACTCGAAGCCAGACTGCCTGAAATTTTGGCTTCAGGGTTGGAGAATATTCAATCAGTGGATAGTCTTGCGGATGGCTTGAATTCAGTGCTCAAGGTTACACTGGATAAGATTGCGTCTCCTCTTTTAAGGCCACACCTTCCCAAGGCACAGTCGCCTTGGTTCAATTGTTACTTGCGTGACCTTAGGCAGAAGGCTCGAGATTTGGAACGGAAATGGCGTAGTTCTAAATTAGAGGTGTTCCACCTTGCATGGCGTGATGCTGTCTTAGATTATAAGCAGGCACTGGCTACAAAGTGTGCCTATTATTCTGATTTGATCAGTAAAAACAAGTATAACTCCAAGTTTTTGTTTGAAACTGTAGCATTTCTCATTCATGGACAGCCACCTAACCCGTTATTCACTTTCCCTTTTCAGCACGGGACTTCTTGGACTATTTCGAGAAGAAAATTGAGGATATTAGGTTGAGCATATCTCAGCAGGCTTTGGTCCAACCACTGCATACTGCTATGGAGGTGGATGCGCCCACTGAGGTGTTACCCAGATTTACAGATTTTGATGGTATCTCACTAGGTGCGCTGACGAAGCTCATGACGTCTACTAAAAGTACAACCTGTTTACTTGATCCTATACCAACAAACTGTTTAAGGACCTGTGGCCCATTCTTGGACCGACTGTGCTGGAAATTATACGAGGTCTGTTAGAAAAGTATCCGACCTATTATTTTTTTCAAAAACCATATGGATTTGAATCACGTGTGATTACATCAGACATGCTTGAACCCTCGTGGGCATGCAAGAGTTTTTTCACACCTGTCGGTTACGTCATTCGCCTGTGGGCAGTCTGAGTGAGGAGTGGCCCACTCTCTCGATTTTTTCATTGTTTAGGAATGGCTCAGAGACTGCTGCTTTGTTTGATCAAAATTTTTTCAAAACTCTAAAGCACAACTGAGTGGACACCATTCGATAAATTCAGCTGGTTTTCGGTAAAAATTTTAATGGCTGATGAGAGATTTTGGTCTGGTAGTGTCGCTTTAAGGACGGCCTACGGCGCCTGACGGCAATCTGCGCTTCGAGGCGGCAGCGTCTTGCCGTTTCAAGTTGAAAACTTCCACATTTCAGGCTCTGTTGACCCAGTAAGTCATCAGAGAACAGAGAACTTTCAGAAGAAGTCGGCATGAGGAGTTTATTCGGACATTCCATTGTTAACGGACATTTTGTAATGAAAGAACGTGCGGGCAGAGTCGCATGTCGGGCCGGATCCGACCACGGGGGGTCGCGACAGGAAAAACACCTCCGTTGGAAACCTTAACGGGCAAGTTGGAACATGCCCAAGCTGTTAAACAATTTCTCAGTTACTCACTTGTTGAAAGCCATCAAAAGCCGCCTGAATTTTACACATGGTTTTCAACACGGAGGTGTTTTTCCTGTCGCGCCGCACACAGATTCACCGAGTCGTCATGGACGCAATTGACACTATTTTTTCTACAAGACATTCGGGGGCAGAGGACCCGACCTGTCCTGCCGGGACGCATGTGATGGGTTACGTGATGGACTCGTGGAGGAGATGGCAGGTCATGTGCCTTTACATGCTTTCTGTGGACGACGTCGAAGATGTGTACATATACGGCTTGGTGGTGACCAGCTTTCTGATGTGTGGAGCGGGCACTATGCTGGTTTACCGGAAAATCAAGAAAGTGGATGCAGCTTTGATTGGTCCTTCCAGGCAGCCCTACATGATTGATTCGATTGGGAAGGCAGTGGCTGCGCAGTGTTGGAAAATATCTCGAATAGAATTGCAGCCCTGGAAACCCGCTCTGACCGTCTGTGAAGACCACATTCTACATTCAGATGCATTGAGAGTCACTCTGTTCTCAGAACTGTGGAATCTTTCAGGCGTCTGCTAATCTGGCTATTCATTTGGCTTCCCCAAATACAGCTGCACTTCAAGGTCGCTGTGATAAAACCTCCTCAGAAGATCAACACTTAAGCCTCGGTCCCTGGTCTTCCCCCCTCCCCTCAGTTTCTGCAGCTCTGACGTTGGACTGCTCAGGACTGCTCAGGGCTGCCCCCCCCTCCAGGATTGTCGGACAAGGCCGTTGACAGTGCCAAACAGGCTGCCTCCGGAGTGTTCTGATAAACTGGACCTTTACAAATCTCGGTTGTCGTCCTATGTCCTTGTTTTTGTCTGTGTGATTATTGTTTTTCTGTGCTGATGGGGATTTTTTTCCTCATTGCCGCTGTGTAATGCAGAGGCTATGAGTTTTTTTTTTCTCCTTTTCCCTCGTGTTTTGTTTTTCATATATATGTTTATGTACCGGGCCGGCCTATGTGTTGTGTGTGTGTTGTTTGTTATGGGTCGGTGTTGGTTTGCTCAGCCCTGCTGTTGACCAAGGCAGGGATGTACATCTGGAGCTGGTCCCCGGGCGCCTAATGGCGACTTCTGCTCCTACTGGCAATTAGGATGGGTTAAATGCAGTAGACATATTTCATTGTGCAGGGAACATGTTCTTCTGTGCATATGACAATAAAATTCCTTTGAATCCTTGAAACGACTCGGCCAATTTGCGCGCACGTCTTTCATTAAAAAATGTCCTTAAACAGTGGAATGTCCACATAAAGTCCTCATGCCGGTCTCTTCTGAATCTTCTCTGTTCTCAAACGACATCCTGGGTGAATTAAGCCTTAAATTAGGATGTTTTCAGGTCGAAACAGGCCGACGACGGCGCCTGGAAGCGCTGCGCCACGTCCCGCTCCGTGGGAAGTCCTTACAGCGACAGAAACACCCCATAATCTCTCATCAGCCGTTAAACTTTTCACCGAAAACCAGCTAAATTTCTCGAATAGTGTCCACTCGGATATTCCTCACAGGTCCAGAAAAAATTTTGATAAAGCAACGCGCGCCATCTCGAGCAGCATGTGAAACAAAAGAATTCAGCCGAGAGGGCTGAACCACATCTCACTCAAGGCCTGCCCACAGGGAAATGACGTCACTGACGCGTGAAAAAACTGACGCATGCACACGAGGGTTCAAGCATGATTGGTGTAATCGCACGTCATTCAAATCCATATAGTTAAAAAAATAAATAAATAAATAAAAGTGTCGGTTTCTTATCTAATAGACCTCGTAAATCTCTCATTAACTTCTGGATCTGTTCCTAAATGTTTCAAGTCTGCAGTGCTTAAACCATTACTTAAGAAATCCAATCTCGACCCTAGTGTATTGAAGAATTATAGACCGATATCAAATCTATCATTTTGTTCTAAAATCCTGGAAAAAGTGGTTTCGCGATAGCTCGTGGACTACCTCACTGAGAATAATCTTTTTGAGCCACTGCGGTCTGCTTTTAGAAAATATCACTCCACAGAGACAGCAGTTACTAAAGTAATGAATGACCTTTTGAGAGCAATGGATTCAGATACCATTACAGTTTTGGTGCTGCTGGATCTTAGTGCTGCGTTTGATCCTGTGGATCATCATAGTTTACTCAATAGGCTGGAAAATCACTTTGGGATTACTGGAACTGCTCTTGCCTGGTTGACGTCATACCTGTCCTGTCGTTCTTACTGTGTATTGTGTAATGGCATCTCCTCTGATCGTAGGGACATGAAGTTTGGGGTTCCTCAGGGATCCGTTTTAGGCCCCCTGCTTTTTTTCCCTTTATGTAGCATCCCTTGGGAATATACTGCGGTGCTTTGGGATTCCCTTTCATTGCTATGCTGATGACACTCAATTGTACATGCCAATAACTGCTGGTAATCTCATTCACATAAAATCTTTGGAAGATTGCCTTGCATCAGTAAGAAGTTGGATGTCTAGTAACTTCCTACTTTTAAATTATGATAAGACTGAAGTTATGGTGCTTGGTCCAGCGAGGTATCGGCATCAATTTGATCAGCTAGCACTTAGCTTAGGTTCGTGTGTTATACATCATACGGATAAAGTGAGGAACCTTGGAGTATTTTTTGATCCTACGTTGTCCTTTGATCTCCACATTAGAGACATTACGAGGACTGCTTTCTTCCATTTGCGAAATATAGCGAAGATTCGTCCCATCCTGTCTATAGCTGATGCTGAGACTTTGATTCATGTATTTGTCTCTTCTAGACTGGACTATTGTAATGCTCTATTTTCTGGCGCAGTCCAGGATTAGGGTCTTCAACTGGTTCAAAACGCTGCTGCCAGACTTTTGACACAAAGCACAAAGCAGAAAGTTTGATCACATTACGCCCATTTTGGCGTCACTGCACTAGCTTCCTGTTCCTGCAAGATCGTATTTTAAAGTACTGTTATTAGTTTATAAAATTGTTCATGGACTTGCACCTCCCTATCTGGCTGACCTGGTAAGCCCCTATGTACCAGCTTGGGCCCTGCGTTCTCAGGGTGCAGGACTTCTGTGTGCTCCCAGGGTGAATAAAAAGTCTGCCGGTCACAGAGCTTTCTCCTACCGTGCCCCAGCTCTGTGGAACGATCTCTCGGCACACATTTGGCAGTCAGATACTGTGGAGACTTTTAAGTCACGTTTAAAGACTCATCTGTTTTCTCTGTTTTATCATTAGTTTTATGATGTGTTTTTATTCTTGTATTATTTTATGGTTGTCTCTCTTTTATGGTCGTCTTTTTATTGTGTTTTAAATTTTAAATTTTTTTATTTTTATGTGAAGCGCCTTGAAATGATTTCATCGTGAATTGGCGCTATATAAATTAATAAATTTGATTTGATTTAATTACTTAAGGTTTTTCATCTTTCATTATTTTTTCTTGTTGTATTTTCTTTTTTTTTTTTTTTTTTATTCTGGGATATAGCACTTTGAGTTTTTTTTACCTCATTTAAAATGCTTTACAAATGTATTATTATTACTTAGGGCAGCATGGTGGATTAGTGCTTCGCACTGTTCCCTCACAGCAAGAAGGTCATGAGTTTGAATCCCACCTGTGACCTTTCTGTGTGGAGTTTGCATGTTCTCCCCGTGTTTGTGTGGGTTCTCTCCGGGTGCTGCAGCTTCCTCCCACATCCAAAGACCTGCATGTTTGGTGAACTGAAAACTTTAAATTGACCCTTGGTGTGTGTGTGTGTGAATGTGTTTGTTTGTCTGTACGTGGCCCTGTGACAGATTGTCGTCCTGTCCAGGGTGTACCCGCCTCATGCTCCATGACAGCTGGAATGGGCTCCGGCCCCTTGTGACCCTTAATTGGAGTAAGCGGGTACAGAAGATAGATGATTATTACTACTTATATGGCACTCGAACAAGATGTCAGAAGTCATCAAATATGATATAAACACATCTATTGTGACATTACAACTCATTAAAAATATATAAGCCCCATAATTTAATTCATAGTCTGTAATGTTGCTGTTTGCAAAAACAAAACATTAATGGACTGAATTTCTACATCACTTTTTACCATCTGATACACATGTTCAAAGAGCTTTTGGCCATTTTTCAACATCTGAACATGGAATAAACTTTCACTTTCAAGCCTTTTTTCAACATATTTTTATTATAACCATTTTATTAAACACTTATTCAATGTTAAAATGCTCCTTTTTAAAAGGCTCAATTAATGATCATAACTTTTTTTTGTTAAAACTCGCAACACAAAGTAGCCTTGCTAGTTATGCTCCAACCAAAGAGGTTATATATGAGAACGAGAGTCCACACTCCCAATGCTGCCCACTAAAGGTGAATGTCCCTTCATGGACAGCGACATGACGCCTCCAAACCGGGCAAAATATTGACGAAGTTCCCAGATGTTAATCCATTTTCAATGGGGATTCACGACTGAACACACTCAGAAAAATGTGTGTTAAAATGCCATTCTGACCTGGATATCAAGCCCCTAAAATTAATTAACATTAAATCATGTCAGGAAAGTATTGAACTTCCTCTGACACATTCCCAAATATTAGTGTTGAAAGTTACACGGATCTGATCTGTTCCAAGCTGCTGGGCTGCTGCTGTGTCAGGCACAGCGCGGCTCCTAAAACCATTACATACACACACACATACATATATATATATATATATATTTTTTATTACACAATTATCCTTTATTGACCGAGTTTCATTCATGAAGTCAGTGGTGTGTGGGTGTGTGTACATTTCTGTGTGTGGGAGTAACTTATTCGCATCGCACTGTGTGGCTTGTTGGACTTTTGTGGCGCCACAACGCGTCCTTCCATCGGGATTAGATGGCAACCTCTCGCCACCGTCACTCGCGTTGCGTCCGGTGTGAACGCAGCATAAAGTCGACGAGGTTCAAATGCGCGTTCATGCGAAGGGGGTGCTTTTCAGGGCAGGGGAGCTGAATTCGGCATAATACCTGTTGTCGGGTTACCTGAGCTGACACCTGACCAATTAACAGTCTGGTCGCCTGATGCGTGTCAGTCACGTGATTTCTGGAAAACAACACGAGCTTCAAATCAGGGCTTCAATCACTACAGGACTCGACACGTGGGTCAGAGTTTCGACACAGTTCACAGCCTGCGCACGCGGCGCTACAAGTTAAAGTGTTTTAACTCTGAGTCAACATTACGGCGTTTTCTTCACAAATGAACGTGTTTGTTGGACAAATTTGCCGTCGCACGAACAACCGGAGGAAAAAAACCAAATACTCCAGTAAAGTTAGAAAGATATTAAGATTTCACGGAAGAGTTCACGGCTCAATAAATCTTAAAAGAAACGTTGTAGAAAAACAAACCAACATTTTAACGTCACCCACATCTTAAACAACCATGTACCTGATCACCGGCGGCCAACAGCAGAGACAAAAAGACGCAGACGACCGTCCAAAAGACAAAAGTCCACCAGATGTGTCCAGACTCAGCATTAGCAGCAGTTAGCCGCTGTTTCAACAACCACCTCAGCTCTTCCACCTTTTCACATGAACTTCACCTTTTCTTCTTCTTCCAGTTTACTATCGATCTTTGTGCTTCTGGAGCTCTTCAAAAAACATATTCGAGGATCACAGAGTGAAGTTTGATCTGTTCAGAGAAGAGTTTCTAGCGTCTACAACTAACTAGCTTTAGCTTTTGGCGCCGACAGGAAAGTTCTTCTTCGTTGCATTATATGAACTTATGTTGCACTACTTCCACCTACTGGCCCGGAGAGCAGAAACGAGGAAAAGGGGAATACAAAGCTATATTCTCTCCGTAATTCCCGCACTTCAAAAATATTTAACTTTTGTGTTCTTCAATGTGCTCTTCACTCTGCTGTCATTGTCAGAGTGCAGCAGATAATCAATAAATGACTGTGACTTTGCTCCTGTGAGCAGTTTTCCTGCCAGTCAAACAAACTGAAGGTTGTATGTGAGTTTGTTCCTCCGTTATATTAAGACACAGTATTACTGTCCAGTGATGTTGATCAATGTCATGGATGTTACCATCTTCAAACATGGCACCAAATATTAGGTCACTGTAATTGTGAGGATGTGTTAAAGTTGGAAATTGTAACAGAGGGGATGAAAATTAAAGGTCAAACTGATGAGGCTGATCTTAAATATGAAGTGTGAGTCCAGAGCAGGAACACAGAACCAGATAAAAGAGAAAATGTCTCACTTGGACACACACATTTGTCAGGACCTACAGAGCCAGCAGGCCCACATTAACATTCACTGATCACTATTCGGGAGCTACTTTAGTAAATTTATTGAAAGCTGAGAGTGACAGTTAAAGCTACAGAGAAGTTCATTGCTGATGGAGCATCTGATGGAAAAATCAAGTTTATCAGATCAGATAACAGCAGAGAGTTTACATCTCCAGAGTTTCAGTCACTGCTTTGTCAAAACACAATTCAGCAGGAGACCTCAGCTCCTTATTGTCCCCATCAAAACGGGACAGAGAAGAAGTCTGACCTTTCAAGGATGAGAACATTTGGGTCGGTGTGTTGTGTCCACAAACATAACAAGACAAATCTGGACTCACAATGTGAAAAAGGGGTTTTTGTGGGTTCTGACAAAAACAGCTCTTCATATCTTGTCTTTTATCCAGACACAGGAAGAGAACTCAAAAACAGGTTGGTGAAGTTCATCACCAAATGTGTCAATGAGTGTCAGACTCAGACAGATCTGGACATGAGAGAAAAGATTCTGTACAAGGAGACGACTGAAAGCCACCAACCAAAAACTGACATCATCAAACCAATCAGACAGGAGCCTAAAGCAGAGATTAGTGACATGGATACAACTACAGGGGCGAGTGAGAGTCCACACAATCCATGTTATCCAAGAAGGGAGAGGAGAAGTTATATCTGATATACACCAAACTCTGAAGGAGGCATGAAGTCATCAAATTCAGATTTGTGGGTCAGAACTATGAAGGAGGAAATCAGTTCTCTGACAGTGAGTCCACGGACTTCATCCTGATACCTGATATCAGTCAGGGTGCTGTTGTTTAGTCTGTAGAGGTCTGTGTGTCCTTCCAGGGAGATGCCTCCACAGACCATCACTGACCCACCAAACCGGTCGTGCTGAGTGATGTTGCAGGCAGCATAACGTTCTCCACAGCTTCTCCAGACTCTTTCACGTCTGTCACATGTGCTCAGGTTGAACCTGCTCTCATCTGTGAAAAACACAGTGGTGGACCAACCAATTCTGGTGTTCGATGGAAAATGTCAGTCGAGCTCCACGGTGCCGGTCAGTGAGCACAGCGCCCACTACAGGACGTCAGGCCTTCAGGCCCCCTCATGAAGTCTGTTTCTGATGGTTTGGTCAGAGACAGTCACACCAGTGGCCTGCTGGAGATAATTTTGTAGGACTCTGGCAGTGATCATCCTGTTTCTCCTGCACAGAGGAGCAGATACTGGTCCTGCTGATGGGTTAAGGACATTCTGTGGCCCTGTCCAGCTGTCCTACAGTAACTGTCTCCTGGAATCTCCTCCGTGCTCTACAGACTGCTGGGAGACACAGCAAACCTTCTGACAAAGGCACATATTGATGTATGTGTTGGGTCCAGGTACTACACCATGGTACTAGTGGTGACACTGACCAGAACCAAACGCAGAACTCAAGAAAAAAACAGTCAGAAAATATGAGGGGAAAAATGTCAGTGCCCTCCACCTGTAAAACCATTAATGTTTGACTTTATAGCAAAATAGTACTATTACCATTGAGTTATCATCATCATCATTATTATTATTTATACCGAAATCCTTAATGTAGCGTTTTGTATATTTGTGAATATTCAAGGAAATTATACATGTATAGGAGAAAATTATGTTGTAGTTCACTATTGTGTCCACCTGAGGGCAGTGAATCATCATGATTTCCTTTAAACTGAGCGGTTGTATTTTTTGTGGATGGTAATAGTCTTATAATCAATCAATCAATCAATTTTTTTTTTTTATATAGCGCCAAATCACAACAAACAGTTGCCCCAAGGCGCTTTATATTGTAAGGCAAGGCCATACAATAATTATGTAAAACCCCAACGGTCAAAACGACCCCCTGTGAGCAAGCACTTGGCTACAGTGGGAAGGAAAAACTCCCTTTTAACAGGAAGAAACCTCCAGCAGAACCAGGCTCAGGGAGGGGCAGTCTTCTGCTGGGACTGGTTGGGGCTGAGGGAGAGAACCAGGAAAAAGACATGCTGTGGAGGGGAGCAGAGATCGATCACTAATGATTAAATGCAGAGTGGTGCATACAGAGCAAAAAGAGAAAGAAACAGTGCATCATGGGAACCCCCCAGCAGTCTACGTCTATAGCAGCATAACTAAGGGATGGTTCAGGGTCACCTGATCCAGCCCTAACTATAAGCTTTAGCAAAAGGAAAGTTTTAAGCCTAATCTTAAAAGTAGAGAGGGTGTCTGTCTCCCTGATCTGAATTGGGAGCTGGTTCCACAGGAGAGGAGCCTGAAAGCTGAAGGCTCTGCCTCCCATTCTACTCTTACAAACCCTAGGAACTACAAGTAAGCCTGCAGTCTGAGAGCGAAGCGCTCTATTGGGGTGATATGGTACTACGAGGTCCCTAAGATAAGATGGGACCTGATTATTCAAAACCTTATAAGTAAGAAGAAGAATTTTAAATTCTATTCTAGAATTAACAGGAAGCCAATGAAGAGAGGCCAATATGGGTGAGATATGCTCTCTCCTTCTAGTCCCCGTTAGTACTCTAGCTGCAGCATTTTGAATTAACTGAAGGCTTTTCAGGGAACTTTTAGGACAACCTGATAATAATGAATTACAATAGTCCAGCCTAGAGGAAATAAATGCATGAATTAGTTTTTTCAGCATCACTCTGAGACAAGACCTTTCTAATTTTAGAGATATTGCGTAAATGCAAAAAAAGCAGTCCTACATATTTGTTTAATATGCGCTTTGAATGACATATCCTGATCAAAAATGACTCCAAGATTTCTCACAGTATTACTAGAGGTCAGGGTAATGCCATCCAGAGTAAGGATCTGGTTAGACACCATGTTTCTAAGATTTGTGGGGCCAAGTACAATAACTTCAGTTGTATCTGAGTTTAAAAGCAGGAAATTAGAGGTCATCCATGTCTTTATGTCTGTAAGACAATCCTGCAGTTTAGCTAATTGGTGTGTGTCCTCTGGCTTCATGGATAGATAAAGCTGGGTATCATCTGCGTAACAATGAAAATTTAAGCAATGCCATCTAATAATACTGCCTAAGGGAAGCATGTATAAAGTGAATAAAATTGGTCCTAGCACAGAACCTTGTGGAACTCCATAATTAACTTTAGTCTGTGAAGAAGATTCCCCATTTACATGAACAAATTGTAATCTATTAGACAAATATGATTCAAACCACCGCAGCACAGTGCCTTTAATACCTATGGCATGCTCTAATCTCTGTAATAAGATTTTATGGTCAACAGTATCAAAAGCAGCACTGAGGTCTAACAGAACAAGCACAGAGATGAGCCCACTGTTCGAGGCCATAAGAAGATCATTTGTAACCTTCACTAATGCTGTTTCTGTACTATGATGAATTCTAAAACCTGACTGAAACTCTTCAAATAGACCATTCCTCTGCAGATGATCAGTTAGCTGTTTTACAACTACCCTTTCAAGAATTTTTGAGAGAAAAGGAAGGTTGGAGATTGGCCTATAATTAGCTAAGATAGCTGGGTCAAGTGATGGCTTTTTAAGTAATGTTTTAATTACTGCCACCTTAAAAGCCTGTGGTACATAGCCAACTAACAAAGATAGATTGATCATATTTAAGATCGAAGCATTAAATAATGGTAGGGCTTCCTTGAGCAGCCTGGTAGGAATGGGGTCTAATAGACATGTTGATGGTTTGGATGAAGTAACTAATGAAAATAACTCAGACAGAACAATCGGAGAGAAAGAGTCTAACCAAATACCGGCATCACTGAAAGCAGCCAAAGATAACGATACGTCTTTGGGATGGTTATGAGTAATTTTTTCTCTAATAGTTAAAATTTTGTTAGCAAAGAAAGTCATGAAGTCATTACTAGTTAAAGTTAATGGAATACTCAGCTCAATAGAGCTCTGACTCTTTGTCAGCCTGGCTACAGTGCTGAAAAGAAACCTGGGGTTGTTCTTATTTTCTTCAATTAGTGATGAGTAGAAAGATGTCCTAGCTTTACGGAGGGCTTTTTTATAGAGCAACAGACTCTTTTTCCAGGCTAAGTGAAGATCTTCTAAATTAGTGAGACGCCGTTTCCTCTCCAACTTACGGGTTATCTGCTTTAAGCTACGCTAAGCTCAGCGAGGAGGTCGTGGGTTCAATTCCCGTGGCCTTTCTGTGTGGAGTTTGCATGTTCTCCCCATGTTGTGCGTGGGTTTCCTCTGGGTGCTCCAGTTTCCTCCCACATCCAAAGACATGCGGGTTAGGTGGATTGGAATCCGTGTGGGTGTGTCTGTGTTTGTTTGTCTGTCTGTGGCCCTGTCCTGGTTGTACCCCGCCTCGCGCCCTGTGACTGCTCGGATAGGCTCCAGCCCCCTGCGACCCTTAATTGGACTAAGCGGTAGAAGATGAATGAATTAATGAATTTTAAAATCTGCTCTAATGTCTGCATTATTCTGAAATTCATGACGTTGTAGTTAAGCATTATATCCACTTGAGGGCAGTAAACACATGATTTTCGTTTTAATTCCTCAGAATTCAATTGGTGAAACATTTTTTATTGTAAACAGTTTTAAATAATCTCTGCAGTAATGTCTACATTATTCATTCAATGTGGTGTTTTTTTTATATTTGTGAATATTAAATGAAAAATCTATTTGCCTGCTGTGCTACATTGTTTTGTCTCTTCCAGAGAGTGATGGAGCTGGAGGCAGACGTCACGGGTCATGAACTGATTTTTGTGGATGAAGCAGGTTTCAACCTTACAACAACAAGGAGACGTGGCAGGATCCTGTTGTCCGCCAAGGACGTAATCACTGGCATTTATTTATTTATTTGTCTGTCTGTAAGCAGGGTGACGTTATCTGGATCTGGATTCTGGATCAAGATTCACTTTATATAGGTTTTGAAGGATTACATCAAAACTACTGCACAAATTTTGTTGAAGGTTTCAACACAGATACATATTAGGCCACGGAAGACTCCATTAAATTCTGGAGGTGATCTGGATCCGAATTCTGAATCAAGCTTAACTTTATATAGGCTTTGAAGGATTACGTCAAAACAAGTGCAATTATTCTCACCATGGATACATATTCGGGCATGGAAGTCTCCATTACATTTTGGAGATGATCAGAATCCAAATCCGGACTCTGGATCAAGATTTCTCTTGATACACGCTTTGAAGGATTACGTCAAAACTACTTCACAGATTCTCACCAGATTTGCACCACAGATACAACCCCTGGCAATAATTATGGAATCACCTGCCTCGGAGGATGTTCATTCAGTTGTTTAATTTTGTAGAAAAAAAGCAGATCACAGACATGACACAAAACTAAAGTCATTTCAAATAGCAACTTCCTGGCTTTAAGAAACACTATAAGAAATCAAGGAAAAAAAAAATGTGGCAGTCAGTAACGGTTACTTTTTTAGACCAAGCAGAGGGAAAAAAATATGGACTCAATTCTGAGGAATAAATTATGGAATCACCCTGTAAATTTTCATCCCCAAAACTAACACCTGCATCAAATCAGATCTGTTCATTAGTCTGCATCTAAAAAGGAGTGATCACACCTTGGAGAGCTGTTGCACCAAGTGGACTGACATGAATCATGGCTCCAACACGAGAGATGTCAATTGAAACAAAGGAGAGGATTATCAAACTCCTAAAAGAGGGTAAATCATCATGCAATTTTGCAAAAGATGTTGGTTGTTCACAGTCAGCTGTGTCTAAACTCTGGACCAAATACAAACAACATGGGAGGTTGTTAAAGGCAAACATACTGGTAGACCAAGGAAGACATCAAAGCGTCAAGACAGAAAACTTAAAGCAATATGTCTCAAAAATCGAAAATGCACAACAAAACAAATGAGGAACGAATGGGAGGAAACTGGAGTCAATGTCTGTGACTGAACTGTAAGAAACTGCCTAAAGGAAATGGGATTTACATACAGAAAAGCTAAACGAAAGCCATCATTAACACCTAAACAGAAAAAAACAAGGTTACAATGGGCTAAGGAAAAGCAATCGTGTACTGTGGATGACTGGATGAAAGTCATATTCAGTGATGAATTTCGAATCTGCATTGGGCAAGGTGATGATGCTGGAACTTTTGTTTGGTGCCGTTCCAATGAGATTTATAAAGATGACTGCCTGAAGAGAACATGTACATTTCCACAGTCATTGATGATATGGGGCTGCATGTCAGGTAAAGGCACTGGGGAGATGGCTGTCATTACATCATCAATAAATGCACAACTGTTATGTGTCGGACGCAGCTCGGAGAACCGACCAGCGTTTGAAGGACCCAGTATGAAATAAGCAGAGCACGGTACAAAGGCTAACTGAATTTAATACATAACAGTGACCATAATAATAATAAAAAGTGCGGTCTGGCGTGGTGCGCTCCCAGCAGCGCTAATGGTCCGGAGCCAGAAGCTGTTTCGGACCCAAGGACCCCGCCGACACCCCCCAGGTGGCCGCAACAACCGAGTCTGTGAAAGAAGGAACCATTATGTGAGTCCACACTCTACACACAGAACACTTAAAGGTGTACAAACAGCAAACACTTCCTGGCTTGATTACTGATCAGCTTCCAACCGCAGGCATGGAACATCCTGTTCACAAATCACCACTGCAGTGGAAGCTGATACATGACTAACATACAGCTCAATACAATAAGGTGTGAGGGACACCACATTTACTGACTGTATAACTGTTAGTCACAAAATCCAACGTACCTCAGGAAGTGTGCTGACGAGCGTGAGACCTCACCCTCTCCTCTTTCACAGACCGTGCATCAAACCTGGACATTCTCAGCGTCCGCTGCTGATGAGATGGCTCCCAAGACGACGATCTCACCCGTCTGGTCACAAGGTCGAGTCTCTGGCAAATGCACACTGTGCACTTCAGTCTTAAATGCCAACATACTCCAATCCCTCCAGATGCACCTCAGCTGTGAGTCCTGACGAGTCGCAGGTGATCAGGGTGAAGTCCTAACAGCCTCAGCAACACAGCCACTCAGTCCCAAATGCACGCCACCTGGGAGGAAACACAAAAGGCAAACAAACCAGCAGCCAGGCCCCCCCAGCCATACAACAACAAGTTTACATTGATATTTTGGACACTTTTCTTATCCCATCAATTGAAAGGATGTTTGGGGATGATGAAATCATTTTTCAAGATGATAATGCATCTTGCCATAGAGCAAAAACTGTGAAAACATTCCTTGCAAAAAGACACATAGGGTCAATGTCATGGCCTGCAAATAGTCCGGATCTTAATCCAATTGAAAATCTTTGGTGGAAGTTGAAGAAAATGGTCCATGACAAGGCTCCAACCTGCAAAGCTGATCTGGCAACAGCAATCAGAGAAAGTTGGAGCCAGATTGATGAAGAGTACTGTTTGTCACTCATTAAGTCCATGCCTCAAAGACTGCAAGCTGTTATAAAAGCCAGTGGTGGTGCAACAAAATACTAGTGATGTGTTGGAGCGTTCTTTTGTTTTTCATGATTCCATAATTTTTTCCTCAGAATTGAGTGATTACATATTTTTTTTTCCCTCTGCTTGGTCTAAAAAAAGTAACCGTTACTGACTGCCACAATTTTTTTTCCTGATTTCTTATAGTGTTTCTTAAAGCCAGAAAGTTGCCATTTGAAATGACTTTAGTTTTGTGTCATGTCTGGGATCTGCTTTTTTTCTACAAAATTAAACAACTGAATGAACATCCTCCGAGGCCGGTGATTCCATAATTTTTGCCAGGGGTTGTAGATATTAGGGCCTGGAAGACTCCACCGAATTTTGGAGGTGATCCTGATTGGCGGAGGTTAGAAATCTCTAACTGCGTTTGTTACTATTTTGTTTTATTGAGAGTCTGTCAGACTTTAAATCCGGATGTGTGCAAGACACTGTTTTAACCCCGTTATAGCTGCTACCGTGAACGTGCAATGCTCAGCTGTTTTACAGGCTGCCTGATCACACTGATGTATTTCTTACATTTTTCACAGTTACTGCATTGATGACACTTATGAGCGTGCACAAAGCTGAACCTCCAGCAGAGACTGTTTTTAACAGTCTGTGTTCATAACTAAAGGACGTGCACTACGTCTTCTCACAGTGGAGAGTGGCTGCTGCTTTTACTGTGTTTTCCCTCTTAGTCGCATATGTGGACCTCAGTGATCCATTCAGCACTGAGGTGTTAAATTTTATATTGTCACATTAATAAAGGAATTCAGTCGATATTACTTCCAACAAGATATCAAGTCTGTCTTCATGTTGGCACAATGTGACATCAAGAAAAACAAGACGGGCAAACACCAGTGAACATAGTCTGACATTTTGCTCTACAGATGAAAATTGGTGTTAAAATAATAATGTTAAAGCTTCCACACACTTGGAAAGAACAGCTGATTCTGTCCGTTTCAATGGACTGGATTTATATACCGCTTTTCCATCTGCATCAGACGCTCAAAGGGCTTTACAATAATGCCTCACATTCACACCGATCACAGGGTGCTGCCACACAAAGCACTCACTACACACCGGGAGCAACTAGGGGATTAAGGACCTAGCCCAAGAGCCCTTTAGTGATTTTTCCAGTCAGGCTGGGATTTGAACCAAGGATCTTCTGGTCTCAAGCCCAACAGCTTCACCACTAGACCATCACCTCCCCTTTTTAAAGGGTTTCTTGAGTTTATCTGGAGTTTGTCAAAACACAGAAAGCAGCAAATTTGTCATAACTGTGTGACTTTGTTGTTTGGAGACGACAGCAGACAAAATCACCACCATTACTTTAATTTATGGCCGATGTGACATTTTGCCTTGTGGTTCAGTAACACATGGAGCCATCCCAGGGTGGCAGCTGGAGCAAAAGTAGAGGTCAACCAACCACATTATTTAACTGATCATAGTAATTTGAATCACATTTAAACAAATTTAGAGCAACTTTGACCCCTGTGTGTACTGAAGTTGATCTTTGTCACCTTTTGTTGTTTTTAACCCATAACATTGTCATAAATAACCTAAATTCTACACTTACAGAATCTTAATGATCATAGAATTTATTCTCCTTAAAGAGGACAGAAAACCTCCTCAACTCGTGGACTGTTTCATCAATATAAACACCAAATTTGGTTCTTTCAGACAAACTGATGGTTTCTTCTTGAAAATCCCCTGAATGCCTTAGTTTTGGTGAAATGCTGCCCTCGTGTGTCCGATAAAGGTATGTACAATTATAAAGGCAGAAGTTGAAACAAAGTAAAACCTGTAATTTGTTGAAAATATTTTCGCTGGAAGTTGAGGTTCGTTTCCAAAAATTTAATGACAATCTGTAAATTTTCTTGAATGCAGTCTTTTTTTCTTACCTTTCCAAAAACACGAAATTCAGGAACATTCTCCATTTTGGGTTAATTGCATAGTTTTCATGACAGAGATGATATTTTCCCCCCAATTCAAATTTCAAAATTCTGCATTCAAGAACAGAGATTTGATGAATCAAACAAAACCATCAGAATTAAAATTTATTAGAAACTGGGGGAAAATAAACATTTTGGGTGAACTTTATTATTTTCCAAACTAGTCTGTTTACAACAAAATCATGAATGTTGTAAAGAAGAATTGTGAACAATGTTTAAATTAATAAAACAAAACAAAACAAAACACCAGAATTAAAATCAGAAACTGAAGGAGAAAATGTGAATTTCACTATTTTAAGCATCTGAGAAAGAATTGTGAACAGAACAAAAGAAAAAAAAATCCATGAATAAGTGAAAAAGGAAAAAAAAACATTTTGGGTGAATTTCAGCCCCCCAAAAGTCCATATCCCAAAATTTACACTTATTTCTTTGTGTTGTTGGGAGTTTCTGATCTTTCCTGACAGTGCACGTGCATGCTGTGACCGCAGTCTGTGAAAAACAGCCTCGTGTGTGTGAAGCTTTTACACAAAAGCTGCACTGATAAATCCACCCTGTTGATGAACAAATGAAAGTTCTGATCAAATCCAATAAGAATCCATCTGATAAAAGTGTTTTTCAATAGTCAGTTGATTTACAAAAAAAAAAAAAAGCGCGCATCCTTTCACTTCAGGGGGTCGACACACAGCGCCGTGTGTTTAACAAAAATACACAAACACACTGCTTCACTTTTAATACACAACAAGTCCATTTAAGATCATCTGTGTCATTGTTTGAGAGCATGGAGTCAATACGATAAAAAAAAACAAAAAAAAACACTAAATAATGTAAGTATGTGGTGTATTATTTTAAAATGACTATAAATTCAAGATACATATACACTGGAAATCTGAATCAAATAGAAAGATTTCACATGATGTCACAATACACAGAACTCCATTTTTTGAAGCCATTTGTTAGAAGTCCCTGATCTTGTGCTCCAATCAGAATTCTTTCTCCATCAAAACCAAGTTCTCCTTTTTTTAGCCACTGCACTGATCCAACTTTGTCAATGTATTCCTTTTCGAGTTCTTCTTGGAATTGTCCGGCCCTTTTGTGCCATTTCCATCTTTCCACTCAATGTTTTCCTTCTCTTTCGCTGTATTGTTCTCTGGTCTGTCTTGCGAGTTCTGTTGCAGGCGTCAGATTGTTGCTTTCTCCCTCTTGTAGAAGTTCTCCACCACAGTTTTTTGCCAGTTTAGTGATTGAGGTCTGTTCGGTTAAGTTCTCCTCCTGGTGTTGTGCGACCTTTTTAATGATTTCATCTTCAGAGCTCTTTAAGTACTGTCCAATACTTATTATCGATGCTCTGTAGGCCTGGTTGATTTCAGTGAGACGCAGACCGCCTTCTCTGCGAGGGAGATATATTCTGTCCATGCACTGATTTCTGTATGTGACTTTGTGGAGGGTGAGAATCTTCCTGGTTTTTGTGTCCAACTTATTAAGCTCATGCTGTGGCCAGTCTACTATGCCAAACCCATAGGTCACCACTGATATTGCAAACTGGTTTATGGCTGTGATCTTGTTTTTTGGTGTCAACTGTGTTTTGCAGATCTTTTTTAACGGTTTAGGTATTCTTGTGTTGTTTTCGTTCTCATTTTCTTGTGGTCAATTGTAGTATTTTGTTCAATTCCCAAGTATTTGTATGTGGAGTCTACAGCCAGATCTTCAACGTAGCTCCCTTCATCCAATTGTATGTTTTTGGTTTTTGTCTTACCTTTTGTGATTATGCATTTTGAGCATTTATCCAGTCCAAATTCCATACTCCGGTCTTTTGAGAACTTATGGACAGTTTCCACGAGCTGACTGAGTCCCTTTTTTGTGTCGGCATAGATTTTCAAATCATCCATGAAGAGCAGATGGTTCACAAGTTTTTGGTTTTTCTTTCCTCTGTTTCTACTTAAGTCATATCCGATGTCATGCTCCTTCAGGGTTTTGCTAAGCGGGTCCATGATTAAGCAGAATAAAAGAGGCGAAAGGCTGTTTGTCCCTCTGTGTGATTGAGGGTGATGGTGGTGTTCCACTTGTTCATTTGTGCTCTCAGGAAAGATCTTATTTCCTCATTGATGTTGTAGAGTTCTAAGCACCTCATGATCCAGGAGTGTGGTACACTGTCAAATGCCTTTTTGTAGTCAATCCAAGCCATGCTGAGGTTCCTCTGCCTTTTTTTTTGCAATCTTCCAGGATAGTTTTGTCTATCAGTAACTGGTCTTTAGCTCCGAATCTTCTTCTGGAACAACCTTTCTGTTCATTTTCCAGGTAGCCACCAGTGTCAAGATGTTCATAAATGGCATCAGTTATGACTCCTGTCAGCCATTTGTACACTGTTGTTAGGCAGCAGATGGGTCTGTACTTGTTGGGAAACTGTGTGAATTATCGTGTGTTCAGGTTGCCCTTTTCTCCAAATCTTTGACCACACTCAGGACAAATGCTTTTTGTGTTTTTTTTTTTCATTTGCCTTGAATTTCCTTCTACAAGAGTGCAGTAGGCCCCAAACACGGGGTCTAAAGCTGCACCCTTAACATTACTGACTTTGTATCCGAGGGCTTCAAGATGGTGACCTTTCCTCTCCTCAAATACTGCCTTTGATCTCCTGCCCCACTTCTCATGTTTGAGTAAACGAAGCAGGGAGAGATCTTTTTCTTCTCCCCAATGGACCAATTTACAATGATGCAGTTTCACTGGATTCTTTTTTGCCTTGTATGAATTATCATGTGTGTTTTCAGGTTGCCCTTTTGTCCAAATCTTTTACCACACACAGAACAGACAAATGCTTTTTGTCCTGTATGAATTATCATGTGTGTTTTAAGGTGGCCCTTTTGTCCAAATCTTTTACCACACTCAGAACAAACAAATGCTTTTTGCCCTGTATGAATTATCATGTGTGTTTTCAGGTTGCCCTTTTCTCCAAATCTTTGACCACACGCAGAACAGACAAATGCTTTTTGCCCTGTATGAATTATCATGTGTCTGTTCAGGGTGCCCTTTCGTCCAAACCTTTGACCACAGTCAGAACAGACAAATGCTTTTTGTCCTGTATGAATTATCATGTGTGTTTTCAGGTTGCCCTTTCGTCCAAACCTTTGACCACAGTCAGAACAGACAAATGCTTTTTGTCCTGTATGAATTCTAATGTGCGTTTTCAGGTGGCCCTTTCGTCCAAATCTTCGACCACACTCAGAACAGACAAATGCTTTTTGTCCTGTATGAATTATCATGTGTGTTTTCAGGTGGCCCTTTCGTCCAAATCTTCGACCACACTCAGAACAGACAAATGCTTTTTGCCCTGTATGAATTCTAATCTGTTTGTTCAGAGTGCCCTTCTGTTTCTGTCCTTTACTCCAATCAGAACAGCCAAATGGTTTTCTTCTTGCTTGCTTCTCCATTTGTTGCTCTGAGTTGTTCATGTGACCAGATGCTTTTCCATATTTAGAGCCTTTAAATTGTTTTTCATCAGTGTTGCCTGAACAAACAATATTGGTATTTTTTCGACAGTTAAAACTTAACTGAAGTTCTCTAGTCTGTTTCCAGTCATCACTGTCATCAGTCTCAGTTCCAGAACTGTCTGAGCTCCTGCCACTGGTATCTGGTTGTAAATGACTGTTTGGACCTGAGTTGCTGGCTAGTTGTGGTCCTCCATCGTCCTCTCCATCAGCTTCTGCTGTCAGTGTTCTGAGTACAGATGAGCTGCTGGCTACAGGCTCAGCGTCTGTGCTCTCATCACTTCGGCTTTGATGAAGCTGTGATGACTCTGGTTTTTCATCATCATTTTCACTCTTCACAGGGACGGCAGTGAAACCAAACTTGGTGAGATCTGCCTCCTCCAGCTGCTGAAGCTGCTCTCCCTGCTGACTTATCCACAGCTTCTCTTCTTCTTTAATGTCCTCCTGGTCAACACTCAGATTCCATTCCTGGTGTTCAGGGAGAGTTTCTTCTTTAATCACCAACAATGGCTGCATGTCTGCAAAGAAACAAATTAACAATAGATGTTCGAACAACACTCACTAAAGAAAGTATCAGTGGTGAGTTTGACCTGATTACAGTAAGTTATTGCACTGATGGAACTGAAAGTGGAAATGTACATCAGCATTTGTTTTAAATTTCACAAATTGTAATTCACGTCCTTGTCTTCCACAATTGACTATTGCAGTGTTTTATTTTCTGGATTGCCATAAAATCTTGTAGGATGTCTACAGATGGTACAGAATTACTATTGTTCGAGTTTTGATGAAAACCAGGAGGTTTGATCACAGACATTCTGGCTTCCCTTCACTGACTCGAGAATTAGATTTCAAGATTTTGTTCGACATTTCAGGCTCTAAACGGTCACGAACTCAACTATCTTGCTGAACTTGTTCAGCCTTATGTGCCTTCTCGTGCCCTGTTGTTCCTGGATGCAGACTTGCTCTGTGTCTCAAGGGTTAAAAAGAAGTCAGCAGGCTTCAGAGCCTTTTTTTTGCCGTGGTCGTATCTTGTGGAACAGGCTTCCTGTTGGCATTTAAAATGTGACTTTAAGACTATTTTTAAAACATATTTTCTGTTGACTGTAATTAGTTAAGGTTTTTCATCTTCTCATTTTTTTCTTGTATTTAATTGTTTTTTTGTTTTTATTTTGGGATATTATTACTACTACTACTTACATGGCACTTGAGCAAGATGTCAGAAGTCATCAAATATGATATGAACACATCTATAGGGACATTACAACTCATTAAAAATATACTCGTATAAGCCAAATAATTTAATTCATAGTTTGTAAAGTTGCTGTTCACAAAAACAAAATGTTAATGGACTGCATTTCTACAGCAACTTTTAACCATCTGATACACATGTTCAAAGAGCTTTTGGCTGTTTATTCAACATCTAGATGTTGAATAAACTTTCACTTTCAAGCCTTTTTTCAACATTTTTTATTATAACCATTTTATTAAATACTTATTCAATGTTAAAATGCTCATTTTTTAAGGCTTTTTTGGTTAAAACTAGCAACACAAAGTAGCCTTGCTAGTTATGCTCCAACCAAAGAGGTTATATGTGAGAACTAGAGTCCACACTCCCAATTCTGCCCACTAAAGGTGAACGTCCCTTCAAGGACAGCGAGATGACGCCTCCTAACCGGACAAAATATTGACAAAGTTCCCAGATGTTAATGCATTTTCAATGGAGATTCACGACTGAACACACTCAGAAAAACGCTTGCAAAATACGTGTTAAAATGCCATTCTGACCTGGATATCGCCAACATGCGCAACTTTCCGGCCTGTTTCTTGATGAGACTAATTGAAATTCTATGAGCGGTGCTCAGTAAATTGCCCAGAGTTAAAATGGTGACCACAACTCCTTGCCGGGACACGGCTCAGTGTCAGTGCAGACTATCATTCTCATATATAACCTCTGTGGCTCCAACATTATGATTTGCTACAATTTACTCTTTGTATAGGGGGAAAATGACACTATTGAAAATGCCAGTTAAAAACAATCTAAACCCAAATGTTTATTCAACGTCTACAAACAGACTGTGAAAAAGCTTTCACTTTTGAATGTCTTTTCAATGTAAAAATTCTAGCGCAGAGCACATGGCAGGCGGTGGAAGAAAGAACCGTGTCCAGCTGGGAACACTGCTAGAATACAATTTTAGAGAAACAGACAAAAAGAACCTGATTAAAAACACAATGGAAAATATAAAACGCAGAGTAGGCACTTTTCTACTTCACAAAAATAGCACTACTCGGCTCGACTCTACTCTTTTTTTTTTTTTGCTTTTCCATTAGGGTTAGTACCTGGTACCGGGTGCTTTTTTTGGTACCTGCTCGGGAGCGGTTCCAAGCGAGTCGAGCCGACACTAAGAGTAAAAGGAGCCTGTGTGAGAGTGATGAGTCTCTCGTTCCCTCACAGAGAGAGAGAGGAGAGAGAGAGAAGACAGAGAGGGAGGAGAGAAAGAGAAGACAGAGAGAGAGGAGAGAGAGAGAAGACAGAGAGGGAGGAGAGAGAGAGGAGGAAAAAGTGTTAACAGCAGATGCTACACGCTGTAAAAAGCAGCGAAACAATTTTAATAAACGATCATCTTCACCACACAGCCTCAGTGAAACAGTAAAGTGTGAAAAACTGATTCAGAAAGTTTTTTCATGCAGGATTCATCTTTAAAAGAGCAGATTTACTCCTTTACTTCTGCCAGAATTATTTTTTTAATTTTCTTTTTATCATTGTTGTTTATGCACCAATGACACCAGATCAAATTACTTGTATGTGAGAACTTACTTGGCAATAAATTTGATTCTGATTTGACAATCAAATCAGTCCAGATTTAGCTCTTGTTCAAACAAGACAAATAGAGGTTATATTGTTTAAAAATAAGTATGCAATTCCACTCAAAAATGTTGAAGAAAAAAAAAAAAGATAAAGTGTCAACATGACAGTAAAAAATCTGCCTGGACTCTCACTGGATTAAAGGTACAGTGTGTCATTTTTGAAGAAGAGAGCAAATGTTATGTCCATCAAATATGAATGTGTTTTTAAATTTTCCAATGTCCTTTATTTTCTTAACATAGACAGAAAACGTCCCAACAGCCAGGGGCTGTGAGCATGGACCGTGCCGCCGGGCCACCCGCCCTCGACAGCCACCCAATCCTCTCTGCACCCGTCGCTCTTCCGGGCTGAGCCTGGCCGGGCCCCATGATGAAAATCAGCACTTCCAAATTCGAGGCCATGGTTCTCGACCGGAAAAAGGTGCTTTGCCCTCTTCAGGTTGGTGGAGTGTCCTTGCCTCAAGTGGAGGAGTTTAAGTATCTCGGGGTCTTGTTCACGAATGAGGGACAGATGGAGCGATCGATCTACGTTCCGATCCTCACCTATGGTCATGAGATTTGGCTCATGACCGAATGAATCGCGAGTACAAGCGGCCGAGATGAGTTTCCTCCGCAGGGTGGCTGGGCGCTCCCTTAGAGATAGGGTGAGGAGCTCAGTCACTCGGGAGGAGCTCGGAGTCGAGCCGCTGCTCCTCCACGTCGAAAGGAGTCAGTTGAGGTGGCTCGGGCATCTTTTCCGGATGCCCCCTGGACGCCTCGCTGGAGAGGTGTTCCGGGCATGTCCCACTGGAAGGAGGCCCCGGGGAAGAACCAGGACACGCTGGAGGGACTACATCTCTCGGCTGGCTTGACTCCGGATAAAGCGGAAGAAAATGGATGGATGGACATGGCGCTGTGTGTCGACCCCCTGAAGAGAAAGGATGCACATTTTTTTTATGTGAATCAACTGACTGATCAAAAAACACCTTTATCAGATGGATTCTTTTTGGATTTGATCAGAAATTTCATTTGTTCATCAACGGGGTGGATTTATCAAAGCAGCTTTTGTGTAAAAGCTTCACACACGTGAGGCTGTTTTTCACAGGCTGTGGTCACAACGTGCACATGCACTGTTAGGAAAGCTCTGAAACTCACGACGACACAAAGAAATAAATGATTTGACCACTTAAGAAAGAAAACCTGGACTTGTCTGATTCAGGTAAAGTTCTAAAGGATCTGTGCTGTCCAAAAGGCAGAGTTCATGCTGACGTTGTCCTGATGCAAAATCATTAAGGCTGGACACAAGATAGAAAATTTACTGCATTCCCGGGACACAACGTCCACAAGACACATGGAGCCACGTCGAGCGACTAGTCAAAACATAAATAATAAATCATAAACGTACTGCAGACTAAATTCATCCAACACGAATGACAAACTTAATGAAAAAAAATTCATGCAAAATGCTTGGTGTCTTCCTGCTTCTGATTAATTTTAATTCTGATGGTTTTCTTTGATTCATTAAAGCTCTGTTCTTGAATGCAGCATTTTGAAATATGAATTTAAGGAAAAATATCAACTCTTGGGCATGAAAATGATGAAATTCACTCAAAATTGAGCATGTTCCTGAATTTCATGTTTTCTGATAGGGGGATAAAGATGGCATTCAAGAACATATACAGATTGTCATTAAAGTTTTGGAAAAGAACAACTTCCAGCAAAAATATTTCCAGCAAATTTCTGTCCCCTGATACAGTTGACACACTGCTGTCAACATTTCAGCTGGTACTTCAGGTTTCATTCAAAAGTCTCTTTACACAATAGTGTAAACATTAAAATAATAGGTGTTCCGGGCACGTCCCATTGGGAGGAGGCCCCGGGGAAGACCCAGGACACGCTGGAGGGACTACATCTCTCGGCTGGCTAGGGAACGCCTTGGGGTTCCCCCGGAGGAGCTGGGGGAGGTGTGTGTGGATCGGGAGGTCTGGGCGGCTTTGCTTGAGCTGCTGCCCCCGCGACCCGACTCCGGATAAAGCAGAAGAAAATGGATGGATGGATGGATAGACAGAAAACTACAAAAAAGAACTTTGATATTACAACATAAGTATAAATTTTTTGTCTATTATTCTTGCTTTCAATGCATCTAAAACCAGTCAAAATGACTGGGGAGAACCCTGTATCATGTGTGCACTTGCAAGATGCTGTGGCGGGAAACACTAGATAACGAACATTGCATCGATTAACACGCCTTTTGAAGAATACAGTGAGGCAAATACGTATTTGATCCCGTCAGTTTTGCAGGTTTTCCCACCTACAAAGAATGGAGAGGTCTGTAATTTTTATCGTAGGTACACTTCAACTGTGAGAGACAGAAACTAAAAACAAAATCCAGAATATCACATTGTATGGTTTTTAAATAATTAATTTGCATTTTATTGCATGAAATAAGTATTTGATCCCCAAGGAAAAACAGATCTTAACAATTGGTACAGAAACAATTGTCTGCCATTGTAGAGGTTAGACATTTCCTGTAGTTCTTGACCAAGTTTTCACACACTGCAACAGGGATTTTGGTTCACTCCTCCATACAGATCGTCTCCAGATCTTTCAGGTTTGGAGTTTCAGCTCCCTCCAAAGATTTTCTATTGAGTTCAGGTCTGGAGACTGGTTAGGCCACTCCAGGACCTTGAAATGCTTCTTATGAAGCCACTCCTTAGTTGCCCTGGTTGTGTGTTTGGGGTCACTGTCATGCTGGAAGTCCCAGCCACAACCCATCTTCAATGCTCTTACTGAGGGAAGGAGGTTACCAAAATCTCGCAATACACGACCCCATCCATTCTCCCTTCAATACAGTGCAGTCGTCCTGTCCCCTTTGCAGAAGAGCACCCCCAGAGTATGATCTTTCCACCCCCATGCTTCACGGTTGGGACGGTGTTCTTGGGGTTATTCTCATCCTCTAAACATGGTAAGTGGAGCTGATACCAAAAAGCTCTATTTTGGTCTCATCTGACCACATGACCTTCTCACATGCCTTCTTTGGATCATCCAGATGGTCACTGGTGAACGTCAAACGGGCCTGGACATGTACTGGCTTGAGCAGGGGGACCTTGCTGCCCTGCAGGATTTTAAACCATGACGGCATCATGTGATACTAATGTAATCTTTGTGACTGTGGTCCCAGCTCTCTTCAGGTCATTGACCGGGTCCTCCTGTATAGTTCTGAGCTTTCTCAGAATCATCCTTACCCCACAAAGTGAGATCTTGCATGGAATTCCAGACCAGGAGAGATTGACAGTTATCTTGTGTTTCTTCCACTTTCTAATAAATAATCATAACAGTTGTTGTCTTCTCACCAAGCTGCTTGCCTGTTGTCCTGTAGTCCATCCCAGCCTTGTGCACGTCTACAGTTTTGTCCCTGATGTCCTTAGACAGCTCTTTGGTCTTGACTATGGTGGATAGGTTGGAGTGTGATTAAGTATGTGAACAGGTGTTTATACAGGTAACAAGTTCAAACAGGTGCAATTAATACAGGTAAAGAGTGCAGAATAAGAGGGCTTCTTCAAAACAAACTAACAGGTCTGTGAGAGCCAGAATTCTTGCTGGTTAGTAAGTGATCAAATACTTATTTCATGCAATAAAATGCAAATTAATTATTTAAAAATCATACAATGTGCTTTTCTGGATTTTTTTTTAGATTCTGTCTCGCAGTTGAAGTGTACCTACGATAAAAATTACAGACCTCTATATTCTTTGTAGGTGGGAAAACCTGCAAAACTGACACGGGATAAAATACTTATTTTCCCCCACTGTATATTGAACAGAATGTCTTTTCTAAAACTTCTAAAACTGGGCCAGATACCAGGGAAAACACCAGTCAAACGCAAAGCATCAACCCCTGCAAGTGTAGAAGCTTCAAAGAAGAGGTATGAAGAGAAAGGGAGAGAGGAAGTTTGTGAGTAGCTGGACACAGGATTATCCGTGGCTGGGGCACAAGGAAGAGGACAACACAATATAATACTGCATGTCTGTCTGGATTTTCCTTCAATTGCGGACCAATAAGTCATTTTTAAATGTTGAAATAAAAAATTTATTTGCTTTATCAAAAAACATACTGGCAAATGATCACGCATTGAACAGTAATGAATACAGAAAACACACAGGAGAGAAGCAGATGCATATTGGCATTTACCAATTATTTAAATTTTTTCCCCAATTATTAACAATCGCAGGAGAGAAACATTATGAGCTATGTCTTGGTTAACAGATTAAAAGGCTGTATTACATATGCATGCAATATGTAATAAAATTTATATTTTTCGAAATTCAATTTTACCACCCACACAGAAGAGAAGCAATTTATGAAAAAGTGTTATTTCAGTACTTCCATAGTAGCATGCCCCCGGACACCCCTAGGTGACACGCTTCACGCAGCTCGCACATGTGGCGCTCACTTGTCTGGACAACCAGCTTTTCCTATAGGACAAGTAAACCACCAGGGATACTAGTCCTAAAGTACACTAAAAAGTTTAATGTCAATGCCTGTCACATGTGCAAGAACTCTTCCACTCTCAGAATGTGCAATAAATCCTGATAGTGTGATTTTATCAGCACTATCAGGAGCCATAATTCATCCTCAGTGTTAAAGAGGTTTTTAAAGTCGTCTTATCCGGATAGATCTTTAATTTTATTTTCTTCTAATATGGTTATTGTGGGCAGCGTGGGGGTTAGTGTGCTCAAAGTTCAGCAGTTTGGAGTCATGATGTTGATTCATGAGCTTCAGATTTCATGAACTGTGTGCATAGTTCCCCTTTTGTGTATATAAAATGAGGAAAAACCGTAATCAATCATATTGCTTGATCGGCTTCATCAGCCCATCACTAAGCTGAACTGTCCTTCATTTACCAACAGTTTGTCTTATTTATTTTTGCTGATATTTGGTGTTCAGTCTATAATAAGAACTCCAACACAAACTAACAGCTATCATTTGGATGTGGTGGAGTTGGTCAGAAATAAAGTTTAGTGGACAAACCTGCTCTGGATCAGCGAACTTCAGGCTTGAAAACAGCATCCAGCACGTTGATTAGTTTCTTCTCTTCTTTAAATCCACTCGTTTCTTCTTGCTGCTCTGCGATCTGTTTGTTTCTACCAACTTTTATCTCGGCATTAGCAGCAGTTAACCGCTGTTTCAAAAACCTTGGGAAAACAAACGAGGAAAAAAATCGAGGTTAGAAAGATATTCACAGATTCTAAGTTCACGGCTCAATAAATCCGAAAAGAAACGTTGTAGAAAAACAAACCAACATTTTAACATATTAACGTCATCCACAGCTTAAAAAACGTACCTGATCACCGGAGGCCAACAGCTGAGACAAAAAGACGCAGACGACCGTCCAAAAGACAAAAGTCCACCAGATGTGTCCAGATTCAGCATTAGCAGCAGTTAGCCGCTGTTTCAACAACCTTCTCAGCTATTCCACCTTTTCTTCTTCTTCCGGTTTACTGTCGACCTTTGTGCTTATGGAGCTCTTCAAAAACACATTCGAAGATCACAGAGTGAAGTTTGATCTGTTCAGAAGAGTTTCCAGCGTCTCCAGCTAACTAGCTTTAGCCTCGGACGACAACAGGAAACAGCTCTTCTTCGTTGGAGTCTAATGACGGTGACGAACTTATCGTTGCATTACCGCCACCTACTGGACTGGAGTATGGACAGTGACTCGCAGAGACGAAAGAAAAAGAATGAAAAAAAGCTATGTTTTCCTCCATCATCCTGTAATTCAAACATGTTGAACTGTTGTGTTCTTCAGTGTGCTCTTCACACTGCTGTCATTGTCAGAGTGCAGCAGATAATCAATAAATGACTGTGACTTTGCTCCTGTGAGCAGTTTTCCTGCCAGTCAAACAAACTGAAGGCTGTGTGAGTTTGTTCCTTCATTATGTTAAGACACAGTATTCCAGTGCTTTTATGATGTAACATCAACAGGTTATGGATCCAGGAAGGAATTTGGAAGCTGATGGAACAGATTGTTTCGATGGAGATGAGAAAAACTATGACTTATGGGAAACTAAGTTTCTCGCACACAGCTTCATTTCCAAAATTAATGTTGATAAAAAATTACGAAATTTCCAGATAATTAAAATCAATTTTTAAAAGACAAAAAGAAAAAAAAATTCTAGTAGAACCACCATCAAATCATCCACACAGGTTCGTCCAGATGTTTTATGAGATGCCAGAATTACTGTCTACAAAACAGGTAGCACAGAACAAGAGTAAAAGTCTTCAGAGTCAGTACATGGATCCATTTAATGAAATATATCCTCTGCATTTAACCATCTTAATTCCAGTTAGACACAATCCAACCAGGAGGAGCTGTGTGCAGCCACAGTCCAGAGCACAGAGACCAACTCCAGATGTGGAGATGTTGGAGTGCCCAGAGGAAACTCAGACACCAGGAGAACAGTGGGAATTCTGGAGTCTGTAGGGCCCTTTACAAAAGTTCACAGGGGGCCTCCAACAAGGGTTCATCATCATGATGTTGTAGGTGTGGCCCTGGACTTGTTCTCACCATCACTGTGAGGCCTTTACCCGAGTTCTGTACTACTTTACCACCTGAATCATTTTAATAATCTTTAATAATCTTCTCCTATTTATTTAAAGTGACTGGAGACCAAAAACATTCCAAATTATCTTTTTATTTGAAGGAAAAATATTCATAATACAGTGATCAGTGTTGTTGTGTTTAAATATCTATAGGTATACAGTTATCATTTACATTAATTGTTCAGATCTAATTGTTTACTATTTGGACTTGTTTAACTGGTATTCCAGTGCAAACTATATATATTATTTACATTAATTATTAAGGTCCTACTGTCTTATTTACAAGTTGTACATGTTCAATCAAGCCCCTCTTGTCACGTGATATTTTCACAAAGACCACAATGGAAATAATCGTTTATTGTTTATTGTTATCCGTATATCATTGATATATTCATCTTTGTGTGTTTATATTGATTTTACAAAATAAACTCAATCAATCAATCAATCAATCAATCAATCAATCAATCAATCAATCAATCAATCAATCAGTCCACAAACACACTGAAAGCAACACATTATTTGTGCTGCAACAGTGAAAAGCATGTCCACGCTTTACAATTTGACATTTCTCAGGAATATGTATAGAGATTATGGAAATACAGTGTTATACGGGTTACCGTTTAACTCCACGCGCGCGTGCGCGCTGCTGTATTGCTGTTAACACGAGGAAGGTCCGTGATCGGTGAAGCTACAGCATTTAATCAGCGCAGCTGCAGAACCACTTCCTGATTTTGTGTCAAAATAAAAGCTATGTAGAGTTTCATACACGGTGCAGACTTATACTAGGTTTCAGCTTTATTTCCGTTTGATCATACCAACGGTGACTTACATCGAGCACAGTGATTGAGATAAACAACAGCCAATGACAACTGGAAAAGGACACAGGCTGGCCAATCAAATTACAGGAAGAGCAGGCGGGCCGCTCCCGCCCCTGTGAATGGACTGACTCCTCGGAGCCTGGACTTCTCTCTGCTCTTCTACTGACTACAAGGTTGGAATTAGTGATGGCAATTTCGAAGCCTCATGAACCAATGAGCCACTTCAACACAACTGGCTGAAAATCGACACACTGCTTCGACTCGTTTGATACAGTTTGAATGGTTACATCTGCTGGATTGTTTTGAGAATTACCTTGAGCGAGTGCCCTGACAAATGTTGCATTAATTCATGACTGATGTGGTTTGTTCTTGAAAAGTAATAATAATTTAAAAAAAAAAGTCATATGTATTATTGTGTCTTTTTAATGTAATAAATAGTCCCTACAGATTGACACATAATGGTTATGAAAGCCTTTATTGTAGACTATATGTAGATTTGTGTTATCATTCCTCAAACTATATTTGGATAAAATGTGACGGGAAAAGTGAGAAAGGCATGTGCTTCTGAAACTGGTGCTCACGGTGCTGTAATTTGTAAATTAGAATAGAGGGGATAGGAGACGGTGATTGTGCAACTTTCAACAATTTTTATTCAAAAAAGAATAATTTCAACGGTGCTCTGGACTTTAATCGGCTCCTCTTCTGCCTCACCACCTCTCCAGCTTTGGAGAAGACCTGCTCGCAAGGCACTGATGTTGCTGGCATCGACAAATATTTTTTTTGCCATCCATCCATCCATCCATCCATCCATCCATCCATCCATCCATCCATCCATCCATCCATCCATCCATCCATCCATCCATTTTCTTCCGCTTTATCCGGAGTCGGGTCACGGGGGCAGCAGCTCAAGCAAAGCCACCCAGACCTCCCGATCCACACACACCTCCCCCAGCTCCTCCGGGGGAACCCCAAGGAGTTCCCAAGCAAGCCGAGAGATGTAATCCTTCCAGCCTGTCCTGGATCTTCCCCGGGGCCTCCTCCCAATGGGACGTGCCCAGAACACCTCTCCAGCAAGGCGTCCAGGGGGCATCCGGAAAAGACGCGCGAGCCACCTCAACTGACTCCTTTCGACATGGAGGAGCAGCGGCTCGACTCCGAGCTCCTCCCGAGTGACCGAGCTCCTCACCCTATCTCTAAGGGAGTGCCCAGCCACCCTGCGGAGGAAACCCATCTCGGCTGCTTGTACCCGCGATCTCGTTCTTTCGGTCATGAGCCAAATCTCATGACCATAGGTGAGGATCGGAACGTAGATCGATCGGTAAATCGAGAGCTTTGCCCCCCTACTCAGCTCTCTCTTCACCACGACGGTCCGATACAGCGACCGCATCACTGCAGACGCTGCACCGATCCGTCTATCGATCTCACGCTCCATCCATCCCTCACTCGTGAATAAGACCCCGAGATACTTAAACTCCTCCACTTGAGGCAAGGACACTCCACCGACCTGAAGAGGGCAAAGCACCTTTTTCCGGTCGAGAATCATGGCCTCGGATTTGGAGGTGCTGATTTTCATCCCGGACACCTCACACTCGGCTGCAAACCGCCCCAGTGCATGCTGAAGGCCCTGATTTGACGAAGCCAACAGAACCACATCGTCCGCAAACAGCAGAGATGAGATTCTGTGGTTCCCAAACCAGACCCCCTCTACACCCTGGCTGCGAACCGGTGACAAAGGGCAGCCCTGGCGGAGGCCAATGTGCACTGGAAACAGGTTTGACTTACTACCGGCAATGCGAACCAAGCTCCTGCTGCGGTCATATAGGGACCGAATAGCTCTTAGCAAAGGACCCCGGACTCCGTACTCCCGGAGCACTCCCCACAGGGTGCCCCGAGGGACACGGTCGAATGTCTTCTCTAGATCCACAAAACACATGTGGACTGGTTGGGCGAACTCCCATGAACCCTCGAGCACCCGATGGAGCATGTAGAGCTGGTCCAGTGTGCTGTGACCAGGACGAAAACCACACTGTTCCTCCTGAATCCGAGGTTCGACCATCGGTCGAATTCTCCTCTCCAGTACTCTGGAATAGACCTTACCGGGGAGGCTGAGGAGTGTGATCCCCCTATAGTTGGAACACACCCTCCGGTCCCCCTTCTTAAACAGAGGGACCACCACCCCGGTCTGCCAATCCAGAGGCACTGTCCCCGATCGCCACGCGATGTTGCAGAGGCGTGTCAGCCAAGACAGTCCCACAACATCCAGAGACTTAAGGTACTCAGGACGGATTTCATCCACCCCAGGAGCCTTGCCACCGAGGAGCTTTCCAACCACCTTGGTGACTTCTGCCTGGGTAATGGATGAGTCCGCGTCTGGGTTCTCAGTCTCTGCCTCCTCTTCGGAACAACATCCCCAGTCAGAGTCAACAGCTCCCCACCCGCACCGTAAACAGTGCTGGTGGAGAGCTGCTTCCGCCTCCTGAGGCATTGGACGGTTTGCCAGAATCTCTTCGAGGCCGACCGATAGTCCTCTTCCATAGCCTCCCCGAACTCCTCCCAGACCCGAGTTTTTGCCTCTGCGACCACACGGGCTGCGGCACGCTTGGCCTGCCGGTACCTGTCAGCTGCCTCTGGGGTCCCACCTACCAACAAAGATAAGTAGGACTCCTTCTTCAGCTTGACGGCATCCCTTACTTCCGGTGTTCACCACCGGGTTCGGGGATTGCCGCCGCGACAGGCACCAGAGACCTTGCGACCACAGCTACGAGCGGCCGCATCAGCAATGGAGGTGGAGAACATGGTCCACTCGGACTCCATGTCTCCAACCTCCAACCGGATCTGGGAGAAGCTCTCCCGGAGGTGGGAGTTGAAGACCTCCCTGACAGAGGGTTCCGCCAGTCGTTCCCAGCAGACCCTCATGATACGTTTGGGCCTGCCAGGTCTGACCAACTTCCTCCCCTCCCAGCGGATCCAACTCACAACCAGGTGGTGATTGGTCGAAGCTCTGCCCCTCTCTTCACTCGAGTGTCCGAGACACATGGCCGAAAGTCAGATGATACAACTACAAAGTTGATCATCAACCTCCGGCTCAGGGTGTCCTGGTGCCACGTGCACTTATGGACACCCTTGTGCTCGAACATGGTGTTCGTGATGGACAAACTGTGACTAGCACAGAAGTCCAACAACTGAACACCACTCGGGTTCAGATCAGGGAGGCCGTACTTCCTGATCACCCCCCTCCAGGTCTCACTGTCGCCGCCCACATGGGCGTTGAAATCCCCCAGGAGAACAATGGAGTCCCCAGTCGGAGCGCTATCTAGTACCCCTCCCAGGGACTCCAGGAAGGCCGGGTACTCTGCACTGCTGCTCGGCCCGTAGGCCGAGACAGCGGTGAGAGACCTGTCCCCGACCCGAAGGCGTAGGGACACGACCCTCTCGTTCACCGGAGTGAACTCCAACACATGGCGACTGAGCTGGGGAGCAATAAGCAATGCAACCCCAGCTCTCTGCCTCTGCCCGTGGGCAACGCCAGAAAAATGAAGTGTCCAGCCCCTCTCCAGGAGTTGGGTACCAGAGCCCATGCTGTGCGTGGAGGTGAGCCAGACTATCTCTAGTCGGTATCTCTCAACCTCCCACACAAGCTCAGGCTCCTTGCCCCCCAGCGAGGTGACATTCCATGTCCCAACAACCAGGGGCTATGAGCATGGACCAGGCCGCTGGGCCACCCGCCCTTGACCGCCACCCAATCCTCTCTGCACCCGACCCCCATGGCCCCCTCTGCAGGTGGTGAACCCACAGGAGGGCGTGCCCACGTTGCTCCTTCGGGCTGAGCCCGGCCTGGCCCCATGGGCTAAGGCCCGACCACCAGGCGCTCGCGCGTGAGCCCCAACCCCAGACCTGGCTCCAGGGTGGGACCCTGGCTCCGCCATACCGGGCGACATCTCGGTCCTTGATCTTTCACTGGTCATGGAAGTTCTGAGCTGCCCTTAGTCTGACCCGTCGCCTAGGACCTGTTTGCCTTGGGAGACCCTACAGGGAGCACAAAGCCCCCGACAACATAGCTCCTAAGATCATCCGGGTATGCAAACTCCCCCACCATGATAAGGTGGCAGCCATTTTTTTTGCCATTCTCTGTAAATTGGGGTAGACTGCGACTCGTATTTGAGTATTTGAGCCAGTCTTCTCCTCTGGAGGTGGGCATATGTTGGGCCAAACCTTTGTAGTAAAGCCCTGAAGGCTTTGCTCTCCACTATTTTGAACGGTTGTGCATCTTCCACAACATAGTCCACCAGTGCCTCATCCAAATCAGCTTGTCTGCCTTTAATGGAAATACAGTATGACATGCTGAGCTATTTTTGTTTATGAGTATGTTTTAATCTTAGATAAAGAATAAAATACAGCTTACATGTGTTGGGAAAGTGTAAGTACACGGACCCACAACAGGGGGCGCAAATGAACGGACAATGGAATAGGTCAAATAACAACACTTTACTGTTGCGAACGTGCACAACAAACACAACAGATTACACAATAGATCAAAGGTCAAATTACAAGGTGTCGTGTGGGCAGGCTCGAAGATAGGAGACGCCTGTCCAAAGCAGAACCGGAACCACACGATTTCCTCCGCCACCAGACCCTGGGAATACTGGAGCCGCCAAGTCCCGAACTCCCAGGTGGCCACTGCCTCCGCGTGTCAGACCTGGTACTGCTGGCGAGGAACAAAAACACAATTAAACGTGGGTGCGTCTGCACCCAGCAATCTGCACGGCAGGGAAGCTACCTCCACCTCTCGTTGGAGAAAAAGTCTGTTATCACTCACAAAAATCACAAAAAAAGGCTTTCTATCAAGCAGTCAGGCTGAGGATATTACCTTTCAGGTAGAACGATATCTCGGCAAAGAGGTGGAGATGACGTCTTGCTGATATACCGATGCAGATCAGATGAGTGGTGACAGCTGTCACAGGTGATGAGTGTCAGCTGTCACCCCAGCTGCTCCTGTGAGGCGGCAGCGCCCTCTGGTGCCTGGAGCCCGCACTCCAGGCAGGGTGCCCTCTGGTGGTGGTGGGCCAGCAGTACCTCCTCTTCAGCGGCCCACACAACAACATGGCCTGATTCCTGCTCCAGGATCAGCTCATTAATTTGCTGCTGTGTGAGTCATAGCAGTGGTTAGCTTCTCGTTAGCACTTAGCTTGTGCTAGCTGTCGCTCCTTGCTTGTTCTTTTCTTAGTGCTCAACACTTTAAAATAACTTGTGTGATGTTGTCAGACAGGGTGGCCCTCTGAGAGAGCCGTGTCCATAAGGTAGAGCAGCTTCTGAGTTCAGTGGAGTTAGATATCACGGACACTCCAGACCAGCTTAGTGTCTGGTCGGCTAGCAGGCCTGTTAGCATTAGTTTAGCTCCGCCGCCTGTAGATGAAGCTTTCAGTCCTGAGCTTCGTCCTCCGAGGCCGCGGGGAACTTCAAGCCCGATCTCCAGGCCAGAACGCCGTGCGATCGTGAGAGGGGATTCCATTTGAGTTCTATAATAATGTAAAAACAAGAATACACTAAAATACAGGGTAAAACACATAAAGCGACAAATGCACTTGTAGGGATGGGTATTGACAAGATGTTATCAATATCATTATCGATTCCGATTTTCTGTGTATTAAAAGTAGGCTTTACAGGTTTTCTATGTCAACAAGATTTTATTGAGTCTTAAAGTAAGTAAATATGAAACTGATCTCTGGACATAAATATAAATAAACAAAATCTGCAGCTTTTGTCAAAAGCATTTCAAACATTTTTGGCATGAAAGTCTCTCAATACGTCTGAGCTCAGCTCAGCTGGCTGCTGGAGTCTGCAGGTCTGCAGCCATACAGTCTTTGGCTGCTGCACGTCAGAGCAGGACATCTCTTTTTGGGAGGAAAAATAAAAATGTTTTGATCGATTGCAGTTTGTTTGTATTACAGTAACTGTTGTGTGGGCCGCTGAAGAGGAGGTACTGCTGGCCCACCACCAGAGGGCGCCCTGCCTGAAGTGCGGGCTTCAGGCACGAGAGGGCGTCAGAGCAACCGGGAGTGACAGCTGTCACTCATCAACAGCACCAGCTGTCACTCATCATCACCACATCACCATAAAAGCCGGGCAGCAACTCCACCTCGCTGCCGAGATATCATCTACTACTTAGGTCATATTCTCTGCTGTATCCCTACTGTGACTTACATCTGATCTGTTTTTGCAGCCATTTTTCCTGTGGTGCACTCTGCTGGGTTGGCGAGTAGTGAGAGAAGCGACGTCTTTGCCTCTCACTCCATCCAGATAAGTGGTAACAGGAGCTGCTCGTGTGTTCCTACTTCGGAGGTGGAGGTGCTCCCTCCCGGAGGAACTGTATCTGTGTCTGAGGATTTACTGGGTGTGTATCCACACACCCACCATTAACTGTCTCTGCTTCCTGCCAGCAGTACCAGGTCTGACAGCTGGAGACGGTGGCCACCTGGAGATTCAGGGCTTGTTGGCTCCGGTGTTCCGGTGTTGGCGGTGGAAGCCGTGTATGACCCGGCTCTTCTCTGGACGGACATCTTCTATCCTCGAGCCTGCCCACACGTCACTTTTCGTATAATTGACTATCATTCTCAAACTGCATTTGTCTGTATTCCGTTGTGCACAATTTGCGACATTAAATTGTTATATTTTGGCTTATCCATTGTCCGTTCATTTACGCCCCCCTGTTGTGGGTCTGTGTCGCTACACTCTCCCAACAGGATATCTCGGCCAACGTCATGGATCCCGAGGGGCGTCAACCATCGGATGAACCACCAATGGAAATGCTAGGTGCACAGGCGCCAGCAGGAGGCGTGTTAGGTGAGCTGCAGCAAATCTTAACCGCCTTCACTGCTCGGTTGGACTTGGTAACCGAGCAGAACGTCATACTCAATCGGAGGATGGAGGCTCTCACCGCTTGGGTGGAAGCGCACACACAGGGCGCCTCCTCCTGCTGACCGAGTGCCAAATACAGACATTCCAGTGGTCGTTCAACGAACCCCCCCCCCCCCCCCCCCAAAAGCATACATAAGCCCTCCGGAGCCGTACGGGGGTTGTGTCGAGACGTGTGCAGACTTCTTAATGCAGTGTTCACTCGTCTTTTCACAGCGTCCCGTCATGTACGCGTTAGATGCAAGCCGGGTGGCTTATGTAATAAATCTGCTTCGAGGAGAGGCACGCACCTGGGCTACGGTGCTCTGGGAGCAGAATGCACGGCTCCTAACGAGATATACTGAGTTTGTGAGGGAGTTCAGACTGGTGTTCGATCACCCACATAGAGGCGAGACCGCTTCGAGTGTGCTGCTGTCTATGAGACAGGGGCATCGGAGTGCAGCCGAGTATGCAGTCGCCTTCCACATCGCGGCAGCGAGGGCCGGCTGGAATACTGTTGCACTCCGCGCCGCCTTTGTAAATAGACTGTCTCTGGTCCTTAAGGAGCACCTGGTGGCTAAGGACGAGCTGTGGGATTTAGACGGGCTTATCGACCTGGTAGTACGGTTAGACAACCGATTAGCAGAACGTCGACGGGAGCGGGGCAAAGGGCGTGGTCAGGCACGAGCCGTCCCTCTTCCTTCCGGGTCCGAAAGGGAGCCGTCTTCCCCACGCTCCACAGCCAGAGGGCTCCGTGTGGCAACAGCTCCCCCTGCTGACATTGTTAAGGAAACGAGCAGGGCCAAAATCAGATCAGATGACAGACTGAGGAGGCTGGCCCGCGGGAAGTGTTTTCTCTGCAGCTCAAAAGAGCATATACAGAAAAACTGCCCCAAACAGCCAAAACGACAACACTCGCCCTTAGAGACTGGGCTAAGGGTGGGTCATAACACACACGAGGGGTGCGCAAGTAAATCTGCACGACTCCCAGTTACGATCCTGAGTGGGGATCTAACCCTTCATGCCCCAGCACTGGTGGATACGGGGTCGGAAGGGAATCTGCTGGACAGCAGATGGGCAAAGGAAGTAGGGCTCCCTCTAGTGGCCCTACCTTCACCATTGAAGGTACGGGCACTAGATGGCACCCTTCTCCCATTAATCACACACCAGACACAGCCTGTAACATTGGTTGTGTCTGGGAATCACAGGGAGGAGATTGTGTTTTATGTAACACCTTCTACCTCCCGAGTGATTTTGGGATATCCATGGATGGTAAAGCACAATCCCCGGATAGATTGGCCATCTGGGGGTGTGACGCAGTGGAGCGAAACCTGCCACTGGGAATGTTTAGGATCCTCGGTCCCACCCGGTGTGACAGCTAATGAGGAGGTCAAAGTTCCCCCCAATCTGACGGTGCCTGAGGAGTACCACGATCTTGCTGACGTCTTCAGCAAAGACCTGGCACTCACTCTCCCCCGCACCGGCCATACAATTGTGCCATTGATTTGATCCCGGGCGTTGAGTACACGTCCAGCAGGCTGTACAACCTCTCACGTCCAGAGAGCAAATCATTGGAGACCTACATCCGGGACTCTTTAGCTGCTGGGTTGATCCGGAACTCCACCTCCCCGATGGGTGCAGGTTTCTTTTTTGTGGGCAAGAAAGACGGCGGACTCCGTCCATGCATCGATTACACAGGGCTGAACGAAATTACGGTTCGCAACCGATACCTGTTACCTCTGTTGGATTCGGTGTTCACGCCCCTGCATGGAGCCCAAATATTCACTAAATTGGATCTTAGGAATGCATACCACCTGGTTCGGATCCGGAAGGGAGACGAGTGCAAGACGGCATTTAACACCCCCTTAGGTCACTTTGAGTACCTGGTCATGCCGTTCAGCCTCACCAATGCGCCCACAACGTTCCAAGCCTTGGTTAATGACGTCTTGCGGGACTTCCTGCATCGGTTCGTCTTCGTATATCTGGATGATATACTCATCTTTTCCCCGGATCCTGAGACCCATGTCCAGCATGTACGTCAGGTCCTGCAGCGGTTGTTGGAAAACCAGCTGTTTGTGAAGGGCGAGAAGTGCGAGTTCCACCGCACTTCTTTGTCCTTCCTGGGGTTCATAATCTCCTCCAACTCCATCGCCCTTGATCCGACCAAGGTTGCGGTGGTGAGAGACTGGCCCCAACCAACAAGCCGTAGGAAGCTGTAACAGTTCCTCAGCTTTGCAAACTTCTACAGGAGGTTTATTAAGGATCCCATGGAAACCATCATCCCTGAGTCCACTGTCGTGGCCACCCTCACCTGGGATGTGGAGAAGACCGTCCGGGAGGCCCTGGCACGGAACCCGGACCCGGGAACTGGCCCAAAGGACACTTTATACGTCCCACCAGAGGCCAGAGCTGCGGTCTTGGACTTCTGTCATGGTTCCAAGCTCTCCTGTCACCCAGGGGTGCGAAGAACCGTGGCAGTGGTCCGACAGCACTTCTGGTGGGTGTCTATGGAAGCCGACGTCCGGGAGTATGTCAAGGCCTGCACCACCTGCGCCAGGGGAAAAGCTGACCACCAACGGGCACAGGGACTCCTCCAGCCGTTACCTGTGCCTCACCGCCCCTGGTCCCACATCGGTCTGGACTTCGTCACGGGCCTCCCGCCGTCCCAGGGCATGACCACCATCTTCACGATAGTGGACCAGTTCTCCAAGGCGGCCCACTTCGTGGCCCTCCCGAAGCTCCCGACGGCCCAGGAGACAGCAGACCTCCTGGTCCACCATGTCGTACGTCTGCATGGGATTCCATCTGACATTGTCACCGACCGTGGTCCCCAGTTCTCCTCGCAAGTGTGGAGGAGTTTCTGTAGGGAACTGGGGGCCGCCGTAAGCCTCTCATCCGGGTACCATCCCCAGACGAATGGACAGGCAGAGCGGGTCAACCAGGAGTTGGAGCAGGCTCTCCGCTGCGTGACCTCCGCGCACCCGACGGCCTGGAGCAACCATCTGGCCTGGATCGAGTATGCTCACAATAGTCAAATTTCATCTGCCACTGGCCTCTCCCCATTTGAGGTATGTTTGGGGTACCAGCCCCCATTGTTTACGCTCGTGGAGGGAGAGATCGGGGTGCCCTCGGTCCAGGCCCACCTCAGGAGGTGCCGTCGGGTGTGGCGTACTGCCTGCTCTGCCCTGCTGAAAGCCCGGATGAGGGCCAAGGCCCATGCAGACCGCCGGCGTTCCCCCGGCCCCTGTATACCAGCCCGTGCAGGAGGTTTGGCTATCCTCCAAAGACATCCCACTGCAAGTGGAATCCCGCAAACTCCAGGACAGATTTATTGGACCATTTCCCATTCTCAAAGTCCTCAGTCCGGCTCAGTGAAGCTGGTTTCAGCTTCACTGCGGATCATTCCTGTCTTTCATGTGTCACGGATCAAGCCCTACCGCACTTCACCACTCTGCACCCCCGGACCGGCGCCGCCTCCTGCCCGGATCATTGACGGAGAGCCGGCATGGACAGTACGCCGGCTCCTGGACGTCCGTCGGAAGGGCCGGGGGTTCCAGTACTTGGTGGACTGCGAGGGGTATGGACCTGAGGAACGCTCCTGGGTGAAGAGGAGCTTCATCCTGGACCCGGCCCTCCTGGCCGATTTCTACACCCGACACCCTGACAAGCCTGGTCGGGCGCCAGGAGGTGCCCGTTGAGGGGGGGGGGTCCTGTTGTGTGGGCCGCTGAAGAGGAGGTACTGCTGGCCCATCACCAGAGGGTGCCCTGCCTGAAGTGCGGGCTTCAGGCACGAGAGGGTGTCGGAGCAACCGGGAGTGACAGCTGTCACTCATCAACAGCACCAGCTGTCACTCATCATCACCACATCACCATAAAAGCTGGGCAGCAACTCCACCTCGCTGCCGAGATATCATCTACTACTTAGGTAATATTCTCTGCTGTATCCCTACTGTGACTTACGTCTGATCTGTTTTTGCAGCCGTTTTTCCTGTGGTGCACTCTGCTGGGTTGGCAAGTAGTGAGAGAAGCGACGTCTTCGCCTCTCACTCCATCCAGATAAGTGGTAACAGGAGCTGCTCGTGTGTTCCTACTTCGGAGGTGGAGGTGCTCCCTCCCGGAGGAACTGTATCTGTGTCTGAGGATTTACTGGGTGTGTATCCACACACCCACCATTAACTGTCTCTGCTTCCTGCCAGCAGTACCAGGTCTGACAGCTGGAGACGGTGGCCACCTGGAGATTCAGGGCTTGTCGGCTCCGGTGTTCTTCAGATCCATTGGCGGTGGAAGCCGTGTGGGACCCGGCTCTTCTCTGGACAGACATCTTCTATCCTCGAGCCTGCCCACACGTCACTTTTCGTATAATTGACTATCATTCTCAAACTGCATTTGTCTGTATTCCGTTGTGCACAATTTGCAACATTAAATTGTTATATTTTGGCTTATCCATTGTCCGTTCATTTACACCCCCTGTTGTGGGTCCGTGTCACTACACTCTCCCAACAGTAGCTGCATTTACATGGACACTTTATTTCTGATCTGATTGAATTCTATCCGATTGGTGGCTCAGATTGTCCTGTTTACATGAACGTGCCCTAAAGTGATCCGCTTGCTGTGCGTGTTTACATGCACCGTGATTACGATCCGATTCAGTCAGTGGAGTAATCCCATAATGCTTTGCGTTGTGACGTCTGCCGCTTGTGACAGCCGCCCGTATAAAGATAAGATTTGATTGATAAGATTGATAAGATTTTATTGATACCATTATCGATTCCGCTTATTAGGTTATAAGGCTAAAAAGTTTCGCACTTAAAATGTTTGGCAAATAATGTTTATGTAAAATGAGAAGCTGCCATTGAAAATATTTTACCCAGTGAGCTAACAGCGAGTGGGGGTGTTAAGTGTTTATTATAGCGCTCTTGCTCCCTGTGTAAAAGGCTTTCATTTTTTAGACACCCACAGGATGTGTCGTCGCTATGCTCATGCTTTTCTTCTTTCTTCTTGCGCTCATGACCACGGCTTCTGTTCTACTACAATAAAGCCAGAAAGGAGGCTAAAGAGATCACCTGTATATGCATTGTTTATTCTGCACGACGAGTGACCATTTTCTCGACCCGCTTACCTTAACAGACTTGTTGAGTATTTCAAAAGGTGTCTTTCAGGGCTTGGTTTTAGACCTCTGACTTGTTACAGTTTGTATAAACAGACTTGCTGGAGGAGCACCACATGAAAATCACACCTTTTATGCAGATGACATTGTAATTTAACACTCAAAGATTTAACGAGATTCAAAGACATTTATTTAAACATAATTAATTTTCAAACTGTTAAAATTCCAGGAAGTTTTCTGACTGAGAGCTGAGAGTTATTATTATTTCCCACAATAAAGCTGCTGTTTGTCTTCTTTGACACTGGGTGCGTGGTTGCTTATTCGCAGTCTTTGGACGGATTTCCGTCTTTTTGCAAAATCTCGCGTCTAAAAGAACTAGCAAAACATTATTTTTTATTTCCTCAAATCCGTGAAATGGTATTTTAGCGGAAAAACTCCAAATCGCTGAGAAATTTATCATAAAATAGTGGTGTGTTCAGGGTTCTAGCTAGCGCAAACTTGCATTATGGCCCATTAAGCTATAATTTTGGGCTGTTACACTTATTTTGGACCATTACGATCTTCAATACAGCGTCTGTAATCAACCATTTCTGCAGCGCAACTCCAGTTTGAAGCATGAATCGAAGCAATGCTTCGATTCAATGGCTCGTGGCTCTTTGATTCACTGCTCTTCAGAAGCTGTAATTCTGCTTCTTAACCCCTCTGAAAGCCATTAAAATATCATGAGTCATTTTTGTGTGTATTAAAGTCACTAACTGGGACTCTTGTCTTGTTGCAGTCGAGAAACGAGCTTCAAATGCTGCACGGCTCTCTGACTTTCACTCAGAATTAATAACTTCAAAAGGAATCGCCACTTTAAATAAAATGACACCTCTTACAAACGTTGCAATACAGACAATAAACTACAATCGACTAAAACGTTTTTTCCTCCCAAAATCAATCAATCAATCAATTTTATTTATATAGCGCCAAATCACAACAAACAGTTGCCCCAAGGCGCTTTATATTGTAAGGCAAGGCCATACAATAATTACATAAAAACCCCAACGGTCAAAACGACCCCCTGTGAGCAAGCACTTGGCGACAGTGGGAAGGAAAAACTGTTATGTGTCGGACACGGGCGGAGTACCGACCAGCGTTTGACGTTAGGACCCAGTATAAAATAAGCAGAGCACGGTTCAAAGGATAACAGAATTTAATAACATAACAGTGAGTGCTAAATTACTAACAAATAAGTGCGCGGTCTGGCGAGGTGGAAGAACGGTGCGCTCCCAGCAGCACAAACGGTCCAGAGCCAGAACAGTTCGGACCCAAGGACCCCGCCGACACCCCCCAGGTGGCCGCGACCAACCGAGTCTGTGAAAGAAGAAACCATTGTGTGAGTCCACCACTCCACACACAGAGAGACCACTCAAAGGTGTACATAAACAGCAAACACTTCCTGGCTTAATCACCAATCAGCTTCCCACCCTGCAGGCATGGAACACCCAGTTCAATTCTCCACTGCAGTGAAAGCTGATTAAACGACTAACATAACAGCTCAATATAATAAGGTGTGAAGGACACCACATTTACTGACTGTACTCATGTTAGTCACAAAACCTAAAGTACCTCAGGAAGTGTGCTGACGAGCGTGAGACCTCACCCCCTCCTCTTTCACAGACCATGGCATCAAACCTGGTACGGTCTCTGCATCCATGATGATGAGATGGTTCTCTAGACGTCGATCTCACCCGTCTGGTCACAAGGTTGAGTCTCTGGCAAATACACACTGTGTACTCCAGACTTAAATGCAACCATGCCCCAATCCATAAAGATGCACCACAGCTGTGAGTCCTGATGAGCTGCACATGACCAGCCTCAGGTGATCAGGGTGAGGTCCTAATAACTCAGCCACACAGCCACTCAGTCCTGAACGCATGCCACCTGGAAGGAAAAACAGAAGACAGAAAACAGAAGACAAACAAAAGCCAGCCAGGCACGCCAGGCACCCCAGCCACAACATAAACTCCCTTTTAACAGGAAGAAACCTCTAGCAGAACCAGGCTCAGGGAGGAGCAGTCTTCTGCTGGGACTGGTTGGGGCTGAGTGAGAGAACCAGGAAAAAGACATGCTGTGGAGAGGAGCAGAGATCAATCACTAATGATTAAATGCAGAGTGGTGCATACAGAGCAAAAAGAGAAAGAAAGAAAGAAAGAAACACTCAGTGCATCATGGGAATCCCCCAGCAGTCTAAGTCTATAGCAGCATAACTAAGGGATGGTTCAGGGTCACCTGATCCAGCCCTAACTATAAGCTTTAGCAAAAAGGAAAGTTTTAAGCCTAATCTTAAAAGTAGAGAGGGTGTCTGTCTCCCTGATCCGAATTGGGAGCTGGTTCCACATGAGAGGAGCCTGAAAGCTGAAGGCTCTGCCTCCCATTCTACTCTTACAAACCCTAGGAACTACAAGTAAGCCTGCAGTCTGAGAGCGAAGCACTCTATTGGGGTGATATGGTACTAGGAGGTCCATAATATAAGATGGGACCTGATTATTCAAAACCTTATAAGTAAGAAGAAGAATTTTAAATTCTATTCTAGAATTAACAGGAAGCCAATGAAGAGAGGCCAATATGGGTGAGATATGCTCTCTCCTTCTAGTCCCCGTTAGTACTCTAGCTGCAGCATTGTGAATTAAGTGGAGGCTTTTCAGGGAACTTTTAGGACAACCTGATAATAATGAATTACAATAGTCCAGCCTAGAGGAAATAAATGCATGAATTAGTTTTTCAGCATCACTCTGAGACAAGACCTTTCTAATTTTAGAGATATTGCGTAAATGCAAAAAAGCAGTCCTACATATTTGTTTAATATGCGCTTTGAATGACATATCCTGATCAAAAATGACTCCAAGATTTCTCACAGTATTACTAGAGGTCAGGGTAATGCCATCCAGAGTAAGGATCTGGTTAGACACCATGTTTCTAAGATTTGTGGGGCCAAGTACAATAACTTCAGTTTTATCTGATTTTAAAAGCAGGAAATTAGAGGTCATCCATGTCTTTATGTCTGTAAGACAATCCTGCAGTTTAGCTAATTGGTGTGTGTCCTCTGGCTTCATGGATAGATAAAGCTGGGTATCATCTGCGTAACAATGAAAATTTAAGCAATGCCGTCTAATAATACTGCCTAAGGGAAGCATGTATAAAGTGAATAAAATTGGTCCTAGCACAGAACCTTGTGGAACTCCATAATTAACCTTAGTCTGTGAAGAAGATTCCCCATTTACATGAACAAATTGTAATCTATTAGATAAATATGATTCAAACCACTGCAGCGCAGTGCCTTTAATACCTATGGCATGCTCTAATCTCTGTAATAAATTTTTATGGTCAACAGTATCAAAAGCAGCACTGAGGTCTAACAGAACAAGCACAGAGATGAGTCCACTGTCTGAGGCCATAAGAAGATCATTTGTAACCTTCACTAATGCTGTTTCTGTACTATGATGAATTCTAAAACCTGACTGAAACTCTTCAAATAGACCATTCCTCTGCAGATGATCAGTTAGCTGTTTTACAACTACCCTTTCAAGAATTTTTGAGAGAAAAGGAAGGTTGGAGATTGGCCTATAATTAGCTAAGATAGCTGGGTCAAGTGATGGCTTTTTAAGTAATGGTTTAATTACTGCCACCTTAAAAGCCTGTGGTACATAGCAAACTAATAAAGACAGATTGATCATATTTAAGATCAAAGCATTAAATAATGGTAGGGCTTCCTTGAGCAGCCTCGCAGGAATGGGGTCTAATAGACATGTTGATGGTTTGGATTAAGTAAATAATGAAAATAACTCAGACAGAACAATCTGAGAGAAAGAGTCTAACCAAATACCGGCATCACTGAAAGCAGCCAAAGATAACGATACGTCTTTGGGATGGTTATGAGTAATTTTTTCTCTAATAGTTAAAATTTTATTAGCAAAGAAAGTCATGAAGTCATTACTAGTTAAAGTTAAAGGAATACTCGGCTCAATAGAGCTCTGACTCTTTGTCAGCCTGGCTACAGTGCTGAAAAGAAACCTGGGGTTGTTCTTATTTTCTTCAATTAGTGATGAGTAGAAAGATGTCCTAGCTTTACGGAGGGCTTTTTTTATAGAGCAACAGACTCTTTTTCCAGGCTAAGTGAAGATCTTCTAAATTAGTGAGACGCCATTTCCTCTCCAACTTACGGGTTATCTGCTTTAAGCTGCGAGTTTATGAGTTATACCACGGAGTCAGGCACTTCTGATTTAAAGACTTCTAGTGTAATGAAACTTATTCCCCACTGTTGGGTAGTCCATCAGAGTAAATGTAAATGTTATTAAGAAATGATCAGACAGAAGGGAGTTTTCAGGGAATACTGTTAAGTCTTCAATTTCCATACCATAAGTCAGAACAAGATCTAAGATATGATTAAAGTGGTGGGTGGACTCATTTACATTTTGAGCAAAGCCAATTGAGTCTAATAATAGATTAAATGCAGTGTTGAGGCTGTCATTCTCAGCATCTGTGTGGATGTTAAAATCGCCCACTATAATTATCTTATCTGAGCTAAGCACTAAGTCAGACAAAAGGTCTGAAAATTCACAGAGAAACTCACAGTAACGACCAGGAGGACGATAGATAACAACAAATAAAACTGGTTTTTGGGACTTCCAATTTGGATGGACAAGACTAAGAGTCAAGCTTTCAAATGAATTAAAGCTCTGTCTGGGTTTTTGATTAATTAATAAGCTGGAATGGAAGATCGCCTCGGCCCGTGCTGCGAGCGTTCTGGCAGTTAGTGTGACTCGGGGGTGTTGACTCATTTAAACTAACATATTCATCCTGCTGTAACCAGGTTTCTGTAAGGCAGAATAAATCAATATGTTGATCAATTATTATATCATTTACTAACAGGGACTTAGAAGAGAGAGACCTAATGTTTAATAGACCACATTTAACTGTTTTAGTCTGTGGTGCAGTTGAAGGTGCTATATTATTTTTTCTTTTTGAATTTTTATGCTTAAATAGATTTTTGCTGGTTATTGGTGGTCTGGGAGCAGGCACCGTCTCTACGGGGATGGGGTAATGAGGGGATGGCAGGGGGAGAGAAGCTGCAGAGAGGTGTGTAAGACTACAACTCTGCTTCCTGGTCCCAACCCTGGATAGTCACGGTTTGGAGGATTTAAGAAAATTGGCCAGATTTCTAGAAATGAGAGCTGCTCCATCCAAAGTGGGATGGATGCCGTCTCTTCTGACAAGACCAGGTTTTTCCCAGAAGCTTTGCCAATTATCTATGAAGCCCACCTCATTTTTTGGACACCACTCAGACAGCCAGCAATTCAAGGAAAACATGCGGCTAAACATGTCACTCCTGGTCCGATTGGGGAGGGGCCCAGAGAAAACTACAGAGTCTGACAGGTAACTTTTCTGACACCTCCTGCTTAAAACCCAAAAAGTCAGAAGGATCGTGAGACGTCCAGCATTCTTTATAGAGAAGATCTCTATAAGAGTCAAGACAGAAGTGGATCTAAAAAACTTGGGCATTTTCTTCATCTTTTCATCTGTTTTTAATCTGTTCCTCTTGTTTGGCCTTGATGGCCTTTGATGTAAAGCAGCTCTTCTGCTACGTTCATGTCATCATCAGAGCCTCAGAAATTCTGTAACTGATTGGTGTCAGAAGAATCTGTGCTTTAAATTCACCTCCATCCCCCAGTTGTCTTTTACTATCAGATGAAGTGTCTTCAGTCTTCTGTGCCACAGTGTTACAAGCCAAACAAACATCAGCAATTTGTTGCTTTTTCTCATGACAAAAATTCTCCACCAATGGCGTGACACAGTTGTTGTTAAACTCCACCTCTGTTAAAGGTTTGTCATGTTTAATGATGAACTCGGCCACTTCCCAGTCTGATTTGGTGATGTTTTCATGATGTGTCCACTCGAGGTAAGCGGCTCTGCAGCCTTGTTGAAAACAGTCTGATCTCAGAACTGCCTCAGTTTCCGGACTCGTCTGACTGTTTGCCAAAACCGCTTTGAGGCCGACTGAAAGTCACTTTCTGTGGGCTGTTTCCTCCCACACCCACCCAGTTTTTGCTTCAACAACCACTGAGTTTCTGAGGAAAATCAAGACCAGAGTAGGCAACCCATCGGTTTCCTGCTGAGAACCACAGCCTCAGATTTAGAGGTGCTGATCCTCATCCCAGCCGCTTCACACTCGGCTGTGAACCGATCCGGTGAGTGTTGGAGGTCACCGGCCGATGAAGCCAACAGGACCACATCATCTGCAAAAAGCAGTGACGAGACCCTGAGCCCACCAAACTGGAAACCCTCCTCCCCCGACTACACCTCGAAATCCTGTCCATGAATATCACAAACAGGATTGGTGACAAGGCACAGCCCTGGCGGAGGCCAAACCCCCACCGGAAACGAGTTCGACTGACTGCCGAGCACCCAAACACAGTTCTGGCTTTGCGAGTACAGAGATTGGACGGCCCCGAGAAGGGACCCCCCACTCCATACTCCCATAGTACCTCCCATAGTATCTCCCGGGTACTTGATCATATGCCTTCTTCAAGTCCACAAAACACATGTAGACTGGATGGTTGTACTCCCAGGCCCCTTCCAGGATCCTTGTGAGAGTGAAGAGCTGGTCAGTTGTTTCACAACCAGGACAGAACCCGCATTGTTCCTCTTCAATCAGAGGTTTGACTTTCGGCCGAACCCTCCTTTCCAGCACCCTGGAGTAGACTTTAACAGGGGGCTGAGTATGTGATGCCCCTATAGTTGGCACACACTCTCTGGTACGAATAGCAACATTACAAAACATTAAATTATTTGGCTTATATATTTTTAATGAGTTGTAATGTCACTATAGATGTGTTTATGTCATATTTGATGAATTCTGACATCTTGTTTGAATGTTGTTGAAGTAATAATCATCCATCCTTCCATCTTACTCCAATTAAGGGTCACAGAGAAAGAAAAAGAAAAAAAAGAGAAAAAAAAAATTCATCTGCATCTTGTCTTCTCTCTGGGTCCGGCCACAAGATTTCATCAACATCGCGTGGAATGTCTTCTGCTGCAAGACACCAGGGAAAATATCTCCTGGAGTCCCGTATCCAGGCCTGGTGTGACCCCTGGTCAATGTCCCCACATGCTTCCTCCGTTGCCTGTAAAAGGGTCATGCATTGATGGGGCTGACGGTCACACACCTTCCAGCACCAGACAGATCAGATTCAAGGATGGAGAATACAGGAGGAGGCTGAGTACGGTGAAGAGTGGGTGGTCTGTAAACCAGCTGCAGACCAAAGCAGCCCCACTGAAACTAAGATTGTCTCAAATGATGAGGGAGCTGGTCTGCTCTGGTCTCTGGTAGTTAGTGTGTGTGTGATGCAGGGTGTCCAGGAGTGTTAGAATGTGTGCTGCTGTGTTGTTCGGGTCCAGGGTTGAATGATGGCAAACGTCATAATTTTGTCTTCTAATTGCACACATTGTTATATTACCCCCATGTTGTCCTGCTGGGACATTGATGATGTCAGTGTGTCCAATAATGTTCCTGCCACGTCTCCTTGTTGTTGTAAGGTTGAAACCTGCTTCATCCACAAAAATCAGTTCATGACCCGTGACGTCTGCCTCCAGCTCCATCACTCTCTGGAAGAGACAAAACAATGTAGCACAGCAGGCAGATAGATTTTTCATTGAATATTCACAAATATACAAAACACCACATTGAATGAATAATGTAGACATTACTGCAGAGATTATTTAAAACTGTTTACAACAAAAAAATGTTTCACCAATTGAATTCTGAGGAATTAAAACGAAAATCATGAGTGTTTACTGCCCTCAAGTGGATATAATGCTGAACTACAACGTCATGAATTGCAGTCAGAATAATGCAGACATAAGAACAGATTTTAAAATATGTAATATAAATCTATAAGACTATTACCATACACAACAAATACAACTGCTCAGTTTAAAGGAAATCATGATGATTCACTGCCCTCAGGTGGACACAATAGTGAACTACAACAGAATTTTCTCCTATACATGTATAATTTTCTTGAATATTCACAAATATACAAAACACTACATTAAGGACTTAGGAGGCATAAATGATGATGATGATGATGATGATGATAACTCAATGGTAATAGCACTATTTTGTTATAAATTAAAACATTAATGGTTTTACAGGTGGAGGACACCAACATTTTTTTTCCCCTCATATCTTCTGGCTGTTTTTTTTCTTGAATTCTGCATTTGGTTCTGGTAGGGGCACCACTGGTACCATGGTGTGGTACCTGGACCCAACACATACATCAATATGTGCCTTTTCCAGAAGGTTTGCTGTGTCTCCCAGCAGTCTGTAGAGCACGGAGGAGATTCCAGGAGACAGTTACTGTAGGACAGCTGGACAGGGCCACAAAATGTCCTTAACCCATCAGCAGGACCAGTATCTGCTCCTTTGTGCAGGAGGAACAGGATGATCACTGCCAGAGTCCTACAAAATTATCTCCAGCAGGCCACTGGTGTGACTGTCTCTGACCAAACCATCAGAAACAGACTTCATGAGGGGGCCTGAGGGCCTGACGTCCTGTAGTGGGCGCTGTGCTCACTGACCGGCACCGTGGAGCTCGACTGACATTTTCCATCGAACACCAGAATTGGTTGGTCCACCACTATGTTTTTCACAGATGAGAGCAGGTTCAACCTGAGCACATGTGACAGACGTGAAAGAGTCTGGAGAAGCTGTGGAGAACGTTATGCTGCCTATAACATCACTCAGCACGACCGGTTTGGTGGGTCAGTGATGGTCTGTGGAGGCATCTCCCTGGAAGGACACACAGACCTCTACAGACTAAACAACAGCACCCTGACTGATATCAGGTATCAGGATGAAGTCCGTGGACTCACTGTCAGAGAACTGATTTCCTCCTTCATAGTTCTGACCCACAAATCTGAATTTGATGACTTCATGCCTCCTTCAGAGTTTGGTGTATATCAGATATAACTTCTCCTCTCCCTTCTTGGATAACATGGATTGTGTGGACTCTCACCCGCCCCTGTAGTTGTATCCATGTCACTAATCTCTGCTTTAGGCTCCTGTCTGATTGGTTTGATGATGTCAGTTTTTGGTTGGTGGCTTTCAGTCGTCTCCTTGTACAGAATCTTTTCTCTCATGTCCAGATCTGTCTGAGTCCGACACTCATTGACACATTTGATGAACTTCACCAACCTGTTTTTGAGTTCTCTTCCTGTGTCTGGACAAAAGACAAGATACGAAGAGCTGTTTTTGTCATAACTCACAACACCCCCTTTTTCACATTGTGAGTCCAGATTTGTCTTGTTATGTTTGTGGACACAACACACCGACCCAAATGTTCTCATCCTTGAAAGGTCAGACTTCTTCTCTGTCCCGTTTTGATGGGGACAATAAGGAGCTGAGGTCTCCTGCTGAATTGTGTTTTGACAAAGCAGTGACTGAAACTCTGGAGATGTAAACTCTCTGCTGTTATCTGATCTGATAAACTTGATTTTTCCATCAGATGCTCCATCAGCAATGAACTTCTCTGTAGCTTTAACTGTGTCACTCTCAGCTTTCAAAAAATACACTAAAGCAGTTTCTGAATATATGATCAGTGAATGTTAATGTGGACCTGCTGGCTCTGTAGGTCCTGACAAATGTGTGTCCAAGTGAGACATTTGCTCTTTTATCTGGTTCTGTGTTCCTGCTCTGGACTCACACTTCATATTTAAGATCAGCCTCATCAGTTTGACCTTTAATTTCATCCCCTCTGTGACACGTTCCAACTTTAACACTTCCTCATAGTTACAGTGACCTAATATTTGGTGCCATGTTTGACGATGGTAACATCCATGACATTGATCAACATCACTGGACAGTAACACTGTGTCTTAATATAACGGAGGAACAAACTCACATACAGCCTTCAGTTTGTTTGACTGGCAGGAAAACTGCTCACAGGAGCAAAGTCACAGTCATTTATTGATTATCTGCTGCACTCTGACAATTACAGCAGAGTGAAGAGCACATTGAAGAACACAGTTCAACATCTTTGAATTGCAGGAATTATGGAGAGAATTTCGGTTTTTTCCCTCTTTTCCTCGTCTCTGCGCTCCAGGGCCAGTAGGTGGCGGTAATGCAACATATGTTCGTATAATGCAATGAAGAAGAACTTTGCTGTAGACGCCGAAAGCTAAAGCTAGTTAGCTGAGACGCTGGAAACTCTTCTCTGAACAGATCAAACTTCACTCTGTGATCCTCGAATATGTTTTTTTGAAAACCCCCAGAAGCACAAAGGTCGACAGTAAACTGGAAGAAGAATAAAAGGTGAAGTTAGTGTAAAAAAGTGGAAGAGCTGAGAAGGTTGTTGAAACAGCGGCTAACTGCTGCTAATGCTGAGTCTGGACACATCTGGTGGACTTTTGTCTTTTGGACGGTCGTCTGCGTCTTTTTGTCTCTGCTGTTGGCCTCCGGTGATCAGGTACATTTTTTAAGCTGTGGATGACGTTAATATGTTAAAATGTTGGTTTGTTTTTCTACAACGTTTCTTTTCCGATTTATTGAGCTGTGAACTTAGAATCTGTGAATATCTTTCTAACTTTACTGGAGTGTTTGTTTTTTTTTCCTCGGTTTTTTTTCTCCTCCGGTTGTTTGTGTGACGGCAAATTACTCCAACAAACACGTTTGTGAAGAAAACACCGTAATGTTGGCTCAGAGTTAAAACGCTTTAACTTGTAGCACCGTGTGCCCAGCCCTGTGTCGAAACTCTGAACCACGTGTCGAAACTCTGAACCACGTGTCGAGTCCTGCAGTGACTGAAGCCCTCATTCGAAGCTCGAGTTGTTTTCCAGAAATCACGTGACCGACACGCATCAGGCGCACAGACTGTTGATTGGTCAGGCGTCGGATCACTCAGGTAGCCCAACAACCGGCCCGGGAATGAATTGGGCCTGATTCAGATTCAGAATCAATTATTTTGATTTGATTTGATCAGATAACGATTTGGGTTAGTGTTATTCAAACCTTTTTTGAGCTGTTACCTAATTGTCTAGTTATGCAACATATTAGTATTATTATTGTTGTTGCTATTATTATTATTATCATGATTGTCAATAATAGTATTTTTAAGATAACATGGATTGATATATATGATCATTATACAGGGAGAAGGGGTGGGATTATAGATAAGTTTCGACTTCTCACTCCTCTTTGAAGTAACTTTATTTTTACATTGTCTTTTATTTTTTGTTTTGTTATGTTCAAAATAAATCTTCAATTCAGTGTACCTCTAAACTAATGTTTCACTCCATAAATGAAAACTTTTTTTTAATAGAGTGATACGTTATCTTAAAGACTGAAATGCAGAAGTCAGACTCCAGAAAAAAGTCTCAAGCATTAAATTGTCTGCATTTTGTGAGCAAACAGGAGAAATTTTGGGGATTATTCCAACATCACTACATACATGGATCTGAGCACTGTTTGAAAAAACTAAACAGTCAGACTTTGAATCACAGAATGACTCAGATCCCACTTTCCTCAAATCGGCGAGTGTCAGAGCTGAACTTTAATTTGTTTCTCTGCACGTCCAGACTGCTCGCAGTTTTTAGTGGAAATACATTGCGATCGACGGGACATTTATCTGGTGTGAGAGATATGTATGTAATAGGGGAGCAATGGTTCAGTTAGCCCACGGTTCGGTTCGTACCACGGTTTTTGGGTCACGGTTACGGTTCGATTTCGGTATGCATTTTTCCTACAAAAAAAAAAAAAACCAAATTCTACTATTTTAACTCCCTTTATTTTGCTCATAGGCAAAAATAAATACAACTCTTTGTATCACACACATTCCAGTAGGCTATGACTGTGGTAAAACATGTCCTGCATAAAGTGTAAGTTAAACATAAAATTTCAAGTGTGAAATTTCCTCTCAGCCTTGACTACTCTTACACTGGTATAACATTCAAGTAGGCTATGACTGTTGTACATAACAAAACATGTACTGTATAATGTATGTGTGTATATATATATATATATATATATATATATATATATATACACACAGTAGTGTTCAGAATAATAGTAGTGCTATGTGACCAATAATAATACATTTTATTTGTTAGGTGCCTTTCTGGGCACTCAAGGTCGCCTTACAACAATGCAACATAACAATAACAATATAAAATAACATTAAAACAAAGTTTAAAACAATTAAGGTTAAAATTAAACAGGACAGAGCAGTTATGGTTGTAGTGAATAAGCTTGTCTAAACAGATGAGTTTTGAGTTTGGATTTGAAATCAGTGAGTGAGGTGGTATTATGGAGGTCTGGGGGGAGTGTGTTCCAGAGCTGGGGAGCAGAGCGGCTGAATGCCCTGCTCCCCACAGTGACAAGACGGGCGGGGGGGTGGAGAGCTGGAGGGAGGAAGCAGAGCGAAGGGAACAGGCAAGTGAGTTGATGTGGATGAGATCAGTCAAGTACGAGGGGGCAAGGTTATGAATGGTTTTGAATGTAAGGAGCAGGAGTTTGTAGTGAATGCGGTACGAGATGGGGAGCCAATGGAGCTGCTGAAGAACCGGAGTGATGTGATTTGTGAAATGTGTGTGTGTGTGATGATACGGGCGGCAGAATTCTGGACCAGTTGAAGTTCATGAATAGTTTTGTGGGGGAGACCAAACAGGAGGGAGTTGCAATAGTCCAGACAGGAGGTGACAAGGCTGTGGACAAAAATTTAAAGTTACTGTTCAGTTATCTATTTCCCGCCCCAGCCAATATGAATTTCTTGCTTTTAAGTTGGAGCTTCAAAATGGCCACTTTCTCATTGTTGTAGGCTGCTACAGACCGCCATCTGCTAGTAGTGAGACTTTGTCATCGTTGAGTGATCAGCTTTCGATTTTAAGCTTCAGTGAGATTCTACTAACAGGAGATCTGAACTTAGATTGGTTTTCATCTGTTTCGGATGGTTTTAAATCTATTTGTGATTCTTTTAACCTAACACAATTAGTTAATGGTTCAACACGCCTAAACCTTAAGTGTCCAGAGAAATCCTCTCATTGATTTATTTTTAACTAATGGTCCTCATAAATACTCAGACATTGGTATTTTTGCAAATGATTTGAGCGATCATTGTGTCATAGTCACTATTAGACAAGCAAAGCTCCCAAAAGCAAGGCCATGTATTATTATGAAATGTGATTTTAAACATTTTTGTGAACAGGGTTTTTATCATGAGTTATGGCATTATGACTGGTCCAAGATCACACTTTTTAATGATGTAGAACTTGCCTGGAATTACTTTTATGAAGCTTTTAGTAGTATTATTAATAAACAGGCCCCACTGTGCAAATTTAGAGTGAAAGGTAGAAATAACCCTTGGTTTTCACCTGAGCTTTCCAGTTTCCTTAAAGCACGTGATGATGCCTGGGCTAAGGCCAGAAAATCTAAATCCCCAGATGATTGGTTGATTTTCAAACAGCTCAGAAATCGCTTTACTTCCTTGGTTAAAAAGGCTGAGTCTGATTTTTATATGGACAAAACTACTCGTTATTTAAATGATCCTAAGAAATTTTGGAAAGTAGTCAAGTCTTCCTTTGGGGATGATACTATAGATGAACTTCCTGCTTGCATAGTAAAAGATGCACATATTCTAGCTGACACAACAGCCATTCTTAATCATCTTAATGAGCACTTTGTTTCTTCAGGATCCCTGTTTGAGTTATTGCATCCATATCAACGTAATGTGCAAGGGATTTGCCCTCAATCCCCACCTATTAATACGATTGCTTCAGGATTTGATCTGACTCCATTTGATGTAGCTGAGGTCCTTAGGGCTCTAAAACAATTGGATCAATCCAAACCTGCAGGACCTGACAATCTTGAGCCTTTCATTTTGAGGTCAGCTGCAGATTTTATTGCAGAGCCTCTATGTCATATTTTTAATTTAACTATTTTCCAAAATAGGATTCCGAAAATAGGGAAGTCAGCTTATGTTTTTCCCCTGCTGAAAGGTGGTGACCCCTCCTTGGTTAACAATTATAGGCCAATTTCCAAATTATGTGTTCTGTCTAAATTTCTAGAAAAGCTGGTCAGTGAACAACTCAAAAACTTTTTAAATGATCATTGTCTCCTTTCACAAAACCAGTCAGGTTTTCGGAAACAGCACAGTACAATAACTGCTGCTGTTAAAGTGGTAAATGACATTATAGAGGCACTAGATGGTCGAAAATACTGTGCAGCTCTGTTTATAGATTTGTCAAAGGCATGTGATACAGTTGATCATGCTGTCCTGGTGGATAGACTCCATAAGATTGGGTTATCTAACCGGGCCTTAAACTGGTTCTCCAATTATTTATCAGAGAGAACGCAATGTGTTCAGGCTGCTGGGTCTTTTTCTTCTTTCCTCCCTGTGCAAAATGGAGTACCTCAAGGCTCTATACTGGGGCCTTTGTTGTTTACAATTTATGTAAATAATCTTTGCAATGATTTGTCTGATGCTGCGTCACATTTTTATGCTGATGACACTGTAATTTACTGTTTCGCTTCCTCAGCCTTAAAATCCCTCGAGTTGTTGTAGTCGGCCTTTGACACTGTTCAGCTCCGTTTGAAACAGCTCAAGTTGGTGCTGAATGCAGACAAATCAAAGACTATGCTGTTTTCAAATGGTAAGCAGCTTCCATTTTCCCTTCCTAAGTTGTCAACCATTTACGGAGCAGAAATTGAAACGGTCACATCTTACAAATACTTGGGTATCTTAATTGATGAGAACTTGTCTTTTAAATTGCATATTGATAAACTTGTTTTTAAACTGAAATTGAAACTGGGTTTCTTTTTTAGAAATAAATCATGTTTTTCGTTGCAAGATAGAAAAAAAAATGATTACCACAGTCTTTCTGCCCTTGTTAGACTATGGAGACTTGCTTTTTATGAATGCTCCTCATCAGTTTTTATTGAAATTGGATGCTGTATGCTTTACGTTTTATTACTGGCTGCAGTTATTGTGTACATCACTGCTCACTATATGCCGCTGCACATTGTTCATCCTTGTCTGTTCGTAGACGCTCTCATTGGCTGATTTTTATTTATAGATGTATTCTTGGACTTCTGCCTTCATATTTGTGTTCATATATGTTTAGAAACCTCAGTGCTTATAGCCTGCGCTCTCAGGACGTTATACTGATGCAGGTCCCAAGAGTTAGAACTGAATTGGGCAAAAAGGCTTTTAAAGTTGCTGCCCTGTCCACATGGAATATTTTGCAGAAGGACCTCAAATTGACACATCGTGTAACTTTGGGAGAATTTAAAACGATCATAAAGGACAGAGAGTTAAGGACAATTGGACTGTGTAATTGCGTTCTGTAACTATGTATTGCAATTCTGTTTCTTGAATGTGTGTGTTTTGTGTTTGATGTAGCTACTTTTCTTTTGTGTTGCCATCTTGGCCAGGTCACTCTTGAAAAAGAGGTTTTAATCTCAATGAGTTTATTACCTGGTTAAATAATGGAAAAGAAAAAAAGAAAGAAAATAAGGGAGAGACACTCCTCTTCTTCTTGTCTCTGTCTCCTGCCTATCTGGTCTCTTTGTTCTCTGGGACTTCTGCACTTTGTCCAGGGACCATCGTGGGTACCCACATACTGTGAGGGCTTTCCGGACAGGTTGTTGTTCTTTAGCCCTTCCCTCTGCAGTTGTGGGCACCTGTAGGGCTCTGTGTTGAAGCATCCTGATCACCCCGAGCTTGTGTTCAAGGGGGTGGTTTGAGCCAAAGAGCAGATATTGGTCAGTGTGAGTTGGTTTTCTGTAAACCCCTGTCTGGAGCTGCCTGTTCTCTCCAATCGTAACATCACAGTCCAAGAAGGCTAAATGGTTTTTTCTGGCATCCTCACGTGTGAACTTGATATTGGCGTCCACCGAGTTGATGTGTTCTGCAAAGTCCTCAACTTCCTCTTGCTTGATTTTAACCCATGTGTCATCAACATATCTGAACCAGTGACTGGGAGAGATGCCTGTGAAAGACATCAAGGCTGTCTTCTCCACGCGCTCCATGTACAGATTGGCCACAATGGGGGATACCGGCGACCCCATCGCACAACCATGAATCTGCCTGTAGTAATTCCCCCTAAACAGGAAATATGTGGTGTTAAGACAGATCTCCAAGAGTTGGCAGATGTGGTCTGGTGTAAGTTTGGTCCTTTCAAGTAGAGACACATCCTCCAGCAGTCTCTGCCTCACAGCTGAGACAGCCTCAGTGGTGGGGATGCAGGTGAACAACGAAGTCACATCAAATGACACGATTGTTTCATCTGCCTCCAGCTGCAGGTCCTTGATCTTGTTCACAAAATCTTGTGTGTTCTCCACATGGTGGTCTGAGTTACCCACTAGAGGAGCCAAAATCCACTTGAGGTGCTTGGCCAAATTGTATGTGATGGAATCTGTGCTACATACAATAGCCCTGAGTGGCACGTCCTGTTTGTGGATTTTGGGTAGTCCATAGATGCACAGAGTGGCGTCCCCAGGGTACAGTCTGTAGTATGTCTGCCTGTCGATGAGTCCCTCTTTCTCCAGGTTTTGGAGGTAGCTAATGATTTTCTTCTTATAGCCGCTCGTAGGGTCTCTCTTCAGACGTTCGTATGTATTGGAGTCACTGAGCAAGTTGTTGATCTTGGCCTCATAGTCCGATGTGTTCAGGACCACCGTGCATCTGCCTTTATCCGCTGGCAGGATAAGGATGCTTTGGTCCTTTTGCAGTGCTGACAAGCACGTCAAGCAACCCAGTCCAGTCGAAGATTCAAGCTTCTCTACTATGGAAACCACCTGGACAACTGAGAGCCTACACAGAAACACTCCGGACGGGTTGTTGTTCTTTAGCCCTTCCCTCTGCAGTCGTGGGCACCTGTAGGGCTCTGTATTGAAGTGTCCTGATCACCCCGAGCTTGTGTTCAAGGGGGTGGTTTGAGCCAAAGAGCAGATATTGGTCAGTGTGAGTGGGTTTTCTGTAAACCCCTGTCTGGAGCTGCCTGTTCTCCCCAATCGTAACATCACAGTCCAAGAAGGGTAAATGGTTGTTTGTGGCATCCTCACATGTGAACTTGATATTGGCGTCCACCAAGTTGATGTGTTCCTTAAAGTCCTCAACTTCCTGTTGCTTGATTTTAACCCATGTGTCATCAACATATCTGAACCAGTGACTGGGAGAGATGCCCGTGAAATTCATTTGCACAGATTAAACTGTAGCATTTGGATTTTACTGTGGATATAGAATCCTTGTAGTGGATGATATGAGTTGAGTACATTTCCTTATGAATGGTGAGTCCAGTTTTGCGATAAAGTCTTTCCAGCTGACGGCCTTTAGTTTTTAACAGTCTGAGAGTGGGGGTGAACCAGGGTGCAGTGAGAGTGAAAGAGACTGAACAGGTTTTGAGTGGAGCCAAAGTGTTGAGAATGTTATGGAGATGAGTGTTGTAGTGTGTAAGAAACTCATCTGTTGTAGAAAGACTATCAGCACTGGGGATGTTATTAATGTGAGAAATTAAATTGTCCAGGTTAATATCCTTGATGTTACGGAAGTGAATAGTATGTGGAGGGTTGGATTTTGAGAAAGACAATGTGATACTGAATGATAAGAGCAGATGGTCAGTGAAAGGGAGTTGAGCAGCTTTACAGTCCATAGGAGCAAGTCCTGAGCAGCAAATTAAATCAAGAATATGACCTTTGTTGTGTGTGGGAAAGTTGACAAACTGTTGAAGTCCAAAACTATCCAAACAGGATGTAAAGTCTTTTGTAAGAGAGTTATTAACTAGGGGTGGGCAAACATAAAAAATCTTAATCGCATTAACTCAATGACTTTCTGTGATTAATCATGATTAATCACATGGTATATGTGAAACCCAAAAATGAATTCAAAAGCCGCTTGAAAGCAGTTTTATTTGAAAATGTAAATGAACATTGCATAAATTTGAAAATGTAAATTTCAACTGAAACACACTAATGAAATCAAATATAAAACCACTGGCAGGTAATTTGTTATCCTGTTTCATATCAAAATAACAATATTCATGTCCATGACTAAATGTACTAAAACAAATACGTCACAATTGTACACATACCACAGTTTGATATGTGTACAATTGTGATGTATTTGTTTTAGTATATTTAGATTTTGTTGTGATTTGGCACTTTATAAGCCGATTAAATTGAATTGAAATTGAACATTTTGAGTCTTAAAGTAAATAAATATGAATTTGGTCACTGGATCCTTAAACTTTGTACATAATGAACTCTACATGGTGAATCCTTGATCTCTGGACATAAATAGGAATAAACAAAATCTGTAGTTTTTGTCAAAAGCATTTCCTTTCAGACACTGGCATGAATGTGTTTCCATATATCTGAGCTGAGCTTACAGCTGCTGTGCTTCACTTCAGGATGTAATTTGAAAAGAAAATACAGCACGTTTCATTTTGGGAGGGAAAAAAAAACGTTTTAGTCGATTGTAGTTTCTTGTCTGTATTACATTTGGAAAGAGGTGTCATTTTATTTAAAGCGGCGATTCATTTTGAAGTTATTAATTCCGACCGGACTCTGTCTCAGCCGCGCAGGGTTTCGAGCTGTGTGAACGGAACGGAGGACGATTCTCGTTTCTTGACAGCAACAAGACAAGAGTCCCAGTTAGTGACTGACGATATTTTAATGGCTTTGCGAGGGATTAAGAAGCGGCTTGCCGTTTCTGAAGAGCAGTGAATCAAAGAACCAACGAGCTACTGGATCGAAGCATTGCTTCAATGGTTCATGGTTTCAAAGTGGAGCTGCGCTGCAGAAATGGTTTATTACAGACCAAACCCTGAATATCCGACTTTATTTGTACGTCCGTATGACTCTGAAACTCGGAAAAATCCGTATAATTTACGGACTATAGGTTGACATGAAAACCACCGAAAAGCTGTGTTCACCGCGGGGACACATTCGGCTATTCGAGATTATTCAAGATTTTTTTTTTTTTTTTTTTTTACCGATGACGAACGATGCGTAAAAAAAAATTTCATCCGGGCCTGATCCTGTAGAACTTTGTACCGAAAATGTCCATTCAAAAGTTCGGCGTCTTTCTGCATTCGGTTTTGTTGTGCATTTCATAGCCTGTACTTTTCTCGATCCTCGTGTCGTTTTCTGTGCGAACTCAGCTATCAGCAGGAAGCAGCAGCATAAGCTCGCCCCCGACTGACGCTTTCAAAATAAAAGGCAACGAGCAACAGTCATAAGGCTAAAAAAAAAACAACAAAAAAAAACCCGCAGCGTTAAGGGGAGGAACAAAATTGACGGCGATAATGACCTCAATAATTAACGCAACATTAGCGCATTAACGTTGCCCAGCCCTATTATTAACATTATCCATATGAATACTGAAGTCACCCAGTAGTATGATATTAGTTGAGAGTGTGGATAAGTGAGTGAGAAAGGCAGAGATGTCAGTGATAAAATCCTTGTTTGGTTTTGGCGGTCGGTACAGAGTTGTGATGATGGTGGGAACAGGTCCAGAGAGCTGGCAGACGGTGGCCTCGAATGAGTGACAGGCAGGCACACTCACAGGCGCCACCCTCCAGGTCTCCCGGTAGATCATCACGAGACCGCCCTCTCTGCCGGTCCCACTAGGTTCAGTGAGGTAAACAAACCCCGCTGGAGTAGCATCATTAAGAGCAGAGAAGTCATTCGGCTGTTGCCAGGTCTCAGTCAGGCACAAGATGTCGAACTTACGGTCCGTTAGGAGATCTTGGACGAGATGGCCCTTACTCGTGAGAGAGCGGATGTTTAAGAGGCCAGTGTTGACCGTAGTGCCGCTGAGGCTGGCTGCCGCGTTAGCCGACCGTGGGACGCAGGTCAGCACAGCTGGATTAGCGCGGTGTCTGGTGTTCTTCGGCAGTCGGCGTGCGGTGGACCAAAATGACTTTATTGAGCTGGAGTTGTCATATTGGAAGTGTCGCCGTGAGCCCCGGTGTGTGCTTCTCCGCCGGGACAGGTAAAGGATGTCCGGGTGTTGAAGCAGAGCAGGTGCTGGTGAATCATGTGGATTAAAATGAAGTTTGAACTCAGTGGCTGAATATTGGAAAAGTGCTGATGTCTGATGGATAACAGACAGTATGAACCAGCAAAGTACGAGCCACACACAGCAGAACCACATAACTAGGCTGGGTTGCAACAGGAGATGGCTTCTGGTAGCAGGTAAGCTAATCACTCAGTTGCACGCTAACTCCAGTGACAGTTTTACAAGTGTGATGAATAAATGGGTTGATAGCCCACGCATAAATCGTACATTCAATGGCCAAAAAATGTACATTTAAGCATTTAAGTATTAAACCCACTGAGCAGCGGCAGCCAAAGCACGCCAGCGTTCACTCCAATCCACTAAAAACATTACTTCAGGTTTGGAGTATATTTCTTATTGTTACATGGGAAACAAGGTACCAGTAGATTGACACAAATCCAACAAGACCATGCATTCATGATATGCACACTCTTAAGGCTATGAAATTGGGCTATTAGTAAAAAAAAAAGTAGAAAAGGGGGTGTACAACCCCTGGCAAAAATTATGGAATCACCGGCCTCAGAGGATGTTCATTCAGTTGTTTAATTTTGTAGAAAAAAAGCAGATCACAGACATGACACAAAACTAAAGTCATTTCAAATGGCAACTTTCTGGCTTTAAGAAACACTATAAGAAATCAAGAAAAAAAGATTGTGGCAGTCAGTAACGGTTACTTTTTTAGACCAAGCAGAGGAAAAAAATATGGAATCACTCAATTCTGAGGAAAAAATTATGGAATCACCCTGTAAATTTTCATCCCCCAAATTAACACCTGCATCAAATCAGATCTGCTCATTGACATTGACCCTATGCCATGACATTGACCCTATGTGTCTTTTTGCAAGGAATGTTTTCACAGTTTTTGCTCTATGGCAAGATGCATTATCATCTTGAAAAATGATTTCATCATCCCCAAACATCCTTTCAATTGTCCAAATTATCAACATAAACTTGTGCATTTATTGATGATGTAATGATAGCCATCTCCCCAGTGCCTTTACCTGACATGCAGCCCCATATCATCAATGACTGTGGAAATTTACATGTGCTCTTCAGGCAGTCATCTTTATAAATCTCATTGGAAAGGCACCAAACAAAAGTTCCAGCATCATCACCTTGCCCAATGCAGATTCGAGATTCATCACTGAATATGACTTTCATCCAGTCATCCACGGTCCACAATTGCTTTTCCTTAGCCCATTGTAACCTTGTTTTTTTTCTGTTTAGATGTTAATGATGCCTTTCATTTAGCTTTTCTGTATGTAAATCCCATTTCCTTTAGGCGGTTTCTTACAGTTCGGTCACAGACGTTGACTCCAGTTTCCTCCCATTCGTTCCTCATTTGTTTTGTTGTACATTTTTCAATTTTTGAGACATATTGCTTTAAGTTTTCTGTCTTGACGCTTTGATGTCTTCCTTGGTCTACCAGTATGTTTGCCTTTAACAACCTTCCCATGTTGTTTGTATTTGGTCCAGAGTTTAGACACAGCTGACTGTGAACAACCAACATCTTTTGCAACACTGCGTGATGATTTACCCTCTTTTAAGAGTTTGATAATCCTCTCCTTTGTTTCAATTGACATCTCTCGTGTTGGAGCCATGATTCATGTCAGTCCACTTGGTGCAACAGCTCTCCAAGGTGTGTTCACTTCTTTTTAGATGCAGACTAACGAGCAGATCTGATATGATGCAGGTGTTAGTTTTGGGGATGAAAATTTACAGGGTGATTCCATAATTGTTTCCTCAGAATTGAGTGATTCCATATTTTTTTCCTCTGCTTGGTCTAAAAAAGTAACCGTTACTGACTGCCACAATCTTTTTTTCTTGATTTCTTATACAACCCCTGGCAAAAATTATGGAATCACCGGCCTCGGAGGATGTTCATTCTGTTGTTTAATTTTGTAGAAAAAAAGCAGATCACAGACATGACACAAAACTAAAGTCATTTCAAATGGCAACTTTCTGGCTTTAAGAAACACTATAAGAAATCAAGAAAAAAAGATTGTGGCAGTCAGTAACGGTTACTTTTTTAGACCAAGCAGAGGAAAAAAATATGGACTCACTCAATTCTGAGGAATAAATTATGGAATCACCGTGTAAATTTCCATCCCCAAAACTAACACCTGCATCAAATCACATCTGCTCGTTGACATTAACCCTATGTCATGAAATTGACCCTATGTGTCTTTTTGCAAGGAATGTTTTCACAGTTTTTGCTCTATGGCAAGATGCATTATCTTCTTGAAAAATGATTTCATCATCCTTAAACATCAGAAAAGTGTCCAAAATATCAACGTAAACTTGTGCATTTATTGATGATGTAATGACAGCCATCTCCCCAGTGCCTTTACATGACATGCAGCCCCATATCATCAATGACTGTGGAAATTTACATGTTGTCTTCAGGCAGTCATCTTTATAAATCTCATTGGAACGGCACCAAACAAAAGTTCCAGCATCATCACCTTGCCCAATGCAGATTTGAGATTCATCACTGAATATGACTTTCATCCAGTCATCCACAGTCCACGATTGCTTTTCTTTAGCCCATTGTAACCTTGTTTTTTTCTGTTTAGGTGTTAATGATGGCTTTCGTTTAGCTTTTCTGTATGTAAATCCCATTTCCTTTAGGCGGTTTCTTACAGTTCGGTCACAGATGTTGACTTCAGTTTCCTCCCATTCGTTCCTCATTTGTTTTGTTGTGCATTTTCGATTTTTTTGAGACATATTCCTTTAAGTTTTCTGTCTTGACACTTTGATGTCTTCCTTGGTCTACCAGTATGTTTGCCTTTAACAACCTTTCCATGTTGTTTGTATTTGGTCCAGAGTTTAGACACAGCTGACTGTGAACAACCAACATCTTTTGCAACATTGCGTGATAATTTACCCTCTTTTAAGAGTTTGCTAATCCTCTCCTTTGTTTCAACTGACATCTCTTGTGTTGGAGCCATGATTCATGTCAGTCCACTTGGTGCAACAGCTCTCCAAGGTGTGATCACTCCTTTTTAGATGCAGACTAACAAGCAGATGTGATTTGATGCAGGTGTTAGTTTTGGGGATGAAAATTTACAGGGTGATTCCATAATTTATTCCTCAGAATTGAGTGAGTCCATATTTTTTTTTCCTCTGCTTGGTCTAAAGAAGTAACCGTTACTGACTGCCACAATCTTTTTTTCTTGATTTCTTATAGTGTTTCTTAAAGCCAGAAAGTTGCCATTTGAAATGACTTTAGTTTTGTGTCATGTCTGTGATCTGCTTTTTTTCTACAGAATTAAACAACTGAATGAACATCCTCCGAGGCCGGTGATTCCATAATTTTTGCCAGGGGTTGTAGTGTTTCGTAAAGCCAGAAAGTTGCCATTTGAAATGACTTTAGTTTTGTGTCATGTCTGTGATCTGCTTTTTTTCTACAGAATTAAACAACTGAATGAACATCCTCCGAGGCCGGTGATTCCATAATTTTTGCCAGGGGTTGTAGTGTTTCGTAAAGCCAGAAAGTTGCCATTTGAAATGACTTTAGTTTTGTGTCATGTCTGTGATCTGCTTTTTTTCTACAAAATTAAACAACTGAATGAACATCCTCCGAGGCCGGTGATTCCATAATTTTTGCCAGGGGTTGTAGTGTGGCATTCAGTCAATGAGTTTGTCAGTTTTGTGGAACAAACAGGTGTGAATCAGGTGTCTCCTATGTAAGGATGAAGCCAACACCTGTTGAACATGCTTTTCTCTTTAAAAGCCTGAGGAAAATGGGACGTCCAAGACATTGTTCAGAAGAACAGCGTAGTTTGATTTAAAAAGTTGATTGGAGAGGGGAAAACATACGCAGGTGCAATTAAATTATAGGCTGTTCATCTACAATGATCTCCAATGCTTTAAAGTGGACAAAAAACCAGAGAGGCATGGAAGAAAACGGAAAACAACCATCAAAATGGATAGAGGAATAACCAGAATGGCAGAGGCTCACCCATTGATCAGCTCCAGGATGATCAAAGACAGTCTGGAGTTACCTGTAAGTGCTGTGACAGTTAGAAGACGCCTGTGTGAAGCTAATATATTTGCAAGAATCCCCCGCAAAGTCCTCTGTTAAATAAAAGACATGTGCAGAAGAGGTTACAATTTACCAAAGAACACATCAACTGGCCTAAAGAGAAATGGAGGAATATTTTGTGGACTGATGAGAGTAAAATTGTTCTTTTTGGGTCCAAGGGCCGCAGACAGTTTGTGAGACGACCCCCAAACTCTGAATTCAAGCTACAGTTCACAGTGAAGACAGTGAAGCATGGTGGTGCAAGCATCATGATATGGGCATGTTTCTCCTACTATGGTGTTGGGCCTGTATATCACATACCAGGTATCATGGATCAATTTGGATATGTCAAAATACTTGAAGAGGTCATGTTGCCTTATGCTGAAAAGGACATGCCCTTGAAATGGGTGTTTCAACAAGACAATGACCCCAAGCACACAAGTAAATGAGCAAAATCATGGTTCCAAACCAACAAAATTAATGCCTCACAGATGTGAAGAAATCATGAAAAACTGTGGTTATACAACTAAATACTAGTTTAGTGATTCACAGGATTGCTAAAAAAGCAGTTTGAACATAAGTTTTGAGTTTGTAGCATCAACAGTAGATGCTACTATTATTGTGAACACCCCCTTTTCTACTTTTTTTTTTTTTTTACTAATAGCCCAATTTCATAGCCTTAAGAGTGTGCATATCATGAATGTTAGGTCTTGTTGGATTCGTGAGAATCTACTGAATCTACTGGTACCTTGTTTATCATGTAACTACGAGGTCTGTTAGAAAAGTATCTGACCTTATTATTTTTTTCAAAAACCTGGATTTAAATCACGTGTGATTGCGTCAGCCAAGCTTGAACCCTCGTGCGCATGCGTGAGTTTTTTCATGCCTGTCGGTTGCTTCATTCGCCTGTGAGCAGGCTTTGAGTGAGGTGTGGTCTACCCCTCTCGTCTATTTTTTATTGCGAATAAATGTCTGAACGATTTGGATCTTTGCTGCATCAATTTTTTTCCAGAAACTGTAAGAAACCTCCAGGTGGACACCGTTCGGAAAATTGATATGGCTTTCAGGGACGATTTTATGGGGATTAAACAGATTAAGGCAGTGATTTTCAACCTTTTTTGAGCCACGGCACCCTTTTTATATTTACAAAATCCTGCGGCACACCACTGTCATGTGTCACGTGATGCACCACTAACTCGACTGTCTCTACACGGTGCGTTAGCAACACGTGCGGTACAGATATAACGTAACATTGTATACTATAGTCATGGAGCTGTATATAAGAACTAGAGAGCGCAATCCCAATGCTGCACACTAAACGAAAACGTCCCTTCATGGACAGCGACATAACGTCTCCTAACCGGGCAAAATATTGATGAAGTACCCGGATGTTAATGTATTTTCAATGGAGATTCGTGACTGAACACGCAGAAAAATGCTCGCAAAATACGTGTTAAAATGCCATTTTGTCCTGGATATCGAGCCAGTAAAATTAAATTACATTAAATTATGTCAGGAAAGTATTAAACTTACTCTGACACACACACATTCACAAATATTAGTGTTGAAAGTTACACGGATCTGCTCTGTTAAGCTACGCTGCTCGGCTGAGCTGCTGCTGTTCAAAGCAGCGCGGCTCCTAAAACCATTACAATATATTTATATATATTATATTTTTACATAATTATCCTTTATTGACCGAGTTTCATTCATGAAGTCAGCGGTGTGTGTGTGTGCACATCTCTGTGTGTGTGGCAGCACAGCGCGGGTCATTAATCTCATTATTTTAAGGTGCAAAAAAAAAAAAAAAACTCCCCAGTCTTGTCGAACAATTTTTAGTCACTAACGACAAGAATTTTAACTAGACATTGGTCTAGCAGTGGAAAATATCAACTAGACATAAGTGAAATTAATGATCCGTGTCATCGGGCGACACAGGTACGGAAGGAGACATACAGCTGTTTATCATCCAAATATCACAGACAAAGTGACAACAATAACTAAAACCACTTACTTATGGAAGGAAATATTGTCTCCCTTGTTCCTCCATTTGTGACTTTGCCAACATGCGCAGCTTTCCGGCATATTCCATCTATTTCTTGACGAGACTAAGTGAACTTCTATGCACGCAAATCACTAACTTGCCCGGAATTAAAATGGCGATCACGCTTCCTTGTCGGCACACGGCTCAGCGCTACTGCACGCTTTGCTGCCATCTACTGGAATAAAAGAGCATTACACCATCTGCCACACTATTACAGCACATACACCCGATAATGGTGATATTTGATAATTGCCCACGGCACCCCTGACGATCAATCACGGCACCCTAGGGTGCCGCGGCACCCCGGTTGAGAATCACTGGATTAAGGAGTGTTACTGCCCCTTTAAGGACAGCCCACAACTGCTGAGAGCGCAGCATGCTCCCAGCGCCGATGGACAGGCTGACACCCCACACAAACAACCAGATCATTCCAACGTGAAAGCTTTGTTGATCCGGGACCTTGTCTGACGTTCACAAAAAAGCAGAAGATGTGGACATCAGCACTTTTTCCGGCATATTCCACCATTACAGGAGTTTTTTTTCATGGAAAAAGAAGCTGAGGGACGCGCCACGGAGCCATTCATTACACGGGACAAAACCACCTCGGTGTTGGTCTCACAGGACGGCTTAAAGGTGGATTTCAGACGGATTCCGGTTGCTTTCCAGTCGTGTGAATGTCCGATTGTGATTGTGCATGAGCTGGACATGCCAGAACATGTCCTGTGAGGCTTCATCACGGCGTTTCTTTGTGCCGAGCAGGTGCACCACGACGCGCCGAACTCCTCTGCACGTCTGTCTTAATGTGCCGAAAAAGTGCTGATGTCCACGTCTTTTCACAATTCCTGTGCTAGTCAGAGGACATACCGGATCAAGACAGCGTCCAGTTTAGAAATGAACGGCACATTTCACTGTTACAGGAGTTTTTGTCATGGAAAGAGGAACAAAGGCGGAGGAATTCCGCGCGTTGCGGTGGAGCTGCATGGCGAAAAGAAACGCCGTGATGAAGCCTCAAGTTAAAAAAAATATATACACATACATATAGAGTGACCCCCCCCCCCCAAAAAAAACAAGAATTGTAATAAGTCCAAAAAAAAAAAACCTTTCAGTTTCTGTATGATCATTCTCCACAGTTTCAGTTATCTTGGTCACTTATTATAAAAGTTATGTTTTTTTTCAAAATTATATTCCAACAAATCAGACAATTTGAAGCATAATTTGAAAGAACATGACTTTTATGCTAAGATAACTGAAATTTGCTGGACCTGTGTATGTGTGTGTGTGTGTGTATATATATATATATATATATATATATATATATATATATATATATATATATATATATATATATATATATATGTCTGTCCAAAAAGTATCAGACCTTTTTATTTTTTTTTTTTCAAAAACCATATGGATTTGAATCATGTGTGCTTGCATGAGCCAACCTTGAACCTTCATGTGCATGCGTGATTTTTTTTCACGCCCGTTGGTTGCATCATTCGCCTGTGAGCAGGCTTTGTGTGAGCACTGGTCCTCCCCTCTCGTTGGATTTTCATTGCGAGGTGGAACGATTTGGAGCTTTGCTGCATCAAATTTTTCCAGAAACTGTGAGAGACAGCCAGGTGGAAACCATTCGGAAGATTCAGACGGCTTGCGGTGACAATCATATGGGCATCACACAGATTAAGGAGTGTTACAAAGACGGCGCACAATGGCGGAGGGTGCGCCGCGCTCCGAGCGGCCATCGACAGGCTGAAACGACCAGATCATTTCCAAAGTGAACGCTGTGTTGATCCGGGACGTCGTCTGACTACCAGAGAAATTGCAGAAGAGGTGGACATCAGCACTTTTTCGGCACATTCCATTGTTACAGGAGATTTTGTAATGAAAGACATGCGGAAGTTGGAAGTCTCACAGGACATGTTGTGACATGTCCAGCTCTTACACAATTCCTTGGATACTCACTCAACTGAAAAGCCACCGAAAGCCGTTTGAATCTTCCGAATGGTTTCCACCTGGCTGTCTCTCACAGTTTCTGGAAAAATTTGATTCAGCGCTGCTCCAATCGTTCAGACATTTTCCTCGAAATGAAAATCCAACGAGGGGGGAGGACCAGTGCTCACTCAAAGCCTGCTCACAGGCGAATGACGCAACCGACAGGCGTGAAAAAACTCACGCATGCGCACGAAGGTTCAAGGTTGGCTCATGCAAGCACACGTGATTCAAATCCATAAGGTTTTGGAAAAAAATAAAAAGGTCGGATACTTTTTGGACAGACCTCGTATGTATGTGTGTATGCATGTGTGTATATATACGAGGTCTGTTAGAAAAGAAACCGACCTTTTTATTTTTTAATAAAAATATTTGGATTTGAATCACGTGCGATTACATCAGCCAACCTTGAACCCTCTGTCGTTACTGTCGCCTTATGCACTTCCCACGGAGTGGGACATTGCACCGCGCTCGGAGGCGCCTTCGTCAGCCTGTTTCGAGCTGAAAACCTCCAAATTTAAGCCTCTGTTGACCCAGGACATCGTGAGAGAAGAGAGAACTTTCAGAAGAGGTCGGGATCAGCAGATTATCCGGACATTCCACTGTTAAAGGAGATTTTGTAATGAAAGACATGCGGACGGATTTGCGCGTCGGCAGGCAGGTGACGCGGCGCACCGCCACAGGAAAAGCACCTCCGTGTTGATAACCATTTGTAAAAACCAAGTGGCTTTTGATGGCTTTCAGTTGAGTGAGTATCTGAGAAACTGTTGGCTGGACATGTTCCAACTTGTCCTTAAGGTTTCCAACGGAGGTGTTTTTCCTGTGGCGGCGCGCCACGCCGGCTGCCTGCTGACGCGCGAATCTGTCCGCACATCTTTCATTACAAAATCTCCTTTAACAGTGGAATGTCCGGATAATCTGCTGATACCGACCTCTTCTGAAAGTTCTCTGTTCTCTCACGACGTCCTGGGTCAACAGAGGCTTAAATTTGGAGGTTTTCAGCTCGAAACAGGCTGACGACGGCGCCTCCGAGCGCGGTGCAACGTCCCGCTCCGTGGGAAGTCCTTAAGGCGACAGTAACACTCCATAAAATTTTCACCGAAAACCAGCTTCATTTCTCGAATGGTGTCCACTTCGATGTGCCTCATGTCTATGTATGTATGTATATATGTATATATGTATGTACGAGGTCTGTCCAAAAAGTATCAGACCTTTTTATTTTTTTCAAAAACCTTATGGATTTAAATCATGTGTGCTTGCATGAGATAACCTTGAACCTTCGTGTGCATGTGTGAGT